>NC_060120.1:115839428-116142458 GCF_021461395.2 Schistocerca americana
GGAGAAGAACGGATAGTAAGGGCATAAGACACCAGAAGCTGGGACCGCCGAACAGAAAGGGGGGGGGATCCCAGCTTCAACCAGGAGACTATCAACAGGGCTAGTAGGGAAGGCACAGGTGGCCAAACGGATACCATGATGGTGGACTGGATCCAGCACGTGCAGCGTGGAAGGAGCAGCTGAACCATAAACTTGACAACCATAGTCCAAACGTGACAGAACTAGAGCACGATAAAGACGGAGGAGGAGGGAACGGTCCGCACCCCAGGAGGAGTGGGCAAGGAAGCGAAGGACATTGAGTTTACGGAAACATCCTACCTTCAGGAGTCTGATATGGGGCAGCCAAGTGAGCTTGTTGTCGAAAAGAAGACCTAGGAAACGAAACTGTGGAACCACAGGCAATCTTTGTGCAGCGAGATAGAGCTCTGGATCAGGGTGGACCGTAGTACGGCGACAGAAGTGGACCACCCGCGATTTTAAAGGAGAGAATTGAAACCCGTGGGAGAGGGTCCATGCAGAGGCACGCCGTATAGCCACCTGGAGCTGCCGTTCTGCAGATGGCATCGAGGAGGAACTAACCCAAATGCAGAAATCATCCACATACAGGGCAGGGGCGACCAAGGGACCGACAGAGGCCACAAGTCCATCGATAGCAATGAGGAAAAGAAGGACACTCAAGACAGAACCCTGTGGGATGCCCGTCTCCTGGGTCCGTGGAGAACTAAAAGCAGTACCAACTCGAACTCTGAATGACCGATGGATCAGGAACTGGCGGATAAAAATCGGGAGGGGGCCCCGAAGACCCCACTGATGAAGGGTTAGTAAGATGTGATGGCGCCAGGCCGTGTCATAGGCCTTGCGAAGGTCAAAAAACACTGCAACCAAATGGCGGCGCTGGGAAAAAGCCTGCCGAACGGCGGATTCCAAGCGAAGCAAATGATCGATTGGAGATCGTCCCTCTCAAAAGCCACACTGGTAAGGGGACAATAGATCCCGAGATTCGAGGACCCAAGTGAGCCGACGGGCTACCAGCCGTTCAAGTAACTTACAACCAACATTGGTCAAACTAATTGGCCGATAGCTGTCAACAGATAGGGGGTTCTGACCAGGCTTAAGGACAGGAACCACAATGCTATCCCTCCACTGAGAAGGGAAGTCACCCTGGAGCCAGATACGGTTAAACACCCGAAGAAGATGGTGCCGTTGTGGAGCACTGAGATGTTGAAGCAGCTGGTTATGAATGGAATCTGGGCCAGGAGCCGTATCATGAGAAGCAGATAGAGCAGAAAGAAATTCCCATTCAGTGAAAGGTTCGTTGTAAGATTCTGACTCACAAGTGGTGAAACATAAGGTGACAGCTTCAGCCTGCTGTTTCTGATGAAGGAAAGCAGCTGGATAGGAGGCCGACGCTGATGCCACTGCAAAATGGGTCGCAAGATGTTCTGCGAGAACTAATGGGTCCGTACAAATGCCATCTGGGAGGTGAAGGCCTGGGAGGGGGGACTGCCGATGGCAACCTTGGAGAGAGCGAAGTGTAGCCCATACCCGTGACAGAGGGACAGTGGAGCCAAGGGAAGAAACGAATCGTTCCCAACATATCCGCTTGCTCTGTTTGATTAAATAACGGGCTTTAGCGCGAAGGCGCTTAAAGGTAGAAAGGCTGGCTACAGATGGGTGCCTCTTAAAGTGTTGCAAAGCTCGACGGCGATCACGGATGGCAATGGCAATGGCCGTACTCCACCACGGGACTTGCCAACGACGAAATTGTCCAGATGAGCGCGGGACAGCAAGGTTAGCAGCGCGAACAATCGCGTCAGACACGTCACGTAGGACGTCATCAATACAACCCGACAAAGAGGGAGAAAACTCGACCTGTGCAGTATATAGAGGCCAATCGGCACGGTGGAAAGACCAACGAGGTAACCTCTCCATCGGGGAGCGGGAAGGGAGCGTGATAATCAACGGGAAATGGTCACTATCACAAAGGTCGTCGTGTGGCGACCAGTGTAATGAAGGGAGGAGAGAGGGAGAAGAAAGAGAAAGATCAATGGCAGAAAAGGTACCATGACCAGCACTGAAATGAATAGGGGAGCCATCATTAAGAAGGCACAGGTCGTGGTCTGCAATAAATTGGTCGATAAGAAGACCTCGTCTAGATGGAAAGGCACTGCCCCACAAAGGATGATGAGCATTAAAATCCCCAAGGAGGAGGAAGGGAGGAGGAAGTTGCTGAAGAAGGGTGGTTAAGGCAGCAGGTGTAAGAGTCCTGTCAGGAGGGAGATAAAGATTGCATACTGTGACTGCAGAGTCTAAGTGGACCCTAACAGCAACTGCTTCCAATGTAGTTTGGAGAGGAATCCACGTGCTAGCAATGTCTGTACGGACCAACGTACAAACGCCACCAGAAGCCCGCAAGGGTCCGACCCGATTTCGACAGAAAACACGGAACCCACGGAGGGTCGGTGAGTGAGCATCAGTAAAATGAGATTCCTGGAGAACCACACAAGCTGCTGAGGAGGACGAAAGAAGGGATTTCAATTCCGGAAGGTGACGATAGTAGCCATTACAATTCCATTGGAGAACCACAGAACGATGGTTTAAATGAGGGCTGAACACGCTAAATCCAGTCATACCGCCGGGTCCCCACCCGTCACCGACAAGGAGGGGGCGACATCCATAAACGACAGGTCAGAATCCGGTTGTGAAGCCGGGGAAGGGACCTCCGGTGACACCAGAGGCTCTTTGTCCCGGGACTTATGTTTCTTCTTCTTTTCAGGCTGAGATCGAGGAGGGCTGTGTGGCATAATGGAGCCAGCTGCAGCAAGATCAGGAACAGAAAGAGACCGGGCGACCTGGGGGCCGATAGACCGCGGCTCTCGCGGTCGCCGCGCTGCAGCAGACCTTTGACCTGGAAGGTGCCGGGAAGGGGCATCCCGGGAGAGGCGCCCTTGACCGGCAGACGCCGAAGGAGTGGGACACTTCTCCGGCTGGGGAGGGGGAGCGGCGCCCAGAGGAGAAGGTGTGGGAGCCGCAGTGGAGGGGGGAAGGAGAGGGGTCCGGGACGGGGGTAAGGAAGGGGGAGGAAGGGATGAAGATGTAACCAAGGCGTAACTAGATGTAATGGACACAGGGTGCAATCGTGCATATTTCTTACGGGCCTCTGTGTAGCTTAAACGATCAAGAGACTTATACTCCTGTATCTTTTTTTCTTTCTTATAGACTGGGCAATCTGCTGAACGTGGAGAATGACTACCATGACAATTTACACATACAGGAGGGGGAACACAGGGACTCCCCTCATGGAGTGGACGTCCACAGTCACCACAGAGAGGGTCCTGGGTACAGCGAGAAGACATGTGGCCAAAACGCAAGCACTTAAAACACCGCATAGGAGGTGGGATGTACGGCTTCACATCACAGCGATAGACCATAATCTTAACTTTCTCAGGAAGGGTATCCCCTTCAAAGGCCAGGATAAAGGCACCAGTATCAATACGATTATCTTTAGGACCCTTCTGAACACGCCGAACAAAGTGAACACCCCGCCGTCCGAGATTGTCCCGAAGTTCCTCATCAGTTTGAAGGATGAGGTCTCTGTGAAAAATCACACCTTGTACCATATTTAGAGACTGGTGAGGGGTAATGGACACGGGAATTGTGCCAAAATGGGTACAGGCACGAAGGGCCGCAGATTGGGCAGCCGAAACAGTTTTTATCAGTAATGAACCTGACCGCATCTTGCTCAGGGAGTCCACTTCGCCGAACTTGTCTTCAATGTGTTCCACAAAGAATAAAGGTTTGACACTGGTGAAAGTATCTCCATCAGTCCTGGTGCAAACTAGATAACGGGGGAAAGGTTTTGCCCCTAGACGATGGGCCTGACCCTCCTCCCAGGGGGTAGCCACGGAAGGGAAGGCCGAAGGGGCAAGAGAAGCAGCACTTGAGGAATCAGTACCACGCAGAGAGACGGCCGCAGAAGAGCGGCCAGAGGTTTGGACCCTTATGCGTTTCATCTGCATAGCGTCCGCCCTGATACCACCCACTCCGATCAGGGGCTCTCCTCACGGGCGCCACCCAGCCACAGCAAGGGCCGTCTGGCACGGCGGCCATTGCCGGGAGTTACGATGCTCCAGGATGACGAGCAACCACTCCAAGGCATGCATGAGGAGGTCACAGCTCAGGTATCAGAAGTGTGATCCCTGTGTGTTCAGGGGGCTCAACCAAAAGGGTACATAGCGACCCCACCACACGGGCTGGCTACCGTGCTGGCTATGCACCCTAGCATCAGACAACGACGTAGAAGAAAAGGTGGAATATACTAGGAGGGCACACGTCGGAGACACTAGGTAAGGTGCTCTTCCCCAAATGGCTCACACTACGGAAGAGAAATTTTGGAATGGAGGTCAAACCCCAGAGGGGGACCAAGGAATGCCAAAAGGAGGAGATGATTACGCAACAAAGCCAGAGTGTAAAACCAACAGAACCAGGAGGATAGCGGGGGCCAACATAAGCAAGGACACCAATAGAGGGAGAGGAGAGGGCGAGGGGAAAGGGGTATGGAGGGGAAAGGAGGGGAAGGGAAAGGAAATGCAGCCCGGGAGAGAAAGAAGGCTGCAATGGCTCGGGGCCCCGTGCTCGCCACGCACGTATCCACGAAAGAGTTGTGGACCCCCTGGGGGGAGATTTGCTTAGGGAGCCGTGAGTTTGGCACGCAGGTGGTACGACCAGCCCAGCGAAGTTGGTGTATGACAATCTTTTGCTTCAATGCTAGTGGAGGTTGTTTCTTTCAAAATACTGTTGTTTGTTCACCGATCCTGCCACTTTACATTCAATACTCTCCTTAGGCAGTGTTGGTGGTATTTTTCTGAGGACTTTAAGTGACACCTGTAGGTGGCCCAGGTTTCATTGCCATAAAGAACTGTAGGCATGATAATGACATTGTAGACTGTAAGCTTAGTTTTAACTCTCAAATTATGATTATCAAACATTCTTTTCAAAAGACAACCAGATGCACACTTTGGTCAGTGTTGAATTTCTGCATCTGTGTTTGAATTTGCTGAAAGATGTCTCCCCCAGGTATGGAAAATACTCTACAATCTCTAGAGGTGTGTGTGTGTGTGTGTGTGTGTGTGTGTGTGTGGAGGGGTGGGGGTTGTGCTACCGGGTGGAGCTGCAGATAATAGATAGTATCAGGATAAGAGCATCTGATGCAGCACTGGGAGGCAATGGGAGAGGGGTGGGTGGCAAATGGGGAATGGAAAAGGAGGGAAGCAGAGAAGGCCAGAAGACAGTGGGAGCACTGGTAGAGAGTGGCACAGAATGAGGGAACATGAATTGTGAGGAGTTGTTATGACAGAAGGAGCGGGTACTGTTGGGAGGACGATGTGCGGACAGTTGATTAACGTACGTTAAGGCCAGGAGGATTTCGAGGGGGAGAATGTGTTGTAAGGATAACTCCGATTTGTGCAGCTCAGAAAAGCTGGCCGCGGAGGGGAGGATCCAGATAATACCGGTCATGAAGCTGAAATCAAGCTTATGTTCAGCTGGATGTTGTGTGACAGGGTGATCCACCTTGCTCTTGGCCACAGTTTGGCAATGGTGATTCCTCCTGGTGGACGGCTGGTTGATAGTCACACCAATATAAAAAGCTGTGCAAGGACTGCAGCAAAGCTAGTGTATGACATGGCTGCTTTCACATGTGGCCTGGCCTGTGATGGGATAGGACAAACCTGTGACACGAACGGAACAGCTAGTGCTGGGTGTGTGGAGTGGGCAAGTCTTGCACCTGGGTCTTCCATAGGGGCATAACCTTGTGGCAAGGCGTTGGGATTGGGAGTGGCAAAGAGATGGACTAGGCTGTTGTGGAGGTTGGGCAGGTGACAGACAACCACTTTAGGAGGGGTGGGAAGGATTTTGGTCAGGATGTTCCTCATTTCAAGGTCTTATGATAGATAACAAAGCTCTGACAAAGGATATTGTTCAGTTGTTCCAGTCCGAGATGGTATTGGGTGATGAACAGGGAGTAGATGGTTCTTGAGGGGTGGTGGGAGTACTGGGGGTGTATGGGGATATGGCACAGGACATCTGTTTGTGGACTAGATCCTTCTGTGAAGGCCTTTGTGAGACATCCAGCATATTGGACAAGGGAGTTCTTTTCATTGCAAATTCATATTCCCTCGGTGGTCAGGTTAATGTGAGGGTTTTATATATATATATATATATATATATATATATAATGGAAGGAAACATTCCACGTGGGAAAAAATTATATATAAAAACAAAGATGAGGTGACTTACCGAACAAAAGCGCTGGCAGGTCGATAGACACACAAACAAACACAAACATACACACAAAATTCAAGCTTTCGCAACAAACTGTTGCCTCATCAGGAAAGAGGGAAGGAGAGAGGAAGACGAAAGGAAGTGGGTTTTAAGGGAGAGGGTAAGGAGTCATTCCAATCCCGGGAGCGGAAAGACTTACCTTAGGGGGAAAAAAGGACAGGTATGTTGTAATGCAACATGGAGTGCGAGGGATATTCACATAAACTGCAGAAAACTTAAGTTTTCTCTGCATGCTGGAAGCAAATATTATTCAAATAAGATGACGACAGGTGCTCATATTTCTTTCCACTTATGTTGGGGCTTTTGACATGTCATGTACCACACAAGTTCTCAGTGTCTTCAAATCTGTATCTGTCATGATCACGAACAAAACGTGCAACATACATCACATTCTGCAGACAGATTCGAATGTCTGTCAAAAATTCTGCATTCTTTAGCAATAGTGCCAAAACTACATTCAACATATCTTCTAGCCCTAAGGAGACTGTATCTGAAAATGCTCTGAAAACAAATTATCTCATTATTGACACAGTAAGAAAGATGACATACCGAAACCTTAATCACCAATGATTACAAGAGGAAAGAAATCACAGCCTTCATACAGTTGCCTGCTTTGAGGAAATTTAGTTTCATTGTCAATTAACTTCTTATGAAGCAATCAATTCTTGAACACT
The DNA here is from genome assembly GCF_021461395.2 of Schistocerca americana. Taxonomy (NCBI): domain Eukaryota; kingdom Metazoa; phylum Arthropoda; class Insecta; order Orthoptera; family Acrididae; genus Schistocerca; species Schistocerca americana. Next base: position 115,846,445 of record NC_060120.1, read on the forward strand.
GATAATTCTGACAATCTTCTATTTGCCCTAACATCGATGAACATGAGTCTGTGGTGGGAACCACACATGGGCAGCAAGATGGAGCAGCAAGATGGAGAAAAAGTTTTTATTGTTGTGATAAAGCAACCGACAGTCAACTGCCTTAATGAAACATATATGTTTACCATTTGTAGCCACCAAATTGTTGGGAAATTGACTTTAATTCCTCTTCCTTCAAGAAATAGAGGCACCCAGGATTTCCTTTTCAATTACCTCTTTTGATTTTCTTATTCATGAAGAGAAGTAAAAGAGAAGTATCCTGCTCATCAGATGCCAGGACAACCAAAGCACGGCAGCACTGGCAGATCAAAGTGAAATCAAAGGAACTGCTTCTCTTTCCAGTAGCACCACCCTGCACAGTGCAGTGTGGAGGCACAGTATGCTGCAGAGAAGCACTTCTCGGGGGCTCATGTGAAGGGGGCTTTAGGATAAAGTTAATAAGGCATACAAGGAATGAAGTAGTGGGATGGGAGTCTGAAAGACCATGGGAGAGGTAGTGAGACATTGGGCATGAGGGACGTAGGTTTACAGGCACGATGCTCTGAAATGAGGGACATCCAACCCAAGACCCTTCCCACCCCTCCTAAAGAGATGTTCTGTCACCCAACTGACCTCCACAACATCCTAGTCCATTCCTTTGCCACTCCAAATCAACCACCTTACCACAGAGATCACATGTGTGTGGAAGACCCAGATGCACTATCTTTAAATCCCTTATTTGATCTAACCTCTAAATTCCTTTCATCTTGATATGTGATTGGAGGCTTTCCCGGTGTATGTGTTGCTTCCAGGGCTCTCGGGTGTCCAGCCAGATGCGATCATTGAAGTCCCACGATATTTCAGCGAATAACCTTTCCGTCATCATCAGGTGGTTCTGATGGAATGGTCTGTCTGCTCATTGTCAGTGTTATTTATGTCTGTCAGTCGGGATTCAATTCCCTGCGCCAATGGTCCGATTGCGGCCGCCAAACTTCTGGTTGCGGCCACCGACATTCCGTTTGCGAGTGCCGACGCTTCAATTGCGGCCGCCAACAATCCGTTTGCGGGCGCCGACCCAGGTCCGCGCCGTCCCTGGCGTCGTGCCAGGTGGTGGAAGATGCAGACTCCCATGGAGTGTCCTCTGCGGCCGTCAGAGAAGGGTCTTGTGTCCACTTGTGGCATGACTCCTTGATGGAGTTAAGTAATGGTTGCCATGCCTTGCTTAGTTGAAAACCTGTGTCTCAGTTTATGAGACTGTCCGTTACGCGAATTTCAATGGCCTCCTTGAAGATGCTGTCCCAGTAGAAACTGGTAGGGGCCAGAATCTTGGTCTCTTTGTATTTCGCGTTGAGTCCAGTTTCCAAGCAGTGTTCTGCCAGTGCCGATTTGATGGGCTGGCCTAGGTGCATGTGGCGTTGGTGCCCTTTGCAGCGGTCTTCGACTGTTTGGATTGTCTGACTAATGTAGGATTTGCCGAAACCACATGGAATATTAATTACACCCACTTTCTTGAGGCCAAATACATCTTTCACTGTCCCCAGTAGGACCCGTATCTTGGATGGTGGTCGGAAGACCGTGACAATTTTGTGTTGTTTTAGCAGTCTCCCAATTTTTGATGTCGCATTGCCTGCATACGATAGAAAGGCAAGGCTTTTTTCCTCATATTTAGATTGTTCTTCATCTGGGTTTCTGCAGTGTTTCCGTTGTTTGAGGGCTGTCTGAGTCTGTCGTTTGCTGTATCCGTTCTTGTAAAACACATTTTCTAGGTGTTTGAGTTCTTTGTACAGACTGTGTTCGTCCGATATTGAGTATGCCCTATGAACCAGTGTGCTGAGCATCCCGTTGAGTTGTGCAGGATGGCGGCAACCCGAGGCATGTAGATATAGGTCCGTATGTGTAGGCTTGCGGTACACGCTATGACCCAGTGTGCCATTTGATCTCCGCTCTACGAGTACCTCAAGAAAGGGTAACTTCCCTTCCTTCTCGATCTCCATGGTGAACCGTATGTTGTTATGGACGGAATTTAAATGTTTCATCTTGTTGTGCAGCTGCTGAGTCATCTGGCAAAAGACCTGTTTCACACTACCCTGCTACCCCCTCTTTGCCTCGCGCATCCTTCCCTAACCCCTCCCCACCTCCGTCTACCCAGGCAACTACTTTCAACAATCAGTATTCAATAATCAATCTCACTGCTAACACAAGTGTGGAAATTTGGGTGTCTGTGTAGGTGCGTGAATGTGTGTACACCAACTAGAGAAAGAACAAAAGCCCGACAGCTGGTGTTAATTGTTTTCCATAATGTGTTTCTGTGTGGTTACCTTTCTCTTATTTTACATTTTTACCATCCAGCAATTATCATTATTGTTACCTCTGAGATATTTTGATAAGGGGATGCCCTTGTCATTTAACCATAACGCAGAGCTGCATTCCTGCAGGATAAAAGTAACAGCTGTGGATTTCTTGTGCTTTCATCCATGTGCAGTACCACCACAACAAGACCACACTGGCTAACACTGCAAGGCGAGATCAGTCATTCATCCAGATGTTGTTACTGTAACTAATGGAAAGGCTACTGCCCCTCTTCAGGACCCACAGGTTAATCTGGCCTCTCGACAGATAGCTGTCCATTATGGTGGCAGCTATGGGACAGCTACCCGTATCATTGAGGCATGCAAGCCACTCAAACTCGACAAGGTCCATGGTTCACGAGGGAACATACATATTATTAGCAAAGAAAAAAATCTGCATTATTAGCTGTCATTTATTTAATGTTCAGGATTTCCATATTTCTGGTTAGCACTATAAGAAGGTAGGAAGGGTAGCTAATGCCATTTTCATTTATTTTACTCTGTGGTTTGAACTATAGGAAGTATCAGTTACTAACTTTATGGCTGATGGAAAACCATTAAAAACTGCAGCACCAGGTCACAGATATCCACTAGAATACTAAAAAAGTGTATTAAGCTCAGATAGAAATGTATATCACCATTCATCTTAAATTTACTCTTTTTTTTACTAATGGTATATGTCATGGACAGCATGTGAAAACAAGAAGTCTGACAGCTTGAGTCAAGTAATCTCCAACAACTTCAATGCTCTGGAGATTTGATAAAACCATTCAGATAATCCAAGTCGTTCAGATGCATCTGACAGTACAGGGTGTGAGGTGCAAGTCAAGTCTAGGAAGGAAACTTTTCACAAGATCAAGAAGGCCTTATTACTTTGTAGCAGTCATGGGTGGGGAATGTAGGAACTGGTACAGATCCCTTTGGGAAGTTATTACCAGGTGATTATTTTTAAGCCAGAGAACCATCTCACTCAGTTTTATGGGGCAAGGCCACATATGCAAGTCTTGAAAACTATGCCACAAATAAATTAGCCAAAGAGTCACTGACATCCTAAACGGCTTCAAACATACATTTCATTTAAATGGATTAAAATTAAATACAACATACCGGTAGGCTCAACTTACACAGTTTACAAGTAAACAATCAAAATCAAATAAATTCCAAGTTACCCATGTAAATCAGGAACTCAAGGAAACATTTTCTATCAAATTCCTGGGTATATTTCTAGGAAATAATTCATCCTGCTCTTTTTACATTGCATTTGCAATGATAATATTGCTCAATACAAGTGACAAGGACAATAACAGAGTTCTTTACCAAATCTGCTTTAAATCTGTTGTAGCAGGTGGAATAACCTTTTAGCAGAATGCAAGAAGTGTACATAGTATGTTACTACAACAAAAAACTAGTGTTAGAAATATGTGTAATATTAAGCCTAGGGATTCATGCCAACCATTTTACTGAGATCTAAATATTTTAACTATCTGTGTATTTATAGTTCTGAACTGCTTTCATTTATTTGCAACAATCCAGAATTATTTGTAGGAAACAATTTTCAACATTTGTGTGATATAAGAAACAAAAATAACTTCATGTTACCATCTCCTAGATTAAAACTCTACTCCCAATTTCTTCGGTATGTGGCTATGAAAATTAATAATGAATTATAAGTGAAAACTTTCACAGTACAGAACTAAGTTTACTGAAAATAAAATTATGTTCCATCCTCATGGAAGAATATCATTATTCAGTCACGGAATTTTTAAACGGTGATAAATACTTCTTTCTTGAATAGTGTGATAAACTTTTACTGATGGCTGCAAATTAAGATTGATTTTGAGCTCTATTGGCATACTGCAGGACTATGTACCTCGATCATATATATGTGTGGGTGGCACACAAAGAAGGTGGTGGGACAATAATAGGGAGGTGGTGATAGGACAGAGGTGGTGGAAACCATTGGCTGGAGGGTATGGGGACAGTATGTTACTGTAGGTAGGTTGGTTGGTTGGTTGGTTGGTTGGTTTAAAGGAAGAGAGGACCAAACTGTGAGGTCATCGGTCCCTTGTTCCCGAAAAAATAATTACACAAGGAAAAGAAGAAAAGAAAGGAGACATACAGCACAATAACAAGAGAATGGAAGAACCAGAAAAATGACAGGAGGACAACCAACACTACTATGGACAAAACAGGAAAAGAAAACCACAGAGAGAAGCAAGAAACAGGTAGAAGGGATAAAAACAAGAGAGCAGAAGACTGTGGCTGGCCGACCATGAGAATAAAAAGGAAAAGCCAGCCACTCTGAGACACATTAAAACATCCAACCTAAAAGCATTAGAGTGGAGAACACAAAGGGACAAAAGTACATGCGCGGAAACTTATATAGAATGATAAAACCCACTGCCACGTACAAAACATAAAACTGAATTAGCTGATGAGGAGTTGTCAGCTCAGCCAAAGGAGGCCAGCTCACCAAGATATGGGCCACTGTCAGCTGGACGCCACACCAACACTGAGTTGGGTCATCATAGTGCAGGAGGTAGCTGTGTGTAACCCAAGTGTGGCCAATGCAGAGCCAACAGAGAACCACAGAGTCCATGCAAGAGGCCCGCATGGAGGTCTCAACACATTCATAGTCTCCCTAATGACAGGCACTTTGTTGTGTGCATACTGAGGTTATGTCATTCTGTCTCCCAAAGCCTCAAAACCTTGTGGCATAGTACTGAACACGGGCCAGTTGCAGAGAAGCTGATCTCCATAAGTGGTTTCCGTGTAGCCTGTTTAGCCAGCCTGTTGGAAAGTTCTTTGTCTGGTATTCCGATGTGACCTGGGGTCCAGGCAAACACCACTGAACTAATGGACCGCTCCAGGGCACAGATGGAATTCTGGATGGGTGCTACTGAAGGATGACGAGGGTAGCACTGGTCAACAGCTTGTAGGCTGCTTAAGGAGTCAATACACAGAAGAAACGATTCCTCGGGGCATGATCAGATATACTGAAGTGCTCAAGATATGGCTACCAGCCCTGCAGAGAATGCACTGCAGCCATCGGGCAAGGAATTCTGTTCAATATGGCCTCTGTGGACAAAGGCGAAGCCAACATTATGATCAGCCATTGAGGCATCGGTGTAAACCACTTCAGAACCCCGGAAAACTTCAAGAATCGAGAGGAAGTGACAGCAGAGAGCAGCAGGGTTAACGGAGTCCTTAGGGCCATGCGAAAGGTGCAGGCGAAGCTTCGGCCTACAGTTACACCACGGAGGTGTACGTAAATGGACCTCGAGGAGAGGTGGCGAAGAGAAGGACTCCAGTTCAGACAGAAGCGATCACACGCAAACCGCAATCGTTAGCTCTGACCTGGGCCACCTATGCAGGAGGTGAACTGCTGTGGTTGGGAAAAGAAGACGGTAATTAGGATGTTCAGGAGAGCTATGAATGTGTGCAACGTAACTGGCAAGCAGTTTTACACGTCTGATCTTCAATGGAGGGACTCCAGTCTCCACCAGTACGCTTGTCACCGGACTCGTTCTAAAAGCTCCTGTCACTAGTCGAACTCCGCAATGGTGCAATGGGTCAAGCAAACACAATGCTGAGGCCATGTGACTCCAGGACCCAACCCAACTGCCAACACACCATACGTTCCAGCAGCTTACAAAGAATGTTGGTGAGGCTGATGGGCCAATAGCTATCCACATCAAGCAGGTTTTTACCGGGTTTGAGGACCGGAACAATAGTGCTCTCTCGCCATTGCAAAGGAAAGACGCCATCGCACCAGATCCAGTTGAAGATGATGAGGATATGTCGCTTGTAGTCAGATGAGAGATGTTTAATCATCTGGCTGTGGATCTGATCAGGCCAAGGAGATGTGTCAAGGTAATGCGCAAGGGCACTGAGGAGCTCCCACTCTGTAAATGGGGTGTTATAGGATTCACTGCGGCATGTAGTGACTGAGAGGACTTTCCCTTCCAGCCACCGTTTGAGAGTGCGAAAGCCTGAAGGGTAATTCTCCGATGCAGAGGCTCAAGCATAGTGCTCAGCAAAGTGCTCGGCAATCGTGTTTGCATCGGTAGGTAACACACCAGTAATGGTAACACTGGGAACACCTGTTGCAGTCTGGTACCCGAAAAGATGTTTGATCTTTGCTCAGACTTGGGAAGGTTCGATATGACATCCAATGGTCGAGATGTATCTCTCCTAACACTCCAGCTTCCATCGTCTGATAAGTTGGCAAATGCAGGCACGGAGCCGTTTAAAGGCTATGAGGTGCTCCACGGAAGAGTGCCGCTTATGATGCTGTAGAGCTCACCATCACTCCTTAATTGCTTCAGCGACTTCCGGCGACCACCAAGGGCTGCCTTATGCCGTGGGCACCCTAAAGAGTGAGGGATCGCGTTTTCTGCTGCAGAAACAACTCTTGTAGTCACCTGCTCAAACATCTCATCAGTGTTACCATGTGGGGCGAGATTCAACGGTGACAGCAGAGGTGAAAGTTTCCCAGAGCTTGTAGGTAGCGGTGGTGTGGGTGCCACCGCAATTTCTTTGGTCTTAAGGGTCTTCTTTTTGGATTTCTCTCACTGCTCCTTGGGTTTCCCTGGTTGGGAGGACTTCACTGGCTCAATCTCCGGTACTGAAGATGAGCGTGAAGCTCTACGACCAGCTGCTTTTGAGCTCTTCAGCCACTGGTGGGTGTCATCTTTTCCACTAGCAGGAACCTGGGATGGGAGTGACCCAAGGGACCCCTTGCTAGCGAGAGAAGCTGAAGAAGATTTACACTTCTCCGGCTTAGAAGTAGGGTCGGGCATCCCCGATGGTTGGAGGAGTATTGCTCCTGAAGTAGGTGATGTGGGAGCAACAGGGAGGAAAATGCCCCCCACCATCAAGGGGGCAGGTGTAGTCTTCCGGCTCTGTGAGGTGACTGGGGTTGGTGGAGGTGATGGTGCCAGAACTGTTGTAGCGGCGGCGTAAGACGATGTCATGTGTACAGGATGCAGGCATTCAAATTCTCTCTTAGCCTCAGTGTAAGTCAGTCAGTCCAGGGCCTTGTACTCCATGATTTTCCTTTCTTTCTGGAGAATCCTGCAGTCTGACAACCAAGGTGAATGGTGCTCTCCACAACTGACACAGATGGGAGGCAGGGCACATGGAGTATTGGGATGTGATGGGCGTCCACAATCTCGACACGTGAGCTGGAAGTACAGCGAGAAGACATATGGCCGAAATTCCAGCACTTAAAGCACCGCGTTGGGGGAGTGATATAGAGCTGTACATCACAGCGGCAGACCATCACCCTGTCCTTCTCGGGCAATGTATCATCCTCGAAGGCCAGGATGAAGGCACTGGTGGCAACCTGATTATCCCTCGGACCCCAGTGGACATGCTGGACCAAGTGTACACCTCGCCACTCTAAATTGGTGTGCAGCTCATCGTCAGACTGCAAAAGAAGGTCCCTGTGAAATATGATACCCTGAACCATATTTAAACTCTTATGGGGCACGATGGTTACAGAAACATCCTCCAGCTTGTCAAAAGCGAGTAACGTCCGTGGCTGGGCAGAGAATGCTGTTTTGATCAAGACTGACCAGATCTCATTTTGAACAATCCCTCCACCTCCACAAACTTGTCCTCTAAATGCTCAACAAAAAACTGAGGCTTCATCGTCATGAAAGATTCCCTATCAACTCTCAAACAAACAAAGTACCGGAGCAAATAAGCGCCACTGCCATCCTTAGCGCGTGAAATTCCTCCTATGGTGTGGCCAGGGAGGGGAATGATTTGGGGTCATACTTCTGTGCGTTGAAAAGAGCCTGTGAACGCTTAGAGACTGCTGGTGTTTGACCACCAACAAGAGATGTACTGTGCTTCATAGCGTGTCATCCTCCCTGATGCCACCCACTCCGACCAGGGGCCCTCCCCACAGGCGACACCCAGCCACAGCAAAAGGCCACCTGATAAGATGGCCACTGCCATGGTGATGGGCATCTACTCCTTGACATATGTGGGGAGTTAATGGCGCAGGCATCAGCAGAGCGATCCCTGTGTGATCAGTGGGCTACAACCAATAGTGTACACAGCGGCCCCACCACAATGGACTGGCTACCATGCTGGATATCAGGTGCAACCACGCAAACAAGTCCATCATCATCACCAGCATAGTAAATTCTACTGCACAGTCGATGGAAGAATACGCACCCAGGAGAGTGACCTCGCCCAACAGTTGGAGAATGAGCAGAAGTGCAGATCCACGTCGAAAAAGGATGTGATAGGTCTCAGCGCATGATGGACATGATGCACCATGTAAGGTGCCCTTCCCCAATTGGCTCACTCTCTGGGAAAATTATGAAAAATGGAGATAAAACCCTACAGGGGACCATCACATAAAGGCCGAAACGTGAGAGACTCCTTTTAGTTGCCTCTTACAACAGGCAGAATACCTCGGGCTTGTTCTAACACCCGGACCCACAGGGGGTGTTACTGTAGGTTGAGGGATAATTTTAGGAGCAGAGAATGTGTTGTACGGATAACTTCCATCTGTGCAGTTCAGAAAAGCTGGTGATGGAGGTGAGGATCCAGATGGCTTGTATAGTGAATCAGCCACTGAAATCAAGAATGTTATGTTCAGCTGCATGTTGTGCCACAGGGTGGTTGACTTTGCTATTGGCCATAGTTTGGCAGAGCTCATTCAACCTGGTGGATGTCTGGTTGCTAGCCATATCAATACAAAAAGCTATGCAATGACTGCAGCATAGGTGGTATATGATATGGTTGTTTTCATAGGTGGCCCAGCTTCTGATGGGGTAGGATTGGAATAGAAATGGAATAGGAAGTGCCCCCACCAGGACACTGCTTCTGTTACACGTGGCAGTTGCATTCCTGTCCGAGCTGCTGGAGATGGTGGTCTTGTGTGCGCGGAGGTGTACTTATTTGTGTGAATGTGTGTGTGTGTGTGTGTGTGTGTGTTTTTTTCCTTTTCCGACAAAGGCTGTGACCGAAAGCTAACGTGTAAGTGTTGTTTAGTTGCGCCTATCTGCAACTTAACATGCCAGTTTTACAGTAAGTAGCAATCTATCTTTTCCTTGTATTCTTAATCATATGACTTATATTGACATATCTCCTGTACATTAAACCATAGATTTATGAATGTATGTAATGAGATAAAAAAATTCTTATCATGATGGCTCAATAATATCATATGTGATTTAGTGTTTATGGGGAATGATTACAGTAAAAGTACATGTTATAATTTTGCATTGTAGCCTTACATACAGAACTGAGGACACAATCAAGGACACAAGTGAGACTGCTTCTCGTATCAGTGTGAAGATCACGTCGTTCTTGAAGCTGTATAATGACTGCTGAATTTGCATTTGTGGTGATCATCGACTGCCAGTAACTGCCGCCTGCTAAGTGCACAGTATATTGTCTTTGGACTCTGTGTTCTTTGGATGGTGTGTGCTTTTGACTTTGGTGTTCATGTTTCAGTTGTTATTGTCTGGAATGTTTTTCCTGTGTCTAGTGTAATGATACGAGCCATAATAAAAGTGCCTGATCACAGTCAGTTGGAGCTTTCTGTGCGCAGTTAGGCACTATAGCTAGAAAACCCACACATTGTAGCTTTAATTATGCAACTGAGGGTACACTCAAGGACACAAGTGAGACTGTTTCTCATATCAGAGTGATGATCATGTCATTCTTAGAGCTGTAAGATGACTGCTGAATGAATCATTCTGCAGAAAGTGTTACTGCAGAATTAGGGAAATCACTTATGGAAGGACATTCAAATATAGCCAAAACAGACGCATATAGGAAAAATTAACTGGTTCATATACTTTGTAACATTGACAAAGCCTTTGATTTTGTGAGTCATAACATTTTACTCAGCAAACTCAAGTCTTATGGAATTAATGGCGACCCTTTCTCATGGATGGCATTTTACCTTCATAAGAGAAAGCAGAGCATCGCATTGGTAGACTGTGTTACAGGCGTTAAATTACCCTCAGAATGAGGAACATGTGGGGGTTCCAAAGGATCAGTATTCAGCCCACTCTTGTTCTTATATTAGATATTAATCTTCCAATGACTTCTTCAAAGAATGGTTCAAAAACTATAATTTTTGCTGATGGTGCAAGCATACTAAACAAGAGTCTGAACTCAGTCACACCAGACACAGTTTTTCAAATGATAGCTGAAATAACTTATTAGTGGTTCACTACAAACAGTTTAAATCTCTCACAAAAACTCACGTTATATTATTTCAGACAAACAAAGATGATTTATTAGTGCCACAAGAAGACACACAATGAAACATCTTGTGTAAAATTCCCAGAGGTTCAATGGATAATAAGTTAACATGGAGTCAACACACAGACAAAGTAATCAAGGAGCTGAAACTGGTATTACCCTTCTGAGGCAGTGCACTTAAAAGTAAAGAAAGTAAGAATATAATGTACAGTAGAAATGCACATCTTGTGGAGTTCATTTTAAGGACCTTCAGTTTCTTATACTCACTTCTCAGTAGATTTACTCCTTAATAGTTTTTGGTCCTGACAAAAAAAAATCTGTTACTGCTGAACTGTGATCTTCACAATTGCAACACTACCACCATGGATTTTGAACACACAGATCACATGAAACCCAATTTGCACTTTTCTCGCAAGACATCTTGAAAGCCTTGGATTAGGGCAGTCAGATAGACATAGGATTTCTCAATTTCTGAAAAGCATTTGACTCAGTACCACACCCACAGTTATTATAAAAAGTACGATCAAATGGGGTATCAGATGACATAGGTGACTGGATTGAGGATTTCTTGCTAGGGAGGATGCAGCAAGTTATCTTGGATGGAGAGTCATCAGCAGATGTAGAAATAACTTCAGGTGTACCCCAGGGAAGTGTGTTGAGTCCCTTGCTGTTCATGTTATATACTAACGATCATGGGGACAATATTAATAGTAACCTCAGACTTTTCGCAGATGATGCAGTTATTCACAATGAAGCACAAACTGAACAAAGCTGTAATGAATGTTCATGCAGACCTTGGTAAGATTTCAAAGCAGTACAATGATCGGCAGCTTGCTTTAAATGTTCAAAAATGTAAAATGTGCAGTTAACAAAACCAAAAAACATAGTATCCTATGAATATAATCTTAGTGAACTACAGTTGGAGTCTGCAAACTCATACGAGTACTTTGGGGGTAACACTTAGTAGGGACATGAAGTGGCATGAGCATATAGGCTCAGGTGTGGATAAAGTAGGTAGAAGACTTCGGTTTATTGGTAGAACACTAGGAAAATGCAATTAGACTACAGAGGAGACTGCTAAAAAATAGCTTGTACAGCCTGTATTAGAATATTACGCAAGTGTGTGGGACCCTTACCAAATAAGACTAGCAGGATATATTAAACATATACAGAGAACGACAGTACAAATAGTCACATGTTTGTTTGACCCACGGGGGAATGTCACTAAGACATTGAAATAACTGAACTGGCAGTCTCTTGAAGACAGATGGAAATTATCCTGAAAAAATATACTGACAAAGTTTCAAGAACCTGCTTTAAATGATGACTCTATGAAAATACTACAACCTCCTGCACCGCACACCCAGAGTGATCATGAGGATAAGATTAGATTAATTACAGCATACACAGAGGCATTTTAACAATTATTTTCCCCACACTTCATATGTGGATGGAATGGGAAAATCCCCTTATTACTTTACAGTAAGACATACACTCTGTCATGCACTTCATAGTGGTTCACAGAGTGTACATATAGAGGTAGAAAAAAATAATGTGCATTTGGATTTTGCCTCTTTACCTGTGGTTCAGTGATGAGTTTCACACTATGATTTAAAGATGTCCAACAACCACCTGCCTAATATAAATCAAGAAAAGGATCTCTAGCAAATCAAAAGAAGGTTAAAAACATGCCTCCTTGGCCACTCTTTCTATAAATTACCTGAAAAATTAGATTCAAAGATGAAAAAAAAAAAATCTGTTGGCTTCACAGAAAGTAACAATGTTCATTGCCAAAGAGCACGACATGTAGTAAAGTATTGTAAGTAGAACTCTGTATTAACAGACGAAAATAATTAATTTCACTAAAAGCTACTAATCTAATCAAGTAAAATTAAGCTCTAATATCTAATTTACTTACTTAATTTAGTGAGCTACGTGTGAATAGCATTAACAAGCATACTGATAGTTTTTTCGTAACACAATATATACACCCACTATGTTCAAAGATTAATTTTTCCATTTGGTACTGTCAGTTTCCCTCCATCCCTAAAAATGACAGATGTTACATCCCTGGTGCTGACTGTACAGTCTCCGTGCCAGGTGGGGTAAAAGCTGCTAGTGTAGGCCTCTTTTGCTGTTGCCTATGCATGTCCGCACTGAACACATATGCTTGCTTAACCCGCTCCCATGACAAATCTAGAGTCTGGTCACTGTATGCTATTTAGAGCTTATGTTAATTATGTTTAGTACTCGGAAAGGTCCCAAGTATGGTGGCTGTAACAGCAGGGCACAGCATCTATTTGCAACATCACATATGCAGCATGTCACAATTTCTTTATATTGTAGTCTGAGACTGCAGACATGTGTGTGTGTGTGTGTGTGTGTGTGTGTGTGTGTGTGTGTGTGTGTGTATTGCTGACAAAGGCCTTAATGGCCGAAAGCTAAGCTCTTTTTGTTGTGCCCATCGCGACTGAGCATCTCCGCTATATGGTGAGTGGCAAATTTCCTTCTCTAATATTGTTACATTTCATCCTGGTTTTTCCATTGTTTGTTTCTTTATATGTGAACACTTTTTGAATCCCCGTGACGACATGCCAAGGACAGGATAGCGTGGCTCTCTGGAGCTTCGCCTGTTGTTGTGTATATGGCAGTTCCAGTTCCATAATTTGCTGAAAAAACTCTGATTGCAGATGCAACTCTTTCCTGTAAACCATCTCATTGGTCTACACCCCAATGAAGTTCTAACGAGACTAGTGGAAGAGCAACTGTCCAGCAACTATGGTGGTCTTTAGTGTCCTATGCCATTGCTCCACCATTCCATTGCTTGAAGGATGGTAATTCAGATAGCTCAAGCAACAAACTCAAATTATTATCCTTGGTCTGTGGTGACATGGGAAATCCGTGTACTCAGGAATGGTGTTGCCCTCATCTTCAGTGATATATTCCCAACAGGAGTTGCTTCTGCCCAAAGTGTATATCTGTCCATGGGTGCAAAACACAATATCCCTCCAATGGTGGGAGCAGGCCCACGAGGTCTATACGCACGTGACAGAACCGACTTGTTATCTTGGGGGAAACTCTCACTGGCTGGCGCATTTGTCTTAATATACATATTTAAACTCAGTAGAGATGTCATAGTTGTTGGAGACTTCAATGCAAATTTCCTAACGAACTCCTGAGACAGAACAGACCTCGAGAACTTGATGTCCTCATATAATCTTGCTTCTGTTGTAAATTTTCCCACCAGAATAACTTCACGGACAAAATCATTAACTGATAATGTATTTATTGACATAACCAAGATTGATGATATAGCTGTCAGGCAAGTCCTGAATGGTCTCTCTGATCATGATGGACAAAGACTCATCATTAACAATTCAAGTATTTGTGAGATTAATAGTGGTCCCAACTGGAAAATTACTAGGAAATCTACTGATGAAACTATTGAGATCTTTAAATCATGTCTCCAAAATGTAGACTGGGGTCCAGTATACAGGGTGTTACGAAAAGGTGCGGCCAAACTTTCAGGTAACATTCCTCACACACAAATAAAGAAAAGATGTTATGTGGACATGTGTCTGGAAACGCTTTATTTCCATGTTAGAGCTCAGTTTAGTTTCTTCCACCTACGCTCAATGGAGTACGTTGTTATGATTTCATACGGGATACTCTACCTGTGCTGCTAGAACATGTGCCTTTACAAGTACGACACAACATGTGGTTCATGCACGATGGAGCTCCTGCACATTTCAGTCGAAGTTTTCGTACGCTTCTCAACAACAGATTCGGTGACCGATGGATTGGTAGAGGCGGACCAATTCCATGGCCTCCACGCTCTCCTGACCTCAACCCTCTTGACATTTATTTATGGGGGCATTTGAAAGCTCCTGTCTACGTAACCCCGGTACCAAATGTACAGACTCTTCGTGCTCGTATTGTGGACGGCTGTGATACAATACGCCATTCTCCAGGGCTGCATCAGGGATTCCATGCGATGGAGGGTGGATGCATGTATCCTCGCTAATGGAGGACATTTTGAACATTTCCTGTAACAAAGTGTTTGAAGTCCAGCTGGTACGTTCTGTTGCTGTGTGTTTCCATTCCATGATTAATGTGATTTGAAGCGAAGTAATAAAATGAGCTCTAACGTGGAAAGTAAGCGTTTCTGGACACATGTCCACATAACATATTTTCTTTCTTTGTGTGTGAGGAATGTTTCCTGAAAGTTTGGCTGTACTTTTTGTAACACCCTGTATAATGTAGAAAATGCCAATTCCAAATCAGTAATGAAGTGGTTCTAATATTTGAAAGTACCTTCCCAAAAATAATATATAAAACCCATACTAAAAAATCCACCAACAAGCCTTGGATTACCACTGGAATTAGGATTTCATGCAAAAGAGAGAGAGTTGTACATTGCCCCAAAAATAAATCAGATGACCCTAACCTTTTAAATAACTATAAAAAATACTGTAAAACATTGAACAAAGTAATTCAGAAATCAAAAAGTACGTATCTGTGCTCAAAAATTAATAACTCCACGAAATGAGACTGGTGCAAATTACCCCAAGACCCAAAATATTGCTCTTAACAATGAAGGTAAGCTAGTTCAAAATCAAGATATTGTAGCTAGAATCTTTAATGAGCACTTTTTAAATGTTGCTGAGAAAACAGCATGCAAAGGCTCTTCAGAAAAGGCAATAAAAACTCTGAAAGAACTTTTCCCTTACTCTATAGACATGATAGGTATGGGCCCCGTAACTGTGCAAAAAAATAGTTTCTCTAAAATGTAAAAATTCATTGGGTGTAGACAATACTTCCAGCAAACTGCTAAAAGCCAGTTGTAATCAACTCTCTAAAGTTCTAGCTCATATATTCAATGCCTCTCTAAATCAAGGTACCTTCCCTGACAGAATGAAGTATGTTACTGTAAAGCCCCTCTACAAAAAAGGTGATCCCACAGATGTTTCCAACTATCTTCCTGTCTCTCTTGTAACAGCATTTTCTAAAGTCTTTCAAAAATTAATATACGTCAGGATTGTCAATCACCTTGAAAAATTAGCACTAATTAGTAAACAACAATTTGGTTTCAGATCAGGTATATCTACAAATGAAGCAATTTACACACTTACAAATAACGTTTTAGAATGCCTTAACAAGAAAAAATTACCCGTTGGCATATTCTGTGATCTGACTAAGGCTTTCGACTGCGTCGATCACAGAATACTTTTAGGAAAAGCAGCCCAATATGGAATCTGTGGACCAATGGGTAACTGGCTTAGATCATATCTAGAAGACTGACAACAAAAAATAGTATTAGGTGTTAACACTCTACAAGTAGGAGAGGTAGAGTCTGACTGGAGAACAGTACATCATGGTGTTCCACAAGGGTCAATTCTTGTTCCCTCCTATTTATTATATATATTAATTACCTGCCCCTGTCCTCAAACACTGCTAGCAATATCACTATGTTTGCAGATGACACAAGTATAGTGATAGCCAGCAAAACCTCCACTGACGTATAGTTAAATGCCAACCAAGCATTTGCAAATGCTCTGAACAGGTTCATAGCAAATTCTCTAGCAATAAACCTCAGTAAAACCAATTACATGCAGTTTCAATCCAGTTACATAAGCCCAGAAGAGATTAACACTGCACACGAGAGCCAACAGTTACTGAGCGTTCAGTGCACAAAGTTCATAGGTGTTCACATAGATAACCGGCTCAACTGGGAATTCCACATACAGCAAACACCAAAAAAGCTTAGCTCAGCAACATTTGCACATCTGAATAACCTCCAAAATTGGAGACATCAACGTATCAAAGGCTGCATATTTTGGCTACTTCCATTCAGTGATGTGCTATGGAATAATCTCTTGGGGCAACTCACCACTTTCAAAAAAAAGATTCTGTACGCCAGAAAAAAGTAGTCCGAATTTATGTGCCTCCAAGAACCTAACGTTGCAATCTTTTTAAACAGTTAGGTATATTAACAACTACCTCACAATATCTCCTTTCACTCATGGCTTTCACACTTCTCAATTCCTCTGAATATGAAACAAATGAGGCATACCATCATCATAACACAAGACGGAAAGGTGATATGCACTGAGAACGGAAAAGTCTGTCTCTGGTACAAAAAGGGGTAAAGTACACAAGTACAAAATCTTTAATGCACTCCCGAGTAATATAAAGTGTCTAAAAGAAAATAAAATGCTATTAAAAAAAAGCTAAAGGAATTCCTACTGGAAAAATGTTTCTACTCTTTAGATGAATTCTTAGCAGAAATAAATAATTTGAGTAGTAATTCAGATTATTTCCTTTGTCACTGTATCTGTATTGTTTTTTCATCACTATTGTATTTTTGTATTGTATTGTTTATTATCTCTATTATATTATTGTACTGTACCAGTTTTGAATCATTAATCTACCATGTGTAATATACCAGTATGTATTGTATTGTACGATATCTATATTGTATCTGCTTTGACTCGTTCCACATCCATGCATAATCACACCATACTGGGTCTATGGAATATGTATCTCAAATAAGTAAATGTCTGCAAACTTCACATCTTTAACACGCCCTCGTCCAAAGGTGGCAACCTTTCTTCATACCCAGCCATACAAATTTCTCAGTCATCAGCTTGACGATGGGGTTCATGCTGGAACACACAAGGTTGTGAATGTTGTGAGAAGATGATTTTCACAGCAATTGAGGCACAGATGGCCTAGGCAGGGTCCTGGACACATCACACGAAATAAGGTCTTTCCTGCCCACTGACTGCACTTGCTTGAGTTTAAGATATGCTGGTTTGCTTTGTAGCGACTGTTGTAGCTGCTCATCTGTAGTTTGCTACACTCTCCATTGGTTGTAATTTATCACATGGCAGAAATTGCACAGATCCCTGAGGAAAGGGAGGGAATCGGCCAATACGTTCTCTGCCTCTTTAATGTGCCTTATATTGATAGTAAATTGTCAGATAAAATGCAGCTGGCAGAAATACTGAGAACAACCTTCTTTCATGCCTTGGAAAGTGAACATCATCAATGTATGATTGATGCACATAATAAATGGCTGAGCTCCAACATATGGTCAGAAGGGTCGTATGGCTTCATAAATGGTCAGAAATTCCAAATCATATGCAGTCCACTTAGTCTGTGCTTCCAATAGCTTTCAGGAGAAAACCCTGAAGACTTCCTACTGCCCACTGCATTTTGACGGAGTGCTGCAGCTATAGCCAATTGTGTGGCATCTACGACAATCGCCAACAGCACTCTGTGAACTGGGTGAGATAACAGTACTGCTATTTGTAAACTAGCTCTTAACTTTTTGAAGGATTGTTGTATGGTGTGTGTCCACAGTAGGGGCTATTTACACATAGTGTAGTTACCTGCTAGTGCATATGTCAGCGGCACCTGCATCTCCACTGCCCCCAGGTCAGCTAAGGAATGATTTGTAAGGCGCTCACCACCTCCTTGAGCGAGTGGATATCATCTGCTGGTAGCACATGACTGCGAAACATCATCTGGTTTTGGCGAAGAACCCATTTTGCTTCTTTTACCACAAGCCCAAATTTCTTTAACCCATCAAATACTGCTTTGAGGTGATCTTCAGGTAACTTGGCTGCCCACAAAAATATTTAAATGCCATTCGAATAACGAAAACCAGGTAGGAATATCAACAATGTAGGAAAAGATAGATGGCTACTTACCATAAAGAAGACGCATTAAGTTGGAGACAGGCACAATTAAAAGACACTTACATACAGCTTTCGGCCACAGCCTTCATCAGCAAAAGAGAAAAACATACCATTCATACACACAAGCAAGCACATCTCACGGACACACGACCGCAAACTCCAGCAACTCGCGCAATATCACTGTAGTGTGCAATATCTTACACCCTCTACTTAGAACCTCTTGCTTCATTTCAAGTTTAACTGTATCATCAGGTAAAACAACTGTGGTGCTTGCACTTCTGCCTATCATGCCCATTATCATATCACCCCTCCACGTAACTTGTGCTGTGCTCACTTGTAACCCAGCCCAGCGTAACAGATGAAATTTCATCTACAACTGACTTGTGCACATCAGCCAGTATAAACATGCATTTGAAAACCCTGAAACCTATGTCCAATGTTGCCTCCCGTTCACAATAAGTCGTGATGGGCGAGCTGGTAGTGGCAGTTGGGTGGAGTGTTCCACAAACTGCCTCTTTACGACATTGATTAAATGGAAGTCCGCCAACGTCTGAGCAGTCAACCAGATATCACTGATTTGCGTTTCTGTCAGTCACATACAAGCAGTATGACAACGTGAGCAGGCATACTTGTTTAGATGTCTCCATGGGCACAGAAGGATTGTATCAAATAACTTGGCTGGTCCTGAGTGTCACACACTGTCTGTCTTCTATTACTCCCCCATCAATGTCTGTGGATGTAATGGCTGTCCCTTCGATCATACTCTGGCGCTCTTGTGAAGCTACATAGCTTGCTGCACCTACTGCAGGCCACTGTGGTTGTTTGGTAATGTACACGGAAATGTGCATCGCATGGCCTGAACGGTGAACATTTTGTGGTACCAACATACTCGACCATATAACCCAGGAGTGTACAACCTTTAACTTTACTTGGGCTGCATTGGAAGAAGAAGAAGAAGAAAAGAAGAAGAAGAAGAAGAAGAAGAGTATTTTTGGGCTGGACATAACATACTTAACAAAAACAGTACAAGCCAATGAGAGAATAGCATCATGAGGCTGCAATTTCAGATTTGAAATATTCAATTTTTCATAACTTTACATAAAAATAATTTTATGGATTTTTTTACCAATTTCGTGATAGACGCTGGGTCGACAGAAGCGTCCGATCCCACGCGTCGGCTTTGACCCGCGACTTAAGGGTGTTGTCGTGTGTGACGTCATGACGACGCGGAGTTTGGTTTGAGTGTGGCTGTCTCCAGTTCTGTTTTATCTTATTTTATTTACTTTTCTGATCTGTTCGTTCTATCTCTTGAGATTTTTTTTTTTTAATTTAAAAACACTTATTACTTATTTTAATTATCTGTTTCCTCCAATTTCTGTTTTAGTTTATTATATCTATCTTTCTGAACTGTTCGTTCTATCCCGTGAGATTTTTTTTTTTTAAAGACAAAAAACACTAATCAGCTACTGAAGCATCTTTATCTTCTATGGGTTGAAGGGGTTACGACCCCTGGGGAGGTGGGTGGGTATTCATGCATGGCTGTCTTCACTTACACGTTGTAGCTACGCAAGGCGTCTAAATTTGTTTATATTTAGTTTGCCCCCCACCCAAAACACCCCATTTCCCGCCCTTGTCCCGTTATTGTCATTAGGCTTCTTGTGGAAAGTGTGTGTGTTTGTTTTTGTTTCCGCCATATTTGTGACGTCATGGGTCAAAGCAGACGGGCGGGATCGGACGCTTCCGTATTTCCTAGACGCTCACTTCTTTGGCCAGATTGGTACTTGATTTGGGCTGGACACCTCTGATCTAGCCCATTGGGACTTTACTTCTGTTGGCTGGATGAATGCTCCTTTACTTTACCTCTTTGCCCATTGTCTTGCTTGTTCGACTCCAGTGCTGACGACTCTTTTTACATTGTCACCAACTGTAACTTTACAGTGTGGAGCTGCTTCTCGAAGGATTGCCTTGGACTGTGTCATATAGGCACAGCATCCACTGTGTTGCAGTCATTGGCTACCTGTGTTATTGCTAATCACTCACCTACTCCACTACTGCATGTACCTTGTCAGTGTCAGTGACAGAACTAATGTTGTCTGTCCCACAAGTGTCTACAAACATTTTCACTGACAATGGCAGCTACGAGTCACACATGCCAAAGTATCTCATCTGAAATTGCTGCCCCCTCCCCAACACTTTGGGGATGCCACCAGAATTTAGAAGGCTCCCTGGCACCAATACACTCAAACTGTAGGACTTGCTGTATCCGTCGGTCTAAAGATTTACCCATGTGCTGGACCACCATGTCCTGCAAGTGTCTATACTGATCATAAGTAGGAGGTTTAAAATGACATCTGATACTGTATCCACCATTCGAGTGAAAAGGCTGTTAACTAACACTGAAAACTTTGTATCGCCATTTGTGATATTGTTCTGTGTAAACACTAACTCTTAATTTAACAAACCATAGTTCAGGTTTCTCCAGTAGAAGCTCTGGGCCTTGTTTTTCATCATTGGACTAGCGGCTGCATTAGATGCCGCAGTTCTTTCATCTGCCACACCTACTGTTTGTCAACGCAGCTTCCTGTCATTATGTGACATGTTCTGCATTTATAGGTCCCTAATCTGTCGCTCTGGTTCTTCTTGTAAATGTGATAGTTGGTCTTTCATCCAGTCTTGTCCAGCACCATAACTTGAATTCTTCTCACTGTGCACAGTGATTGAATTTGATGTTTCCTTTTGTGCTTTCAGAGCCACCATTTATAGGTACTGCCCTTGGCATGGCCTACAAGTACATATACTCCACAGCATACTGAGCAATAATTATTTATTTTCTTGATTACACAAAAACTGCCACTTAACGTTGGATAAACAGAGAAATGTCAAAAATATTAAAGCAAAGAATAAACATGGAAACACAATTCGGCTGGTTGGCCAAAGAATAATTAAGTCTCTTCAGTCACTGACCATAGCTGGCACTTCTCACAAAGTAATAGATTTTTGTACAGTTTTTAAGTACATTATTTTGTTCAATTTTTGTGGGTGGCACAGGGTTGTTTAGCTGTTACTGTACTCTTTACCTCTATATTTTAGGGCAACCAAAGACAGTACATTTGTATTGGCATGGACCAACTTAAATAGAATTTGTATGTTGTGTTTATGTAGGATAATGATTATTATATTTACTCTGCTAATAGTGCACCATTTCATATTTTAACATCTGAATTTCTGCAGTCTTCAGTTATCGGTAATAATTTCTATGAGAACAGTTCTTAGCACACACTTATGTGGTGGCATGTGAATGGTTTTTTACATAAATATTAATTTATTTTGCTGCATATTCCCCTACTAACATTGTTAAGCTACACACTTCAACAGACTCATTGATATTCCTACCTCCTTAGTGGAATTTCAACTACATTGTTTGTAGGATTTTAGTTTCTGTATTACTGTATGCCCAGTTTTGGGTTTTGGATTTCTGCCTTTCTCTCGCCTACAGTGAGTCCAGGGTGGTTTTGAACATTTTATTCAATTGTATGAGTTTTCATATTACTGAGAGGATGAGACCAATGACATAAAATCACAATGCAGCCCACGAGTTTCCCCTGACCTAGGTTCTAGGTGACTTTTCCATAACCCTTCCCACCCCCTAAACTCCACCAATCCTTTTCCTTCATCCCTCTTCCTTTCCTTCAACCCTTCCAGCTGAAGGAGCCCTGGCTTCAAACATTGGTGCATTTCCACAACATTTGTGCATTCCCTCCTGCGACTACATACAATTGTGCTCGAAGGTGAATAAAGCATTTGTATTTGTATATATCCAGCTTATGTTACGGAATTCTTGGACTGGTATTGGGTATTCCCGTAAGGCTAATTAAGTTTTGGCTGAATTAAGATGTGTCTGTAATATATTTATAAATATAATAGATTTTGTGTGACTACACCCTTGCAAGGAAACTGTGTACAGATTAATTAATTAATTAATTAATTAAATAGATTGGTAGGCACGTAAATAAATTTATAAATTAAATTTCTACAATTTTAAAGTCATATTAATTTATACCTTGATTTGTTCCATATACCTGAATTGTCTCCTCCTTGATCAGATCTACAGAACACAATGATTGAAAAATGAATGAATTAATTAATTTTTTTGTACATGGCATCTGCAACCTGTTTAATTATCTACAATATGCAGTGTTCTTACTGGTCACTTTTACAGAATACATGTATGTTATTAATGTAGGGCATGTTATCCAAGAACACTATCACTGAAACAGTAACGAGAAAGTATATAAAATACACTAGTGTTTTTGCCGCAAGATGAATATGGTGCTGTGGAGGAAGTTCTAGATGCAAAACAGGACAGAATGATCCTCATGGTCTGCTACTCTACCATTTCAGTTCGTTATTCATTTGGACAACAAGGAATTTACAGACTGTTTCAGTTAATGAGTAACTTTTTATTCCCATAAATGGGACCAACAAAAACTGTTTGAAGTGGTTCAGAAGGGGTTTACTTCATGACTGAGCAATTCTTTTTTGTGAAAGAATTACATGCCCATTCAGAAGCTGTCTTTGCCATGTCTGGTGAAAACGCATTGCATCTGTTAACTACTATCCTTCCTCAAGGTAAACTGTGGGTGAATACTGTAACTATTCATCAAAGAATGCAAACTATATTAGATGTCTTGACAGTCATAGTGCTGAATTTTCCCCATAACCAAAATAAACAAGTAATAGGGCTACTCGAACCTTGCACCCATACTCACTTCCCTTCTTGGTTGAATCAAAGGCTCTCTTTCAATTACAATCTTTTCTCTAATCTTAGATCCTCATATGATACTGGGAAGTGATTTCATAATGTGGCTTGTGTGGCCCACGCTGTCATTTACTAGGATTGTACTCACCAAGAGCAATAGCAGTAACTTATTACCAAACAGGTATCGAAAATGCTAACATCTCAAGAGAAAGTAATAACAATCAGAAACATTAACGCAAATTAAAAATTCCTGGTAGGCCTATATGAAACAGAAATGACATGTGCACAATCAAACATATCCTTTACTGCACAGGACACCAATGAAACTTGTTTTGCCTATTGCTGTCACGCTAATTTTTTATAATGTTTTCCCTTACTGGTACTACAAAGCTAGTACACTATATTTATGCATGTTCTTAACCATGGTAGAAAAAAAAGGGCTAAGAACAAATTGCCAGAAAAATATGATGCTTCATCGTTGGCCGACGTAGGCCAACTAGTAATTGCAAGAAGATAAATATTTTTCTCCCATCTAAACTTCCAAGAATATAATAATCACTATTACAAAATTCACAAAAATGTTCCAAGTATAAAAAAACATAGCTTTTACGGGTCTGTGTTGCCATCTCACTTTTTCTTTCCGTTAGTAGGTTAAATACACAATGTAAAACCTCCTCCCAGTTCTGCTCCGGCATCTCTTGATATTTCCGTTATTCATTCTTACCTCACATGCGAAAAAAGTTGCAGCTACATTCAGATAACAACAAATGCACTGATTACTCAATGTTTGTACAAACCGCCTCTTTGGAAATGCGGAATATGCTTTCCCAGTGTTCAATGGGGCTGAAAATGTCGCGTTCATTCGATGGAGATTATTGACGACACAACATCCGTTCGTTCAAATGTGGCAAAATGTTCTGCTTGCATAGTTTTGCATGTGGCTGATAAAATTTTATTCGCTAAATAATGATTAACGTTTTCTTTTTTCTGCAAGTAGTTTAAGTGGAATAAACCACTAAAGCGCCTTGTGTAGTTCCTGTGCCCCGTCAATCTAAAGGTTGATCGGGTGTTGAATCGAGCAATTTATTTAATCCACATTCACTAACATCTTATACAGGTATAAGTTTTTAATTTTACATATCAGTTATGTTACGCAAAACAGTTAGAGGTAGATAATTAATTGTGTTGCTGTCAGATACGTACTGTTGTCCCTCCTATGTGGTCACGAAACGTCAAATCATGTCGGCGCCGCTTAGCAATTAATAATGTTCTCCGTTTTGGCTCATTATAATTACACGTACTGCATATTTTTAATGTTTCAGTTCCCATTTGCAAATGAAGTGGCTCGGTGGAGACAGTGGTAACGGAATGCTGAACCATACCAATGGGCATGCTTCGTCTCCGCATGTAATAAGACAACAGGTTAGACCTCAGTTTGTTGTGATAGAAACTGTTCAACTATGAACCTAAAATGATTGAACTATATTGTAAGTGAATAACAACATGTATCCCCGGAGAAGGACGAACGTTTGACGATTTCGTAAATAATGCTGCACGTAAATACAGAAAAATTCTCATAACACGTGATGCTATTTTGCCCTACGGAATTCTTGTGAGGTTTGCAGCAGTGTACCAAATTTTGTTCTTATTGCCGCCATATTTATGTTAAGAAACATACTAAGGCAGTAACTCATCTTAAGTGGTTCCTTGGGGAATCTTAGTTCCTGCTTGTGGTAACTTACTGCCCAGTTTCTTAAACTGAACATACATTCGCTTAGGGCTACCATTTCATGATAGCTTAATGATCTGTGGTTTTTGAACATCATCAAACAGTGTTGCATGTATTATGGATTTTATGTTGTGAAATGTATGAGAAATTCACCATACTGTTTCAGATTAAAAAGGAGGCTAACAGGAAGCAAATCATATATTATAAGTAAAAATATTGCCTATTGTAGCCCTTGCTTGACATTGCCTACCAAGGGTTTCAACATATTTGACATGTTTGGTGAACGTAACGTTGATACATGTTAACTGCAAGTAGGCCTAATAGTAAAACTGCCTGTGAGTCGTTTTAACAGCAGACTGACACATCAGGAATTAGACCTACATTTTAAAAAATCAAATAAATGTTAAGGAAAATTTTATGTGATAAAGCACAGGCTACAAATATGTGGAAATGAAGTTTCTTAGAAGAAAATTATCCTTGCATTTGCCTCGGTGATTAGGGAAAACCCAATCAGTACGGTCGGACAAGAATGGAAAGCCTACTCTTAGAAATTACATAATGAAAATTGAGGTATGATATGACAAATGATGAAAAAGAGAACAGGATATGATTGTGCTTAAACTGGAATTCTGAAGATAACTTCAGTTTTAAATGTGATTGGTTCATTGGGGAATCTGAAATGAGAAAAAATTATTCCGAACACAGCAAATGAAAGGAATTTGTATACGTCAGTGTTTCATTGCTACAGTGGATGATAAAGAAATTTCCAGAAGGATCTTTTCTTCAGCAATAGTGTATGTGTACCATTTTCAATCATCCTGGCATATTAAACTTGTGTGTCAGATTGTTATTTGAACTTGAACCTGGACCTTGCTTTTTCTGGGCAGTGCCCTTGCTAATTGAGGTATCCAGTCTCATCTCATGACCGAACACCTTACAGCTGAAAATTGTTTGTGGATCTCTCTCTCTCTCTCTCTCTCTCTCTCTCTCTCTCTCTCTCTCTCTCTCTCTCTCTCTCTCTCTCTCTCTGAGAGAGAGCGAGACACATTAATTTTTGCGAAAAAATATCAAATATTGATATTTATTCTGTATTTACTTCAGAGGTCTTTGCAGGTGGAAAGAATATTGTGTATCTGAGAATTCCATGGCAAAACCTTTATAATGTCTCGGTGCACATTTTTTATCACTGCATATGCAATATTTGTAAGTACAAAAGCTAAAGAAGAATAATTTCTGGAAGTATCACCAAGGTTCATGCCAGTGTACGTAATACTGGCTATGCAAAGGTGGACATTATTAGTTAGGTAGTAGCGTAAATTGAAGGGTTAGTGCGCACTCCTCCCTCCTCCCCCCCCCCCCCCCCCCAAAAAAAATAATATAAAAATAAATAAATATTGTGGTAACACATTGATCTGTAGTGTAGCCTGACGGCTATGCATGCATCATATTTTATGCACCTCGCTGTGTTTGATGCATCATACCGTTTTTGATGCACTTTGCTATATTCAACACTTTGCATTATTTATCGCACTTTTCATTATAAAAACTAGAAATGCAATGTAAATTCAGAAAACGTATGTTACATGGTGGCTTTGGTGCATATTATGTGTTGTTGCATCCTGCAAGTGGTACAGTTACAGCTTCCACAGCTGCTGTTATGGGATGTCTCAGTTTGTTCATTATTATTGGTAATGGAGGCACATAAACAGAATCTTTTATAACCCCCCACCCCCAAGAAGTAACCACGTACTCCAGCTGTGGGGAAAGAAAGTTCTCAAGCCTATTGAGATATGTGCTTCCTGTAACAGTGTTCTCAGCAAAGAACCTTTTCTCGAGAAACTGCACCAAACACATTAAAAGTTGGAGAATGCCTCTCATGTTGTACAACTTCATGTGATTGTTCCGTACCCCATATTCTCACATTATGCCAGCTCACATTTACATTTAAATGGAATGTTGCATCATCACTAAACACTAAGCATGGAAGGAAACTTTCATCCTCCATCTTGCCTAGAACAAAATTACAGAACTCCATATGTTGTTGTTTGCACCTTCACGAAGAGCTTGCAGTAGCTCAATTTTGTATGGTTTCATGTGTAAACATCGACGCAACACATGTCAGACAGACAATAGGGGCATGTCGAGCTGCATGGCAAACCGATTTTTTTTTCAAACTCATTGTGAAACTATGGAACTAGGGTGGATGCATTCTATGTCTGTGTCGGACACTTGGGGGCGGCCTGGCAATTTGCCTTTACACAAACAACCTGTTTCTTGGAATCGTTCATGCCATCGCCTAATCCTCTGTGCTGTAGGAGGGTCCACACCATACCTAGTACGAAAGCTATGCGGAACAGTTATTACTGACCCGCACTGTGCAAAATGTAGACCACAGAATGCTTTCTGTTGTCCTGACACCATGTTTACTAGAACTGAAGTGGGCGCACACTGCTGCTACCTAGTAGGAACCATGTAAAACTCGAGTGTTTGCTCTTTCCAACAGTATGTTGTACACACACATATTTCAAATAATGTAATAGTTATGATTTTTTTAAGTCGGATGGTTCTTTCTGATACACTCTATATATCAGAGGAGGTCTGTTCAGTTAGCTTACCATGTGGTGACTAATCGAATATTTTGAGGAATTGTGAAACTCTGTCAAGGAAGTACAAAAACATGAAGACAATATTTGAAGTGACATCCTAAAGTGAAACCATGTGAGTTTCATATTGACACCCAACCAATGCCCTTCCTTTGGTGTATTCTTGGTATTCTCTAGCAAATTAGCAGCTCTGACTTCTCCTCTTTGCATTTTAGGCATTGCATTGTCCAAATGTGCAACACCTCCCCCACCCCCATCCCCCCTCCTTCCCAGGGGAAACTTTATGGGTGCTGTCCTTAGCAACTACAAATTTTCACACAAGTTGTATTTGATTATCTGAAAGAAATACTTAATGGCTTTACAATGACAAACAAAAGAAATATGTAGTTGTTTTATCTTTTTCCTGGAAGAGAGACATGTTTACAATGAATGAGCACCTCATGCCGTGATTACAAATTTTTTTCCTCGAAGAAATGCACATTTACTTCACAATAGATGTACACTTGCTACTATGACTAAAATCTTTTTCCTGAAAGAGATGGACATTTATGTTACAGTGTTTGACATGTCATTCTATTATTATGAATCTGTTAGCTGAAAGAGATATACAGGGTGTTACAAAAAGGTACGGCCAAACTTTCAGGAAACATTCCTCACACACAAATAAAGAAAAGATGTTATGTGGACATGTGTCTGGAAACGCTTAATTTCCATGTTAGAGCTCATTTTAGTTTCGTCAGTATGTACTGTACTTCCTCGATTCACTGCCAGTTGGCCCAATTGAAGGAAGGTAATGTTGACTTTGGTGCTTGTGTTGACATGCGACTCATTGCCCTAGAGTACTAGCATCAAGCACATCAGTACGTAGCATTAACAGGTTAGTGTTCATCACGAACGTGGTTCTGCAGTCAGTGCAATGTTTACAAATGCGGAGTTGGCAGATGCCCATTTGATGTATGGATTAGCACGGGGCAATAGCCGTGGCGCAGTACGTTTGTATCAAGACAGATTTCCAGAACGGAGGTGTCCCGACAGGAAGATGTTCGAAGCAATAGGTAGCATGGAACATTCCAGCCTATGACTCGCGACTGAGGAAGACCTAGAACGACAAGGACACCTGCAATGGACGAGGCAATTCTTCATGCAGTTGACGATAACCCTAATGTCAGCATCAGAGAAGCTGCTGCTGTACAAGGTAACGTTGACCACATCACTGTATGGAGAGTGCTACGGGAGAACCAGTTATTTCCGTACCATGTACAGCGTGTGCAGGCACTATCAGCAGCTGATTGGCCTCCACGGGTACACTTCTGCGAATGGTTCATCCAACAATGTGTCAATCCCCATTTCAGTCCAAATGTTCTCTTTATGGATGAGGCTTCATTCCAACGTGATCAAATTGTAAATTTTCACAATCAACATGTGGGGGCTGACGAGAATCTGCACACAGTTGTGCAATCACATCATCAACACAGATTTTCTGTGAAAGTTTGGCCAGGCATTGTTGGTGATGTCTTGATTGGGCCCCATGTTCTTCCACCTACGCTTAATGGAGCACGTTATCATGATTTCATACAGGATACTCTACCTGTGCTGCTAGAACATGTGCCTTTACAAGTACGACACAACGTATGGTTCATGCACGATGGAGCTCCTGCACATTTCAGTCGAAGTGTTCGTACGGTTCTCAACAACAGATTCGGTGACCGATGGATTGGTAGAGGCGGACCAATTCCATGACCTCCACGCTCTCCTGACCTCAACCCTCTTCACTTTCATTTGTGGGGGCATTTGAAAGCTCTTGTCTACGCAACTCTGGTACCAAATGTAGAAACTCTTCGTGCTCGTATTGTGGACAGCTGTGATACAATACGCCGTTCTCCAGGGCTGCATCAGCACCTCAGGGATTCCATGCGATGGAGGGTGGGTGCATGTATCGTCACTAACGGAGGACATTTTGAACATTTCCTGTAACAAAGTGTTTGAAGTCACGCTGGTACGTTCTGTTGCTGTGTGTTTCCATTCCATGATTAATGTAATTTGAAGAGAAGTAATAAAATGTGCTCTAACATGGAAAGTAAGCGTTTCCGCACACATTTCCACATGACATATTTTCTTTCTTTGTGTGTGAGGAATGTTTCCTGAAAGTTTGGCCTTACCTTTTTGTAACACCCTGTACATTGACTTTACAATGGTTTGCACTCCACTCCATCCCATTATTATAATTCTGCTTTTAGCATTCATCTGTTCTAGTTATAACAATTAGACTGTGCTTTCTCCTAGTCACACAAATATCCTACGACACTTTGTGCATGCTTAGCAGGCTTGTGGAATCTGTTGAAGATTGTCACTTCACTGGTTCTTAAAGTGCTTAGAGCAAGGCAGGCAAAGGCCTTGCTGCAGTGGATACACGGGTTCCTGTCAGATCATCAAAGTTAAGTGCTGTTGGGTGTAACCGGCACTTGAATGGGTGACAATCCGCACCGCCATGCACTGTTGCCATTTTTCGGGGTGCACTCGGCTTCGTGATGCCAGTTGAGGAGCTACTTGACCAAGTAGTAGCGGCTCCGGTCAAAGAAAACCATCATAACGACCGGGAGAACAGTGTGCTGACCACACGCCCCTCCTATCCGCATTCTCAGCTAAGGATGACACGGTGGTCAGATGGTCCCGATGGGCCACTTGTGGCCTGAAGACGGAGTGCTTTTTAGAGCAGGGTGATATGTCACTGCATCCCTATCTGGGCACTGATTTACGGTAGTGTTCCAAACGTACATTTCCCACAGCTGTCTTGACCCAAATCCTTGAACAAAAATTTAAAACATTCCCTAACACACAGTATTTACAAAGACCACATATCATCACTATAGTTACTATGCCAGAGCGCATGTAACTCTAGGAAGAGAAATGGTTTATCCAGAAGTTGTTGAAGGCACTTCTGTCCTGAGAATAGCTTTCACTCTTGAGTACATGGAGCCTATGTGCTGCAGTTGTTAAGTCATCTAACTGCTTAACCACAATATGTATTGGAAAGTCTAGTTTAAGTTTACTGATACTCTTTCTTTCATTATTTACTAAGCAGTAGTTCATTTCCATGCTCAGTTTTGGCACTAAGTCAGTGCTGGTGATATTTGTTCTCATTATTTACTTAGACTGTACCATCTTTTGTGCAGTGTATCCATAACATTTGCCTAGAAATTTTTACTTTCCTGAACCTGCAACCACATTTTTTTTCTGTTGGTGGGGGGGGGGGGGGGGGGGCCATAAGAGGGAGACTTACCTTCATGAAAGATGACTGTAATGCCTTCATCCATTGGGGAAACAACCATCCATTTGTTATTATTTTGTGGCATCCATTGCCTTTTGTTTAACACTGTTATCTTCTGCACACAGTCCTTTGGAAGTTCTCAGACAGATTGCAGCTTCTTACCCCCACACGTATCTTCTGGTCTTACCTGTAGAGAAGTATAAATACTTGCTAACATATTCTGAAATTGGGATCTACTGTTTCAACTTTGCATTTTGCCACTTTGTATCACCAATTAGCAGTAGCTCCAATTGGCAGAAGCTCCTTTTCTTGTGCAATGTACATGAATGAATGCAGTGTTCCATCCACTTTTGACAGCAACAATAGTATTCTGTACAGGTTTAACACACCCTATTCTACTACCAGTATCTTCAGCACACTACTTAAAATGTTCCCGGGAATGAAAACATCCAAGTCAATAATGTTGCTCAGTTGGTAGCCACTGTCTGACATAAGGCTGACAAGGAACATCTTGTCCTTTATGTCATCCTTGATCATTTATAAGTACTTTACAGTCTGAACTGGTTTGATCAGATGTGGTACTAGAATACTCTTCTGAGTGTTTACCATTGCTGATATTAGCATATCATATTCCCACTCCACTTCATTGAAACTCATAAGTGGTGCTTGATTTGTGATGTTACGCGTTGGTATTCCATATCGTTACCTCTAATGTAAAATAAAAAGTGCTAAAATTATGTTTTAAGGTGTGTAAATTAGAAGAAAACACCTCCGGAAAGTCATAGTACCAGAAACTTACTTTTTTTTACAACTCAAGCACTGCCTGTAAGCTTTACAAATTATTCATTAATAGTGATAAAAATTAGAGCTCTCTGCAAAGGTTTGTTTGTGTTCCTTCGATATTCTGCTACACTTAAGCTCAACTGTTTCATTCCCTGTGTTATAATTTCTTCATTTTTGGGTTCTGTGCCTCAATTGTAAAAATGGAATCCTTTCAGAGTCACTTTATCTGTCTGTTCTGTCCAACTATTAAGACCCCTTCTCAGAAATGGTTAGTGGTATCAATTTGAAATTTATGACACATGCTAAGGTCTATGGTCCCTTGGCAGTATAAAAAGTTTTGTCAGTGTAATCAGAAGATATGATCATTTATGTCACATATTTTGATATTCATAAACTCACTCATCAAAAGTTTTAGGGTACTACCCACTGTTCTAGAATCATGAAATTTAGCAAGAATCAAACTTTCACAGTAAGGAAAAAATCTGAAAATTATTAAAATGTAATGATATTATATGTAAAAAATTGTTGTTTGTTATCCATCTGTCTGTCAGTCCATCCGTCTTTCTGGTGAGATCCCTTTTTCTCAGGAACAGTTAGACATAGGAAGTTGGAATTTATGTCACATACTGAAGTCGGTGGTCTGTTTGCGGTGTAAATCATTTTTTAAGCTTCTGTGTCAGCACAATTAGAAAAGATATGACCATTCATGTCCTATATTTTGATCCCTTGCCAGTATTGATATCAATAACAGGCAAAAATCATCTAAATTCTCAATGCCCAGGATGTATGAAGTATATAAATATATAATTAAGGATTGAAAATCAGGTAGAGAAAGAACTGGGTGAATATCAGGCTGGGTTTAGAAAAGGAAGATCATGCAGTGAACAGATATTCAGTCTACTCTCCATAATACAACTTCGCGCACGCACATCGAAAAATCTAGTAATTACATTCATAGACTTCAAAAAAGCATATGATTCTATTGATAGACCAACCCTGATTAACACATTAGAAGAATTTGGGATTGATGATAAAAGCAGAAGTCTAATCCAGGAAACCCTTACGGGAACAAAATCGCAAGTGAAGTTTTTGGGTAGATTGTCACAACCGTTTGTAATTGGAACAGGTGTTAGACAAGGGGATGGGCTCTCCCCACTGTTGTTTAACATTGTCCTTGAAAAAGTGGTCAGGGAATGGAGAAAGAAGATGGCAGAAGCTGGAGTGAAAAATGGGATAACGTTAGGAAGAAATAAAACAAAAATTGAATGTCTGGCATTTGCTGATGACATGGCAATATTGGCAGATGACATCGAAACAGCAAAGATTCAGATAGAAATGCTGCATGAGATCGCTGAGAAGACAGGTCTACAAATATCGTATGAAAAGACAGAACTGATGATACAGGACAAAACAGACCCAACACAGACATTGCAAACTAAATATGGAATAATTAAGAGAGTTCATAAATTTAAGTATCTAGGGGAATGGATTACACCGACAGGGTTACCAAATGTTTCACTACAGGAAAGAGCAATAAAGATGGAAACGGCATACCAGCTATGCCGAAATGTATACAATAAAAAGTCGATCTCCATCAATGCCAAGCTCAGGCACTACAATGCGGTAATAAAACCAGAAAGTTTGTATGCGATTGAATGCATCCCACTGAACAGAAAACGTCTGTTGGAGAAATTGGAAATAAAAGAGAGAAAAATACTGAGAAAGATCTTAGGACCTAAAAAGGATGGACAAGATTATAAATTGCGATCCAATAAAGAGTTATACGAGAAAATTGAAAAACTGACAACATCCTTTAAAAAGAGAAGACTGAGTTTCTATGGGCATGTCAAAAGAATGGCACCAGAAAGGACGGCAAAGAAAATCCTGGAATACATGGAAAGAAGAAAGACACAAATTAACTGGCTGAAAGAAGTAAAAGAAGACATTGCAGAAATGAACATTATACCAGAGACAGTTTACAACAGAATGGAATATAGGAATGCCATCAACAAAATACAGGGGTTCAAAGACCGAACGCAATCAAAGAAGACGGGAACAACCTGGTCGCAAGAACGTAAAGAAGCCCACTCAGAAAAAATGAAGAAGTACTGGGAAGAACGCAAGAAAAAGCACAAGAAATGACTGATGCTTAGCGTAGTCCAAAGTTGACTGTAACGAATAATAATAATAATTAAGTTTGTATGAAATCCTTGATGCTTGAGTCCAACTCACACTTACAAGGGGAGGCCGCCAATTGTGAAATTCAGATTCGATTCATATTGCGCATAATAAAAGCTCGTGGCCAGAGATGTAATGTGGCAAAGCACCAAGATGCACTTCTCAGCCGTTGTCGAGAAAATCGACAGTTAAAAGAAACCGTTGCGGTGAAATACTCTCTACGATTAAAGGTTTACTACACGGTCGTGGCACAGCGGTAAGCGCTCGGGTTTGTAATCCGAAGGTACCGCCTCCATTTTTCCGTTTTTTTAACAGAGTGTACCAAAGCTCTCCCGTCCGCACTGATTTTCGATGGTGTTATAAGTTGTGCTAGGGATCGCATCTACCTTCTTTCAAAGTTGGCAGGCAACTACGCTGTTATGCGGCGGCTCGTTTCGGCCCATTCAACATCTGTCCTTCAAGTGTAACGAGCGAGTAACGGAGTTTATATTTCATACCTGCCACAGCGAATTTGTGTTCGTGGGGTCTCTATTCTAATTCGAACATTTGACTTACGCTATACGTATTCGTTTCGGAATATCGTTTCTACGTCTTCCGTTAACTATACGTGGTTAACATTATGAAGACAATTAATAACATTTGTGAAATACAACTTTGTTTGCGGAAAACATAATGATGTTCGAAGTCGCCAGTTTTTCCACGACAAACGACTTTCAACAACTTATTGTATGCATAATTGTTGCAACTGATTGCCGAGAAATATATATATATATATTTATTTATTTGAATTAAAAAAAAAACAAATACTAAAAAAAAAATATTTGCATGGTGCGAGATTCGATCCTGCGACCTTCGGATTACAAACCCGAGCGCTTACCGCTGCGCCACGACGCTGTAGTAAACCTTTAATCGTAGAGAGTATTTCACCGCAACGGTTTCTTTTAACTGTCGATTATCTCGACAACGGCTGAGAAGTGCATCTTGGTGCTTTGCCACATTACACCTCTGGCCATGAGCTTTTATTATGCGCAGTATGAATCGAATCTGAATTTCACAATTGGCGGCCTTCCCTTGTTAGTTGGAAATTATTATTACTATTACTATTAATATATTATTACTATTATTATTATTATTATTATTATTATTATTATTATTATTCCTATGTGGATTACTGTTTGTTTAGAACTAGAAAGTATGACCAGCTTTTTTTCCCATTTTAACACATCCGCTTGCACCTTAATGTCAGTGGCATCGTCTTCATCTAACTTACAAAACTGGATTTCAGACTTTGCCCACAAAATTCAAGATTTCTCGCTTCTTTATACACAATTTGTGTTGTGCCAGTTGCCTAATTAGACCTGTCCTTTTTCAGTTTTTCCTACATGCCTATGTAACACGTGTTTCGCACTTAGACATCCTATTGCACTCATGTTCACCACGCCAATCTTCCTTTACAGAGTTCGTCAGAGAAACGTTCTCCTTCTTCGATGACTATCAGTGACAGGGATCCTTTTTCCTGTCAGCACCTGGGCTGAAATAATGGCTGAAGGAGCCATGGTCTGTGGGTCCCAGAACCATTCATGTTTTGTCTGTCCCTATGCCCATCAAAGGCTATGAGAAACGGGGCAAGGATTCTCCAGTGCCCCAGGGGTGCCAGATCCCTCCACACAGTCAGATTCTGAGCTGATGTTTGTGGATGTGGTTCCATCCCCACTAGTGGCATGCAGTGATCCTGCAGCATGGCTGCCCCTTCACACCTAAGCTGGCGACAAGTCACTTGATCATTCAGTGGAATTGTAATATATACTGCAGCAGTGACAAGTTGAAGACATCCCCCTATATTTCTCTCCACATCAGGCTGAATCCTATAATGAACTCTTCACTGACTAGGAACTAGTCCAGGCTCTTGCCTCAGCCCATGACACAACCTCAGGCCCTGATTCAATTCGCAATCAGATGATCCAGCATCTGAATGTTCCCCAAAGGCAAAATCTCCTCAAGGTCTTTAGCTGTCTTTGGCTTCAGGGTGCCTTCCCCACACACCATCTGCTTAGGTTGAAAACAGCTATCCAACAGGCTTTTTCTAAACACCAACACCTTGCCGCAATCTTTTTGACCTGCATAAGGCATATGATACTGCTTGCTGTCCTTTCATTTTACTCACCCTCAATGACTGGGGCTTTTGATGCTCCCTACTGATTTTTATTCGTCACTTTTTATCCAGCTGGTTGTTCCGGCCTGGAGTCTGCACTTTGCTCAGTTCTACATGGGTTCAAGAGAACAGCATTGCACAGGACTGTATGTTGAATGTTACTCTTTTCCTCATCGTCATAAATCAGTTAGTGACCTCTGTTGAGCCATTGGTCACCCCTTCGTTGTATGTCAGCGAGTTTTGCATTTGGTACAGCTCCCACTCGGTAGCCTCTGTCAGCTCCAATGTGCCGTCTGGCGGACCCCTGCATGAGCTCTTTCCCATAGTTTCCAATCCTCTTCTACAAGAATGTGAGTCACTTATTTCTGCTGACGTGCCACAGTACATCCTGACTCGGAACTGTGCTTAGTTACCCAGCACTTGGATGTTCTCGGGTGTTGTTTTTGATAAAAAGCTTATCTGGCTGTCCTGTATTCGTCAGATGAAGACTTTAGCTACATGCAAAAGTTTAATGCTCTCTGCTTTTTTGCCCGTATATCTTGGGGTGCAAATTGTGCTATCTTACCCATGTTTACTGGGCCCTGGTTTTGATGCAACTGGACTGTGGTTGGCAGGTTTCTGGCCTGGTGGCTCCTTCAGCTATAAAACAGTTGGACCCAGCCTATTATCATGGCATGTGTTTGGCCACCAGTGCCTTTTGGATTAGTCCCATAGGCAGTCTTCTTGCCGAAGTGAGGATCTTCCCTCTTCTGATTCGACAGTACCAGGTCTTGATCTCCTGTCCAATTGCCATTTGACAATTTCTTGATCACCCCACATACCCATTCTCTTTACATCCGAGGTGTGTTGTTCTCATGCCCATCCTCTGGTGGGACTACTAGTTGGAATGTGCCTTGCTTCCTTCTGACAAGATATCCATCTCCTCTTCCTAGGTTGTTCTCGTGTTTTCTCGTGCACTCCCAGTTGGATGGTGACCAGGCCACAGATTAGGACTGTTCTCTTCAAAAGTCCTAAAGTCTTGGTCATCCCCATGGCATTTTGGCATCTGTTAAATCCAGTTCCTCAAGAGTTTCAGGGTGCTGTCATCTTTTACACTGATTGCTCTAAAACTGTGAATTAAATGGGATGTGCTTTTACGTTTTCTGTTGATATGGAACGCCATTCGCTGCTGGGAACATGTAGTGTTTTCATGGCAGAGCTAATAGTTGTTAGCAGAGCCCTTCATTTTATTTAATGACCTTCCCTTGACTGTATTTTAATAAGTACTGACTCAGTGAGCATTCTCCAGGTTATTGACCAATGCTAGTCTTGCCACCAGTTGGTCTCCACTATTCATGTCCTCACTGATCTCCACCATGCTGCCTGCTCAGCTGTCTTTCTCTGGGTCCTAGATCATGTGGGTATTGTGGGAAATGAACTGCCGACCCCTTGATTAGAAGAGCACTTACTTGCTCCCTATTCACTTTGCTGACCCAAAGAGCAGATTTGCGGGTGGACACGAAATCTCTGCTCACTCGGAAAGGGAATGACATCTGTGGGCTACAGCCCTGTCTAATAAACTCTGAGCAGTCAGTGAGACTACTGCAGCATGAAGCTCTTCCTTCCGCTTCTCCTAGAAGGAATCCAAAGTCATGTCATCTCCATGTTGGTCATACTAGGTTAACCCAGTTTTCTTTCGTGTAACGAGCCACCCCCACATGTGGCTATGGAGCCTCACTGACGGTAGCTCATATCTCAGTGGAGTGTGTCCTGCTGTTGACCCTCCATGATAAGTATTGACTTTGG
Source organism: Schistocerca americana (assembly GCF_021461395.2). Classification (NCBI taxonomy): domain Eukaryota; kingdom Metazoa; phylum Arthropoda; class Insecta; order Orthoptera; family Acrididae; genus Schistocerca; species Schistocerca americana. The sequence continues at coordinate 115,884,009 of NC_060120.1, forward strand.
ACTCATTGTGTCTAATATTGGTGGACGATTAGTGGGTGGTTGAAGGGGTTCTCGGTTTTCTCCGTGAAATGATTTTTATTTTCAATTGTAAGCTTTTTATCAACCTCCAGAGCAAGGCAAGGGTGGTTGCAGGTGAGGAGTTTTCCACTTTATGCTTGGTCTGGGGTTCCCTGACCTTACATTCTTGACCAGACTACTCTTTCATTCCTCTTTTACTCTGCTGTTATCACTTTTAGATGTGGTTTGCCTCCTTCCTTCTGTACCCAGTTTTCTATTCTGGTGTCGCACTTTGTTGAATTGTGGCCCCTTTTGACAGTGATGGATTAGGTGTGGGGCAGCTGTGGGTGGAGCGTTTCCTGTTGCATGCAGAGCTCTGGGGACACCCACCTGCAGACTTGCTTATCTGCTTCATCTTGCTTTAATTATTAATGGTACAAAAGATTTTCATTACAACAGAACCTTATTGCCAAAATGGAATTGCTTGGTATTCTTTGTCATAGCGTAATATTCCTTGCTTGTTTTTTTTATCTTGCATTGCATATTCTGTTCTCTCACATATCAGTGCATTTCTTGCATATGCTGTATCAATTCCGCCACATAATCATCGAAATTATACATCAATCTGACTGGATGCTTTTGTAGTATCCCCAGAATGTTATATACTCTTCCTGAAAAAAAAAAAAAATATGTGTCGGGGTGTTGTATTGTACACAAAACCTGCACTGAACCCAATTCTCCCAGTCTATTTGCACTTTTACATAATGTCACGGAATGTCTGTTAATGTACAATGTGACCTTTCTAATGCTCTGTTTGTTTGAAGATGGTAGCTAGTAGACTGTATTTTTTCAGGGCACAACAATTTGCACACTCTTTCCATGGTTTTACTTACGAAATTGCTCCCATGTCACTCAATAGTACTGATGGTATTCTACGTCTGAGTATAATCTCTCTACCAGTACCCAAGCTACCTTATCGGTGTCTTGCTGTTCACTGGGCTCCATTATTATAAATTTGGTCAATGCATCCTGAAACATAAGGATACACTTGTTTCCTCAGTCTTTCACGTTCAAAGAACTTAACAAATCTATGTCACATCACTCAAATATGTGTTTGGGAGTCTTAGTGACATTCAGAGGCATCTTTATATGTGTGCTAGTGAGTTTGTTCTTCTGATAGCTCTCACGTTTTCAGATATTCTCCCCTATATCCTTAGTCATACTGCCTTATAGTCAGTACTTTCTGTTCTCTATCGGAGAATTTTGATACTGTTTTAATAACATGGCTTTTTTGCCCCCAGTGAAGCTTCTACGAGTCTCACCTCAGCTGTCTTGTACTGTGTCTTTGGTGGTGGGACCTGCCTTGTTGCTGGTCTGGAATGGCAACTGTTGTGGGAAAATGCAAAAAATGATATGCCAGGATTAATAAATGGGCCCAGAGTATCCATCCCCAATGCCTTGAATGGTTTGGCACAGGACTTGGTGACTGAGATTGGCTCAGTCTGCACAAGATATATGGTTCCTGACATATTTTTCTGTGTCCTGTTTCCTTGTCCTTATGGTCTGTTGCAACTTTAAACTCTGCCATACAAGTAACAAAGGAAGTATGTCACCCTGTAAATAACAACAATCATATCCTTATCTGTGATAGAATAGTTCTATTCTACTTTATACTGCTGTCTCAATGTGTACACCACCAAGTTTTCTTTACCAGCCACATCTTGAATAAGAATGCATCCAGTCACTAGATTACTTGCACTGCACAATAAAGTAAATTTGCTACCAAAATCTGGAAATGCCAATACTGAACTTGTTGTTAATGCCAGTTTCAGATTCTGAAACACAGTTTCACAGTCAGTTGACCACTGAAAGTTTATTCCTGTTTTCAGCAACCTACTCAGCAGTTCAGAAATGTCAGCAAATCCCATCACAAATTTCCTGTAATAATTACAAAGTCTGAGAAATAACTGAAGCTGTTTTATTATCAGTGGTGGTACAAAATCAAACTTCAGAACTCAAACAGGGATCAGTTCTGATACTGTCATGACCAATGACATGACCAACTAATTCACTTGTGTTGCTACGAAGTGACATTTACTGACACAGAGCATCAATTGTGCTGTGCATAACCTCTTGAAAACTTTCTCCAGCCTCAGCACGTAATTTTCTGTATCTGTTGAAAACTGCAATGATATCGTCGAGATAAACCGTACGCTCTTTTGGCTTCACTCCTGTAAGCATTCCATTTGATAGCCTCTGGAAGGTAGCTGGTGCATTAAGACCAATGGCGTTCTGTGGTTTTGATAATAGCCCCAGGTACCATAAAAGTGGTCTTTGGATGGTCTTCTGGAACCAATTCCAACTGATGATAGGCTTTTTCCAAATCAATTTTTGAGAAGTATTTGCACTGAATAAATTTGTCGAGTCTTTGTTATAGTTGGTATAGGATATGCATCTTTAATAGTCCTTGCACTCAGATAACAGCAATTGCAACAACACCTGTATAGTTTCATGTGCCATCTAATGATTTATTTATTTTTATTATTTTATTTCTTTTATTTTTTATTTTTTTAAGCAATGATGATTCTTGCATCCTATGCATAATGTTACCATCAGCCAACTGCGGATCAATAAATTCTTCCATTGCTGGTTACAAATGCCTCAGAATTCTGTACGCTGGAGCTGTACTACCAGTTCGTATTCTACGTTTTTACCACTGACGTTGCAGGCAGTGGTTCTTCTCGATTAAACAGATACGCAAATCGTAACAACAAAACTTCCATAGCAGCTTACATTTCCTCCTGAATGTTTTGCTTTCTCACCCATTGCAGATACATCAACGGCTTACTTGTGGCCTAGGCCTCCTTCCAACCTGACGTGATCATCTTTATTCAGGACATCCAAATTGACAGTTAATAACATCTTTGGCAGGATCACCTTGTCAATATCAAAATTCTCACTGGAACCATGTTATCCCCATCCAATTGCGCGACGTGTACTACACTCCTAGCATAAAGCAGTGTGATGCATTCTACTCGTCATTACACTCCTACAGCTCCACAATATACAACATTTCATTCAGGAGATTAGCACTCACACTAACTAATAGTAGCTGTCCTATGCCTCTTTAGTGCAAGTGCCTGGAGTTTATTTGGTACCACCTTCATGATAGGTGAATCTTGAGGTGCTGTAACATTAGTGGGGATTGTTACCAATGTTACAATAACAAGCAGAATGGAGAGCTCAGAACAAGCATTCGTTGAACGCTTATTGGGACTGGTGTTCACCAAATGTTTGTTTTGACGCCCTCCATTCTGTTTTTTTATTGTGACATTCAGGCTCTCAGTGGCCCACTACCCCACATCTATAACACTGGGGTTGCCGACACTGTTTCTTAACGTGGCCTATGTGCCCACATCTGTAAAACTTCACCTTAGGCAAAATGATACCCCCTGTTTGTGTCACAATATTGACTTCCTCAAGTTGTGCAGCCACCATAATAGCAGAAGCCAAGTGCTTCAGATTTTCAGTCCTCACACTCCTGAACATATCTGCTGACAATCCTGTTAAAAACAAATCCAATGTCCTATTTTCAGCTTCTTGCAAAATAACTTTGTTCATCTCCGTGCTCTGCATTAATTCATAGGTATTTGCACTGACTACAGATACTATCTGAAAATGTCTCTGAATTTGTTAAGTTTCTGCTACAGATTATTAACTTGCTCCCTCAAAAATCTTGCCTTGAGTTGCTTAAAATACTATTGATAAAGTCCTTTCTCAAACTGTTCAGAAGTCTGTTCTTTACTCAGACCTTCGTGGCATATGATCTAGGACTTGGCTAAGCCAATTATACCTAGCTTGGCCATATTTAAACATGCCTCATCCAATCAATTACGTAACTTTGTGACAATGTTTAAATCACTAACAAATACTGAAACATCCTCTGTTGATCTACGAACAAAAGGACTCACCAAGTTAGCTATAACAGAATGTATTGAGGAAATGGGTACAGGTGATAATGCTTAACCTCTACTGGCTCAGCTTGACTATGGCCATCTATGGTTTGCTGATTGCTTACTTGCATATGCAATGTGTTTTTATATTTCTGCAATTCAAGTTGCTTCTGCAGAGCTTCAGTTGTCACCTGCATGGTCACTGCCTGTGTTTCCGGCATTTGTGTAACTTCCACCCAACAATACAATAGCAAAATTACATAATAACCCACACAATTACGGTTCAGAGTACACTAGTCCTTGCACTGCTGTCATAAACCAATGAGATTCAGAACACTGGTGCACCTCGTGGCTACATACATGGCAACTCGTGTCCAGCCAAATAACAATATGACCATCTCAACGGTGGCTAGTAAATCTCTCTGTTTACATTTTCAAGTTCCTATGATGCACACAATGCCCTACTGTGGCCATAAAATAAAATAAAAAAGGCCAAAGAAAAATAAAGTGCCACTCACTAATTTGTGCAGCATACCTGCTGAACCTGTACTGCTGGACTACTGCTGATACCAGACACAACACTGCCAGTCAGCAACACTTTTGATGGCAGATGTAACCACTCTGAAACTGAATGGTACCTTACTTGATGGTGTTATGTCATTGATGTCAGGATCAAGCTGGACTGTCACCCCTTGGGTACGGATGGCTGTAGCTCGGTGGGAGATTGCCTGCGTGGTGCCCAAAGGCACAAATGAAACATCTTTAACACACAAGCATTTATTGTTCCAAACTACACTGTTTTCTTCATTCATGACTGCCAGCGTTAGCAGCAGGCAGAAGGGTGCTGGACCCACTGGAAAGCACTGACACCCAAATGTGTTGTGCCATCTCCTGCAGCTGTGGAGGCATTTAATCAATGTGCTGCAGTGTCACAGCACATTGACCATTGATTGCTTGGTCAGTGCTGTGTGTGCCGCCTTTGTTGTTAGTGGCTCAGAGCAATGGTTACCAAAGTGCTCTCACTGACATCATAGACTACGCCCTGGTAAGCACTCACTGGTGCTCCACACAGTGTGCAATGTCAGGCTGCATTACAACTGCAGTCTCTGACAGGAGTAAGGCCCACAGCAGCATTGTATGTTTACAGGAACAGAAGGCAAGCAGTGGCTAAAGCAGACCATTCTGCAAAGACGATTGGTGACTCCTTGCTGGTCCCACAAGTTAGGCTTCCAGAAAACTGGTGGTGGATGTCACCAACAGCTTCCCATCAGTCTAGATGTGTAGCAGTTAACTCTGTCTGGTAGACACATTACATGTCACATCTGCAGTCCTTCTGCTGTGTGCTGACTAGTTCTGGTCTTTTCTTCTTCTTCTTCATCTTCTTCTCCTCCTCCCCTGATGCCTTGCTCTCTCTAGGTCCTGCTGTTGTCCTGTTTACTGACTGTTCAAGTACAAGGGTGACCTATTCCAATAATTTGTAGCATGTGGGTACTGTATATTCAAGCAGCAAACAACCGTTGATAATCCATGATCAACTCCACACACCTGACAGCATAAACTATAAACTGTTGGATCCAGCAAATGATTTAGACACTGAATGATGAAGTATCCAGGGAGGTCGATTTATTTAGCCAACAGTGGTGATGGCTAATGGGATGTTTTGAAAATTATGGAACTCTGTCAAGGAAATACGAGCAGATGAAGACAATACTTGAAAACAATCTTTTACTGCTTATGTGAGCTAAATACTTTAAAGTACACTACTTCCATCTGTACAATCTGCAAAGTCCTCAGGAGGAAGGTACACAACATCAATTACTGAAATGCGTGTCAGAGCTATGTGTGTGTTCCTGCCCCAAACCACAGCCTTCATCAGATCTCTTTTGACTGACTGTTTGCAGCATACTGACTGAACTTTTAAACCCCACCCCCCATTCATATACCGCACAGTGGCCACGTCAGTCACTGCTTGTTGGCACATGTCTCTGCATCCAGCAGCATTATCTCATGTGATGCAACTTGTGAACATATAAGGCCAACCTCACACAGCGAATGCCCAGCCATGCCCAGTGACTCCTCATGTGAGGCCATGTGAGTTCCACTGATCAGTGTCCTACCTGTGGAGTTTTCTTTGTATTCTCAAGCAAGTCTGCCTGTGGCTTCTGTCCTTTGTCTTTTAGGTGGTGCAGTGTCCACATATGTGTCAGTATGACTATTGCTCATAAACTACAGAATATGCAAGGGGGTCCACTACATAACTTTAACCAGGTTTTTATGATCTTTGTCAAGGGCACATATGTTATAGATGGCTTTTTTAAGTGTGAATGATGTGGGAAATTTAGGGTTTTGGGTGGCTTGCATGGACCATTTCTAATTTGTAAACAATATATTGGAGGTTGTTTTGAGAGTCCACATGATTTCGCTTTATATTTACTAGTAAATGCCAACTCTCAGAGAGAAGTAATTATTGCGAAGGGTGTCAACTGACCTTCTGTAAGTGGTTGGATTTTATGTATTTGCAATCAGCAATTCATTGGAAGTTACAGAATTCAGTGACATGGATGTGAGCTTGTTACTAAAAAAAATTAGAGAAAATGATATACTCAGTTCAGTGTCAGGAGAATGTCATCAAGGCTTTTAACTTTTCAGTATCCCAACCTTCACAGGTGACTAAAGATATGTCCTTAAAGTTTCTGTAGCTGTCGATTTATCCATCTTGCCAACCAGTTTGTCGCCGCCGTCCAACTGCACCAGCTGCTTATGAAAAGCTGCACATCCAGACCAAAAAGAGAGAAGCAGAGCCAGGAAAGATTTGTTCTAGAACCCTTTCAATATTCAAGTAGTGTGCTACCAATTGCACTACCATAGATTGTGCTGTGGTATCATAGCATGTACTCTGTTAGAGTAAAACGTGCCTTCTCAGTATGACAACCCTGAGACAATGGTGAAGTCAGACACTCTGTTTTTCCTTTATCCCAGTTCTGTTAGCCTAGCAGCAGAGCAGGTGAGCCACTATGGAGCTTGGAACAGGGAGGAAAGGAAGTGACAAATTGGAATGCATGAATCTGACTATCAGGCATGCACATATGGCAAGGTTGCTACATCACATCCATAGGAGGTGGTCCAGCACCCTGTCTTAACTTGGTGCAAAAAAATTTGTTTATAGCATATAATTCACAAAGGGTAGAAGTTATCTCAAAATTAGCTTCATTTCCATCTCAAAATGTAACACTTTGTAGTTCAACACTACAGTGCCATCTGGAGGAATTTAGTTGTTGATGGAGAACCTGTAGTTATCACAAATATCATTTAAGTGGTAACAGGTGACTTGACTCGGTGGAGCTTGTTCACCATCTCTGTAGACCTGTTATTGATATGATTTTTTTTCTTTTTTCTTTATCTTCTTGGCGACCTCTAAGCATCTTGTGACCATATGAATGGTCGACACAATTGCTGCCACAATCATTACAGGCACTTGTCACAATTTCTGCTCAGTACCAAAGCTTATAGTTGTCATTCTATGGGTCTTGAGGTTTCCAGTGACCACATTAGACTCCTATGGATGTTCCTCATAAGACAGTTTGTGGTACAGAAAACATTCAGCAGTGTACGAAAATGAGCCAGAGGTCTCAGGTAATTTAGAGCTTTATTCCAAACTTTATGGACATATTTTTAAGTAAGAAAACTGTGTTGTACATAAAGACAACTAACTATAGGCAATTTAAAGACTTTCATTGTCTCAAAGATAATAGGTGTAGAATGTAGACATGTTCTGTATGCTAACATTCCCCAACACTTCAGTGTGTTTGGCATGAGCTGTACCACAGCCATATTTTTAACTAGTTGATTGATTTATCTTGGTTGCATTCTACCATGAAGAGATCAGTCTTATGGTTGGGTCACGTTAAGTACCTGTATCAACTCTTTTGAAGGAGGTGATAAACTTCTTTTTTGCATATGATGACAGCTTCTCCTCTGAGGTGCCTAAGAAGCCCAGTTACTCAGCAGTTTGTGTCTCCAATAACATGTCATATTTTACTTACAACAAAGGAACACTGAAGTTTATTACTGTGTATACAAAACAGTATTACTGAATTGTCGTTATGGTTAAGATGATTGCATGAGAGGGAGTAGGTTTCAGGTTCCAGTCTGGTCGACAGATGTAGCTTTTATGTCCATCCTTAAACCAGCTCAGATGAATTCCTGAGCAGTTAATTGAATAATCACATGAATGGATTCCTTTCCTCCTCTTCCACATCCTTGCTAGTGCCAAATCTCAAAATGACTATTTACATCTACACCCATATTCTGCAAACCACCAGGAAGTGCATGGTAGATGGTACTTTCCATCGTACCTGTTACTAGGGCTGCTTCTCATTCCATTCACGTGTGGAGTGCAGAAGGAATGATTACTTAAACATCACTGTGCACACTGTAATAAGCCTAAACTGGTCTTCACAAAATCCATGAGAGCAATACAGCATATTCCTAGATTAATCCTTGACAGGTGGTTGTTGAAACTTTATAAGTGGCTTTCAGGGGATAGCTTGCATCTGCCTTAAAGGGTCTGCTGGTTTAGGTTTGCAGAATCTCCATGATACCCTCCCATGGGTCAAACAAACATATGACCATTCATGCTGCCCTTCTTTGTGTACATTCAGTGTATCCCCCATTTGGCCTATTTGGTATGGATCCCACACATTTGAGCAATATTTTAGAATACGTCACATGAGTGTTCTGCAAGTCATTTCCTTTGTAGATTATTTGCATTTCCTTTGTATTGTACTAATGAAACAATGTTTGCCACCTGCTTTACTGCGACTGAGTACAAGTGATCATTCCACATCATATCCCTCTAAATTGTTGCACCCAGGTGTTTGTACGAGTTGCCCAATTCCAACTGTGATTCGCCCCATATGATTGTACTTTTGTAATAAACTTGTGTGTGGTACCAAGTAAGATTCTTGTTGGGAGTATAAAAATCCTGCATCTGCGTGTCTGCCTTGATCCATGTGTTTCAGAATGTCATGAGAGAAAGGTGTTGATTGGGTTCTCATGACGGATGTTTTCAAAATCTGTGCTGGTTGGCATGGAGGAGTTCATTATGTTGGAGCTCAGAATATGTTCTAAGATTGTACAACAAGTTTTTTGAATCACTTCTGCTACTCTTCTTCTAGAAGTGGGTGACTTGTGCAGTCTTACATCCACCGGGCACAGTTTTTTGTTCGAGGGGTCATGATAGATATAGTTAATGGAAGAGTTAACTTAACCACAAATTTTGTACAACATTTTATGGGGGGCTGTCGGGTACTGGAAGTTTGATTAATTTTAGTGATTTCACACCATTGACACTAATATCTATTTCACTCGTATTTGCAGTGCCACAAGCATTAAATTGGGGCAATAGTCCATTATTTTCCTTTGTAATGAAACATTTGAAAATAGCATTTCTGCTTTTGCTTTCTATCCTGAATTTCATTCCTGTCTTATCCTGGAGTGTTTTTTGCTAACCGTCCTTGCACATGACAAGAATTTCTTTCAGTTTGTGAGATATTTTGGTAGTATTCTGCTACAGTAGTCATTGAAGATTCATGCATTGACCTCTCGATAGCCAAATCATTTTATTCAGCATTTCTGTATCTATAGCCCTATGTCTAGTTTTACATCTATTCCACTCAGTGTATTATAAGAAAGTTGACATATGAGGAGCAACTTTTCAAACTGCATAATGTCATAGAAGGAGCAAAAAGTATTTTATCAGTCTTTTGAATTTTATGCAAAATACTTGGGGAGGGCTGTTGATAAAAATGTGCTTATTACAAGATTTTTATTTTTTTTTATTTTCAAGATGTTACGACTTTTGTGATGGACTAAATGAGATTTATTGTGTTCTTCTGAACAACATGCCTTTTGATGTAAGGTGTTTTGGACATACATTTTGATTAGTTTCCAATGACACAAAACTGGTAAATTCATTTTCTTTTTGGAAAATTCACTTTTTAATATTCAATAAAGCACTTTAATACCAGAAGCAGAAACAAAAGCATAAATCTGCATCATTCCCAGTGATAGAGTTCACATTATTTTTCCAAAACATGCTCCTCTTCTTTGCAATTTGATCAGTATCTTGGTCAGTAAGTTTGTTACATGGAAGGCTGATAATCTTGATGAAAAACTAAGTATTTCATTCTCTCTCCAATTTTTTCCAGATCCAAGGCTTAGTAATTTTTCTAGATTGCCTTTCTTACATCTACACTCTGCAAGCCATCATGAGATGCATGGCATAGGGTACCTCACATTGTACCAATTATTAGGGTATCTTCCTGTTCCATTCATGTATGGAGCGTGGGAGGCATGATTGTTTGAATGTCTGTTTGCGTGCAGTAATTATTCTAATCTTATCCTCATGATTGCTATGTGAGTGATATGTAGGGGATTGTAATACACTGAAGTGAAGTGCCAAAGAAACTAGTATAAGCATGTGTATTCAAATACAGAGATATGCAAACAGGCAGAATATGACACTGCTGTCGGCAATGCCTATATAAGACAACAAATGCCTGGTGCAGTTTTTAGGTCAGTTACTGCTGCTACAATGGCAGGTTATCAAGATTTAAGTGAGTTTGTATATAGTGTTATAGTCAGCGCATGAGTGATGGGACACAGCATCTCCAAGGTAGTGATGAAATGGGTCTTTTCTCGCACAACAATTTCATGAGTTTAGTGTGAATATCAGGAATCCAGTAAAATATCAAATCTCCAACATCGCTGCGGCCAGAAAAAGATCTAACAAGAATGGGACCAATGATGACTGAAGAGAGTAGTTCAACGTGACAAAAGTGCAACACTTCCGCAAATGGCTGCAGATTTCAATGCTGGACCATCAGCGTGCGAACCAGTCAATGAAACATCATCGATATCGGCTTTCAGAGCTGAAAGCCCTCTCATGTACCCTTGATGACTGCTTGACACAAAGCATCCCGTCTGATCACTTGCATCCATTCGTGTCCATTGTGCATTCCGATGGACTTGGGCAATTCCAGCAGGACAGTGCGACACCTCACAAGTCCAGAATTACTATAGAGTGGCTCCAGTAACACTCTTCCGAGCTTACAATATTATGAAAAGGAAAGTTGCTATTCACCATGTAGCAGAGATGCTGAGTCGCAGATAGGCTCAATAAAAATACTGTCACACATAAAGCTTATGGCCAATAACACCTTCGTCAAAACACACACACACACACACACACACACACACACACACACACACACACACACACACACAAACGTGCAAATGCAACTCACACACATGACTGCAGTCTCAGGCAACTGAAACCACACTGCGAGCAGCAGCACTAGTGAATGATGGGAGTGGCGACTGGATGGGGGTAAGTAGGAGGCTGGGGCAGGGAGGGGGAGGGATAATATGGTGTGGGTGGCAGACAGTGAGGTGCTGCAGGTTAGATGGTGGGCAGGGGAGAGGTGCGGAGGGGGGGGGGGGGGGGGAGTAGAAAAGGAGAGAAGTAAAAAGACTGGGTGTGATGGTGGAATGATGGATGTGTAGTGCTGAAATGGGAACTGGGAAGGGGCTGGATGGGCTGAGGCCAGGAGGGTTACAGGAACATAGTACGTATTGCAGGGAAAGTTCCCACCTGCACAATTCAGAAAAACTGGTGTTGTTGGGCAGTGAAGCAGTCATTGAAATGAAGGATGTCATGTTTGGCAGCGTGTTCAGCAACAGGGTGGTCCACTTGTTTCTTGGCCACAATTTGTCAGTGGCCATTCGTGCAGATAGACAGCTTGTTGATTGTCATGCTCACATAGAATGCAGTACAGTGGTTGCAGCTTAGCTTGTAGATCATATGACTGGTTTCACAGGTAGCCCTGGTGGAGGTCAAACCTCAAAGATGGCAACATCAGTACCTCCATCCATATCAAACCTACTAACCACCAGCAATACCTCCACTTCGACAGCTGCCACCCGTTCCATACGAAGAAGTCCCTTCCATACAGCCTAGCCACCCATGGTCTTCGCATCTGCAGTGATGAGTGGTCCCCCTCAAAATATTCTGAGCGTCTCACTGAAACCTTCACAGGCCATAATTATCCTCCCAACCTTGTACAAAAACAAATATCCCCCCCCCCCCAAGGGAGCTTGCCACTCTTTGGCGAGTTCATGCTTGGCTACCACGGGGCCCCAGCCTTTGTAGCACTTTTTCCCTTCCGTGCTGTATGTCTATCCTCTTACTATTCTATTTCCCTTTCCTTGGGGAACATGTCTGTGGTATTATTGGGAATGTTCTACATTCTGTTGCTGACCTGCGAACAGTCGTAACTTTTCTTTGGCTTCCATTTCCTTTCTTTGTTTTGCTTCTCATTCCTCTGCTTCGGCAGTTGAGGATCCTCATTTTTCCTTCTTCCTCCTTGTGTGCTCATGAAGGCCAACTTACGTATCTGACTTGTAAAAGGTGACTGGGTAACGCGTAATTCCTAGCCCCGGATCGACAGGTAGGGTTCGCATGTACCCCCTGGTACAAGCCAGGCCCAGGGAGGGATGATGCCTGAGCTGTAACCTTTCCAGATTGCCCATTGGTCCCTCCGTCTCTGGAGGTGTGAACAATCACCTAATGCAGGTGCGCCCCCTTGTGAAGGGGGCCTCCAGTTGGAAGGAGCATGCCATTGGAGACACTGACAATCATGGGGGATTTCCTCGCGATGAGTCAATCATCCTCTCCATCGATGTCGACAAAACGTATACGTAATGAGGCTACTGATTCAAAGACCCTACCTGCTGCACAGCAGTTCCTTGTGGTATTACGTACTGAAGACAGTCAGTCCTTTGCGTTCAATCCATTTATTATTCAGAAATGTATTGATGCTATTGCTGGCCCTGTGAAATCCTGCTCTCGTTTATGGAATGGCACTTTGCTTTTGGAGATGGCTTCCAATTCTCAAGCACAACTACTACCTGCTGCCTCGCTTCTCCACGGGCACCCTGTTTGTGTCGAGGCCTACAGAACTTTGAATCCTTCCCGTGGTGTAATTTACACCAGGATGCTTTACAGTCTTACTGAGGCTGAAATACAATGTTACCTCTCTGTTGAGAGTGTCATCGCCGTCCATCATGTAATGAAAAAGGTCGATTTCTCTTTGGTGCCCACCCGCACTCTTTTCCTCACCTTTCATAGAGTGTTGCTGCCGTCCAAGATTAAAGCAGGCTACGAAATCATCACAATCTGGCCGTACATTCTGAATCCGATGCGCCGCTACCAGTGTCATCAGTTCAATCACACTAGAACATCTTGTTGACACCCAGCCTAATGTGTAACCTGTGGTAGGGCTGCACACAAGGGTGAATGTCCGCCTCCTTCTCTCGCTGTATCGACAGCAATGGTGGCCATGCCGCCTCCTCCCGGGATTGTCCCATTTATCTAGATGAGCAGGCTGTTCAAGAGATTCGGGTAAAGGAAAAAGTGCCTTACCCAGTAGCTCTCAAGTTACTGGCTAGTCGCAAACCCTGTGTTCTCCCACCTGGCACTTATAGTTCTTGTTACCCCTTGCTCCATGAAGGACATGGTCACGCAGATGTGCGACCTCAAATTTGGCTCTGGGGTTGTGAGACCACCCAGTGTCAAGGTAGCATCGCTGTCTCCCCCCCCCCCTCCCCCCCCTTTCCACTGTGCAACAAACTTTGAAACTCTCGCCTAAAGGGGCGAAGCTACCCCCATTACACAACTGGCAGGTAGGAAAGGACAGAAGGAGTACTCCTGAGAAGACTTCCTCTGTCCCTCCAACCAAACAATACTCTAGTCTTCCTCTAACCAGAAGGGCTCAAAGAAATCCGCTAAAGACAAACGGTCTTCTTGTTTCCCAACTCGAAGATCGTGCTCGACGGTGTCGCCATGTTGTCACTTAGTATGGCCGGCCTCTGTCTCGCCGGTGTGCACCACCAACCATTTTTCTGCGTTTGACTCCAGAGACCAGCTGCACAAGCACGCGGATGCTTTTGTGGACCCCACGGAGTAGGATCCTCCTGCTTCTGTGCTCTGTAGTAGTGACTCTCCACCAGCTGTCCATTTGTGGCCACTGAGTTGACTCCCTGACATCTCTTCCTCCTCATGACTGTCCTCCAAGGGAATGTTCGCAGCCTTCGGTCCCACAAAGAGGATTTACGGCTGCTTCTAGCATCGCAGCATCCCCTTGTACTCTGCGTTCTGGAAATGAAATTGTGCTCTCAAGACCACTTTGAGCTTCCACATTACTTACCAATTCGTTTTGACCTTCCCCCTGAGGTCAGCATCCCATCTCATGGCGGTATCATGCTGCTTATACGGGATGACCTTAGTAGTCAATCCATTTCCCTGACTACCCATCTTCACATCTTCAGGATGTTACCGTTCCCCTTTTCCTTCCCCACCTGACTTTCTCCCTCTGTACCACTTATGTACCTCCGTCCTTCGATGTAGCCAGGGCAGACTCCTTCACCTTATTGGGCAGCTACCCCCACCGCTTTTGCTACTCGTTAACTTTAATGCTCATCATCCCCTTTGGGGTTCTCCCAGGAATTGCCAGAGAGGTGCCCTCTTGGCTGACATTCTCAACCAACTCAACCTCTTCTGCCTTAACACTGGAGCACCCACTTTCCTTTCTGACACCTCGCACACCTATACCCATTTGGACCTATCCTTTTGCGCTGCCCACCTTGCCCATCGTCTTGAATGGTCTGTTTTTTCTGACGCCTACTCGAGCGACCATTTCCCGTGTGCTCTCCGTCTGTTGACTCCTACCCCATCCACATGCATGCCCAAATAGCAGCTTACTAAGGCTGACTGGGAGCTTTACTCCTCCCTGGCGACCTTCGCAGAACAAGATTTCCTCAGTTGTGATGACCAGGTGGACTATCTCACCAACATTGTCCTTACTGCTGCAGAATGTTCCATTCCTCGCACTTCCTCTTTACCACATCGTGTCCCAGTCCCTTGGTGGACGGAGGCATGCCACGACGCAATTTGCGCACGGAGATGTGCTCTGTGCGTTTTTAACAGCCACCCCACATAGGAAAACTGCATTAATTATAAACAGCTGCGTGCAAAGTGTCATCAAGTTCTTTGGGATAGCAAAATAGCTAGCTGGATTTCATTCACAAGTTCTTTTAACAGTTCCACACCTTCCTCTCTCGTGTGGGCCAACCTCCAATGACTCTCTGGAACCAATATCAATTCCCCCATTTGTGGCCTGACAGTAGGTGCTGATGTCCTGTTGTTCTCTCCAACTCCTTGGGCTGTCATTTTGCGGAACTTTCAAGCTCTTCCCAGTATCACTCTGCCTTCATCCATCAGAAACGAGTGGAGGAGGCTCAGGCGATACCCTTCTCTTCTCCAAATCGTGAGTGCTACAGTGCCGCCTTCACTATGAGGGAGCTAGATCAGTCAAGTAGCAGTAGCCGACCAAGATAGGCGCAGCAACAGATAAGTAAACCGCGTTTGTGGCATTTACGAGTTCCTAACCAGGAGCGAATTTTATTGTATCATCTGTGTGCTTTAATAGTGTAGTTTCTTGAGTTTCTGCATGTAAATTTAACATCTAATAGCCACAGTTCACGTTTGCATCAGAAAGTAAACCGATTTTGTGACGTATTAAAAGTTCAAAATCAGGGGCAAATTATTTAGTTTCACCTGAGTGTTTCGGTAGTTAGGTTTTTGAATATCTGCGTATTACTAAACACAGCCAGGGTCTTCAGTAGAGTTGCGCAGCACGTGCCGATAGTCTGTTTATCTGAATAGTTTAGTTTTCCACGGTCTTTAGTATGGACAGGGACTGTGATTGTTGTGTGCGGATGTGAGCCGAGTTGGTGACACTTCGCTGTCAGCTTCAGGCTGTGATGGCTTCGGTTACGCAGCTTGAGGCTGCAGTGGATGGGCGCCACTGTTGTGGGCTGGCCGTGGGGATCCAACGGATGTCCAGCATGTCAGAGTCCTCTGATCAGTCCACACTGGTGGCAAACCCAGTTACTGCTCGCACTGAGGCCGACCCGTCACCTGTGTTCGTGTGGGAGGTTGCCCCTGGGCGAAGCAGGTGGAGAGACTTCCCAGGCGGCTGCACCCAAGGTCTCCCTGTTTTGTATGACAAACAGGTTCCAGGTGCTGTCTGTGGCTGACAATGTCACTGAGCCGGATGCTGTCGCCTGTCCTGTTTCAGAGGAAACCACTCAGCCTGCAAGATCCGGGCAATCGCAGAGGGTGGGATTATTGGTAGTTGGGAGCTCCAACGTTAGGCGCGTTATGGGGCCCCTTAGGGATTTGGCTGACAAGGAGGGTAAGAAAACCATTGTGCATACCGGGTGGAGTCATTCCAGATGTGGAAAGGGTCCTCCCTGATGCCATGAAGAACACAGGGTGCAGCCAACTGCAGGTGGTTGCTCATGTCAGTACCAGTGATGTGTGTCGCTTTGGATCAGAAGAGATTCTCTCTTGTGTCAAGCGGCTAACAGAAGTGGTAAAGGCTGCCAGTCTTGCTTGCAAGATGAAAGCAGAGCTGACATTTGCAGCTTAGTTGACAGGACCGATTGCGGACCACTGGTACAGAGCTGAGTGGAAGGTCTGAATCAGATGCTCAGACAGTTCTGCGACCGTGTAGGCTGCAGATTCCTCGACTTGCACCAAAGGGTGGTTGGGTTTCGGGTTCTGCTGAATAGGTCAGGTGTCCACTATACACAGGAGGCAGCTGCACGGGTAGCAGGCGCTGTGTGGCGTGGTCTAGGCAGGTTTTTAGGTTAGAGGGTCTCGGGAAAACACAAGAAGGGCCACACTCACAAAGGGTGCAGGTTGAACACAGGAAGAACGTAGATACAGGAACCATTGGTATAACTGTTGTAAATTGTCGTAGCTGTGTTGGGAAAGTACCAGAGCTCCAAGCACTAATAGAAAGCACTGATGCTCAAATTGTTATACGCACTGAAAGCTGGCTAAAGCCGGATATAAGCTCAGACGAAATTTTTGCGAAGAACCTAATGGTGTTCCGAAAAGATAGGCTAAACACAGTTGGCAGGGGTGTGTTTGTTGCTGTCAGAAGTAGTTTATCTTGTCGCGAAATTGAAGTAGATACTTCCTGTGAGTTAGTATGGGCAGAGGTCATTGTTGGCAACTAGAATAAAATAATAATTGGATCCTTTTACCGACCTCCCAGTTCAGATGATACAGTTGCTGAAAGGTTCAAAGAAAACTTGAGTTTGATTTCAAACACGTACCCGACTCATACGATAATAGTTGGTGGTGACTTTAATTTACCCTCGATTTCTTGGTGAAAATACATGTTTAATTCTAGAGATGCGCATAAAATATCAGCTGAAATTGTGCTAAACGCATTCTCTGAAAATTATTTCGAGCAGTTAGTTCATGAGCCCACATGAACAGTGAACAGGTGTGAAAACACACTTGACCTCTTAGCAACAAATAGTCCTGACTTAATAACTAGCATCAAAACCGATATAGGGATTAGTGAACACAGGGTTGTCATAGCGAGATTGAATATTGTTATCCCCAAATCCTCGAAAAATAAGCGAAAAATATACCTATTCAAAAAAGCGGATAAAAATTCACTTGTCACCTTCCTGAGAGACAATCTCCACTCATTCCAAATTAATAATATAAGTGTAGACCAGATGTCGCTTAAATTCAAAGAAATAGTATCAGCAGCAATTGAGAGATTTATACCAAATAAATTAACAAACAATGGAGCTAATCCTGCTTGGTACACAAAATGGGTTAGAACACTGTTGCAGAAACAACGAAACAAACATGCCAAATTTAAACAGAGGCAAAATCCCCAAGACTGGTGATCCTTTACAGAAGCTCGAAATTTAGCATGGAGTTCAATGCGAGACGCCTATAACAGTTTCCACAACGAAATCTGGCAGAAAATCCAAAGAGATTCTGGTCGTATGTGAAGTATGTTAGCGGCTAGAAACAATCAATGCCTTCTCTGCGTGATAACAATGGAGATACTATAAAAGACAGTGCTGCCAAAGCAGAGTTACTAAACACAGCTTTCCAAAATGTCTTCACAAAAGAAGACGGAGTAAATATTCCAGAATTTGAATCGACAACAGCTGCCAACATGAGTAATGTAGAAGTAAATATCCACGGAGTATTTAAGCAACTCAGATCACTTAATAAAAGTAAGTCTTCTGGTCCAGACTGTATACCAGATAGGTTCCTTTCCGAGTATGCTGATGCACTAGCTCAATACTTAACAATCATATAAAACTGTTCGCTCGACAAAAGATCTGTACCCAAAGACTGGAAAGTTGCACAGGTCACACCAATATTCAAGAAAGGTTGTAGGAGTAATCCACTAAATTACAGGGCCATATCGTTGACGTTGATATGCAGCAGGATTTTAGAACATATATTGTGTTCGAACATTATGAATTACCTCGAAGGACCTATTGACACACAGTCAACATGGGTTTAGAAAACATTGTTGCTGTGAAACATAACTAGCTCTTTATTCTCATGAAGTGCTGAGTGCTATTGACAAGGTATTTCAGATTGAGTCCGTATTCCTGGATTTCCGGAAGGTTTTTGACACTGTACCACACAAGCAGCTCGTAGTGAAATTGCGTGGAATATCATCTCAGTTATGTGACGGGATTTGCGATTTCCTGTCAGAGAGGTCACAGTTCATAGTAATTGGCAGAAAGTCGTCGAGTAAAACAGAAGTGATTTCAGAAGTTCTCCAAGGAAGTGTTATTGGCCCTTTGCTGTTCCTTATCTATATAAACGATTTGGGAGACAATGTGAGCAGCCGTCTTTGGTTGTTTGCAGATGATGCTGTCGTTTATCAACTAATAAAGTCATCGGAAGATCAAAACAAACTGCAAAAAGATTTAGAAAAAATATCTGAATGGTGCAAAAAGTGGCAGTTGACCCTAAATAACAAAAAGTGTGCGGTCATCCACGTAAGTGCTAAAAGGAACTCGTTAAATTTCGGTTACACCATAAATCAGTCTAATCTAAAAGCCGTAAATTCAACTAAATACCTAGGTATTACAATTACGAACAACTTAAATTGGAAAGAACACATAGGAAATGTTGTGGGGAAAGCTAACCAAAGGTTGCGTTTTATTGGCAGGACACTTAGAAAATGTAAGAGACCTACTAAGGAGACTGCCTACACTACGCTTGTCCGTCGTCTTTTAGAATACTGCTGCACGGTGTGGGATGCTTACCAAATAGGACTGACAGAGTACATCGAAAAAGTTCAAAGAAAGGCAGCACGTTTTGTATTATCGTGAAATATGTGAGAGAGTGTCACAGAAATGATACAGGATTTGGGCTGGAAACCATTAAAAGAAAGGCGTTTTTCGTTGTGATGGAATCTTCTCAAGAAATTCCAATCACCAACTTTCTCCTCCGACTGCGAAAATATTTTGTTGACACCGACCTACTTAGGGAGGGATGATCACCACGATAAAATAAGGGAAATCAGAGCTCGTATGGAAAGATATAGGTGTTCATTCTTTCCACGCGCTAAACAAGATTGGAATAATAGAGAATTGTCAAGGTGGTTTGATGAACCCTCTGCCAGGCACTTAAATGTGATTTGCAGAGTATCCATGTAGATGTAGATAGGTGCTCTCAGTTCGTCCCGTTCCTCCGTCCCAGGGCCAGACGCTATCCGCATTTAGATGTTGCAGCACCTCTCTCTTGTGGGCAAGCACTTTATGCTTAACACATAAAACCGCATCTGGGCTGAGGGCACATTCCCTGGATGCTGGTGTGAAGCCACTGTCATACCCTTACGTAAGCCCGGTAAGTACAAAAACCTTCCTTCTACCTACTGCCCCATCTCTCTTTACCAGCTGTATTTGCAAGGTGATGGAATGTATGATTCATGCCCGGCTGGTGTGATGGCTTAAGTCTCGCCATTTACTCACAAATGCACAGTGTGGATTTCGAGCTCGGAGTTCTGCAGTTGACCATCTCGTTACTTTGTCCACCCATGTCATGAATGGTTTTCTGCGGAAATCCCAGACTGTGACCGTGTTTTTCGATTTGGAGAAGGCCTACGACACCTGCTGGAGAACTGGTATCCTCCATACTCTTTAAATGTGGGGTTTCCACGGGCACTTGCCCTGTTTTCTTCGGGCATTTTTACAAGACTGAGTTTTCAAGGTGTATGTGTGGATTCTGCCTTGTCAAACACCTTTATTCATAAAAATGGTATGCCTCTGGGTTCCGTCCTGAGCATCAACCTCTTTCCTATCACCATTAACCCTATAATGGCTTGTCTCCCGCCAGGTGTCTCGGGCTCCCATTTTGTCAATAATTTTGCCATCTATTGCAGTTCCCACAGACCTGACTCACTGAGCGGTGTCTTCAGCGCTGTCTGTATTGTCTTCACTCCTGGAGCATCGCCAAAGGCTTTTGCCTTCCCACTGACAAAACCATTTGTATGAATTTCTGGTGGTGCAAATGGTTTCTCCCACCATCTTTACATCTTGGACCTGTTGCCCGTCCATTCGTTGACACTACGAAATTCCTGGGGCTCGTGCTTGATAGGAAACTGTCTTGGTCCTCCCATGTCTCTTACTTGGCAGCCCACTGTACGCGGACCCTCAATGTCCTACATGTCCTCAGTTCCTCAATGGTACTTCATGGAGTGCTGATCGAACCACTCCCTTCCGTTTGTAATGATCCCTTGTCTGTTCAAAAATCGACTATGGGTGCTTTTTTTTATGCATATGTATGCCCATCTATTTTATGCCATCTCAACACTATCCATCATCATGGCATCCATTTGACAACGGGCGCCTTTTACACCAGCCCGGTTGCGAGTCTGCATGCTGAAGCTGCTGAACTACCATTGTCCTATCGCCATGACTTTCTCTTCAGCAGGTATGCATGCCGTTTGTCTGCCATGCATGGCCAGCCCTCCTATGCCTCCTTCTTTGATGATTCCTTAGATCGTCAGTATGGGGCTCGTCCCTCTTCTCTGTTTCCTCCTGGAGTACGCTTTCGCCACTTGCTACGGCGGCTTAACTTCACGCTACCTGCAACTTTCCCAGTGGGTGTGAACCCTTCACCACCTTGGCTATGTGAAGCGGCCCATGTTAATCTTGGCCTTCATTCACTTCCTAAGGATACTACTCCAGCCTCGGTCTATCACCTTCAGTTTCACGACCTTCGCATGGAACTTAGCACTAGTACCTTTGTATAAACTGATGGCTCTTGGACTTGCTGTGGGGTCAGGTGTGCTTTCGTCATTGGCACCCGTGTCTTTCGATATCAGCTTCCGGCACACTCCTCAGTATTTACAGCCGAGCTTTTCGCCTTGTAGTAGGCCACAGAGTACATCCAGCAACACAACCTTCCCAGTTGTGTCCTCTGCTCAGACTCACTCGGCGCCCTCCAAAGTCTCTGTGCGCTGTACACTGTTCATCCCTTAGTGGAGTGGTTCCAGGAAAACTCTCACTTGCTCACTCATGGTGGAGCCAATGTCATGTTTCTGTGGGTCCCTGGTCATGTCGGTCTGCGAGGAAACGAGGCTGCGGCCAAGGCTGCAGTCCACTTACCTCAGCCCACGAGTACCTCTGTTCCCTCCAATGATCTCTTCAGTGCCGTCTGTCAGGTGGTGGTGTCTCTTTGGCATTGCCAGTGGTCCTTCCTTCACGGGAATAAGTTTCGGCTTATTAAGCCTCTTCTGGCACCTTGGACAACCAACTCTCGGCCCTCCCACTGGGAGGAGATTATTTTAACTCGGCTGCATATTGGGCACTGCCTTTTTAGCCATCGTCATTTGCTCAGCAGCACTGCCCCACCACTTTGTACGCATTGTGACCAAATTTTAACTGTCCACTATTACTTGCTGGAATGCCCTTTTTTTTACCAATTTACGTTCCAGCTTGGGTTTGCCATCTGATTTATCAGCCGGTTTAGCGAATGATGCACGGGCTGTCGACCACATTTTACTTTTTATCCACCGAAGCAATATGGCGAAGGCCATTTACTTTTTAGTTTTGAATCTCCATTTTTCTACAGTGTTTTTTAGCCCTTTTTCCATGTGCCTTGTTTCGCTGTCTCCTATTCTGTCCATTGGGACTGACATATCATCATTTCCCTCGTCTCTATGTTTGTGTTCTATAGTTTTGACTTGGGTGCGTATGACAGTTGTTTTTTGCACACTAAAACAAAACAAAAAAAATCTCCCTTGGCTTATCTTTCCAGTCTCCCACCACCTCCCAAAGTCCCACTATCTGGCCACAGAAGAGTGTTCCCCTTGTAACTCAGTACCACCCAGGACTGGAGCAGCTGAATTACATTCTCCGCCAGGGTTTTGACTACCTCTCTTCATGCCCTGAAATGAGAAATGTCCTGCCTGCTATCCTTCCCACCCCCTCCACAGTGGTATTCCGCCGTCCACTTAACCTATGCCATATACTCGTCCATCCTTACACAACTCCAGCTCCCAATCCCTTACCTCGTGGCTTGTACCCCTGTAATAGACCTAGATGCAAGACCTGTCCCATACTTCCTCCCACCACCACCTACCCCAGTTGTCACAAACATCACTTATCCCATTAAAGGCAGGGCTACCTGAGAAACTAGTCATGATCTACAATCTAAGCTGCAACCACTGTGGTGCAGTCTATGTGGGCATGACAACCAAGAAGCTGTCTGTCTGCATGAATGGCCACCGTCAAACTGTGGTCAAGAAACAAGTGGATCACCCTGTTGCTGAACATGCTGTCCAACACGACGACATCCTTTATTTCAATGACTGCTTCACAGCCTGTGCCATATGGATCCTTCCCACCAACACCAGCTTTTTTTGAATTGTGCAGGTGAGAAATTTCCCTACACACAGCCATCATTCCACCACCACACCCAGTCTTTTTACTTCCCTCGCCCTCTCTCCATCTCTCCCTTGTCCTCCGTCTAACCTACAGCACCTCACTGTCTGCCACCCCTACCATACTATCCCTCCCCCTCCTCCTCCCACCCCAGCCTCCTCTTCATCCCCACCCAGTCGCCATTCCCATCATGCACTGGTGCTACTGCTGCCGTTCACAGTGTGGTTTCAGTTGCGCGAGACTGCAGTAGTGTCTGTGAGTTGCATTTTGTGTGTGTGTGTGTGTGTGTGTGTGTGTGTGTATTTTTGATGAAGGCCTTACTGGCCACAAGCTTTATGTGTGACAGTCCTTTTTATTGTGCCTATTTGCGACTCAGCATCTCCACTATATGGTGAGTAGCAACTTTTCTTTTCATAGTACTGTTACATTCCATCCTGGATTTTCCATTGTTTGATTCCTTCTGAGTTTCAACACTTCCGCTGTCCACCAAACTCCCCAGACATGAACATTATTGAGCATATCTGTGATGCCTTGCGACATGCTGTTCAGAAGAGATCTCCACCCCCTCGTACTCATATGGATTCATTGTGTTAATTTCCTCCAGTACCACTACAGACGCTAGTCAAGTCCATGCCACGTATTTTGCGGCACCTCTGTGTGCTTTCGGGGCCCTACACTATATTTGTCAGGTGTACCAGTTTCTTTGGATTTTTAGCATATATTTCTAGAGTAATCATTTCAAGCTGGTTCGTGAAACTTAAATGGACTTTGTCGCGATAGTTTACATCTGTCTTCAAGTGTCTTTTAGTTTCATTCCTTCAGTGTCTCTGTGACACTCTCCCATGGATTAAACAAACCTGTGACCCTTCTCTGTTACATTCAGTATCCCCTGTTAGTCCTATTGTGTACAGGTATCACACTTGAGGAATATTCTAGAACCAGTTGCACGAGTGATTTGTAAGCAATCTCCTTTGTAAACTGATTGCACATCCCCAGTATTCTATCAATAAACTGAAGTCTACCACTTGCTTTACCCCTGACTGAATATGTGTAGTCATTCCATTTCATATCTCTACAAAGTGTTACACCCAGATATTTGTATGAGTTGGCAGATTCCGACAGTGACTCGCTGATATTATAGTCATAGGATACTATGTTCTTTCGCTTTGTGAACAACAAAATTTTAAATTTCTGAACATTTAGAGCAAGTTGCCAATCTCTGTACCACGTTGAAATCTTATCAAGATCTGACTGAATATTTTTGCAGCTTCTTTTAGGTAGTACTTCATTATAGATACTTCTGCAAGAAGCCTGATTTTGCTATTAATATGGTCTGCTAGGTCATTAATATATAACATGAACAGTAAGGATCTGAATGCACATCCCTGGAGCACACCCGAAGTTACTCGTACATCTGACAATGACTCAAACATCCAAGATAACATGCTCAATACAAATTTCACTTGATATCTCATATGATCCTAATTTTGACTATAATTGTAGGTGTGGTACTGATTCAAATGCCTTTCAGAAATCAAGAAATACTGCAAATCATACTCTTTATGCTAATATTTCCGATTGGACAACATTTATGGGGGAAGATTGTTAAATACTACTTGTGTTGCATGTCAGAGTATTTTTTTATTGAATGGGGACTTTGAATCAGTTATTTTCATTTGAGTAGTGGGTTAACTACACTGCTGTTGGCTGCTGTGTTGTATGCTGTCTCGTGTGGAATCTCATTTCTAATGAATTTGTCATTAATAGAATATTAAACACTATTGTCTTTAACACCATTACCCCTCCCATAAAGAGAAGCAAGGTGGGAGAAGAAAAAACCTTGGAATGTCCCGAGGGAAACATCAGAATAAAGAATGGTGATTTTGGCATTGTTTTTATCTCACCACAGTGGCCGAAGTATAGGCATGTGTAAAGGAAACATTTTTATGTGCTTATAAATAATATGTATTCCTGCAAATGATTTCACTTAACTGTTAATAGCTTTTATTTATAACCATTACTGACCATCTACTGTCAAATTTCAGGCTCCAGAGAGTGGTAGACCACAGTTGGCAAGATCCCAGGATGATGCAATGGTCGGTTACATGTTCCAGCGACCACATTCAGATCCAGATTTTCCCTTACCGCCACCTTTCACAAAACAGCATCCTCGCTGGGCACTGGGAGATGAAAGTATTGACGTGAGTGGAATTTTGTGCAATGTGTTGTTTAAAATACACAAGGAAGGCAACCTTCACTGCCTCTCTCTCTCTCTCTCTCTTTCTCTCTCTCCCCCTCCCTCCCTTTCTCCCTCTCCCCTCCCCCTCCCCCTCTCCCCTTCCCCTCCCCATCCCCCTCCCCCTCTCCCCTTCCCCTCCCCATCCCCCTCCCCCTCCCCCTCTCCCCTTTCAAACCCCTCTCCCCTTTCAAACCCCTCTCCTCTCTCCTGCCCCCCTCCCTCACTCCCCCCTCTCCTCTCTCCTGCCCCCTCCCTCTCTCCTGCCCCCTCCCTCTCTCCTGCCCCCTCCCTCTCTCCTGCCCCCTCCCTCTCTCCTGCCCCCTCCCTCTCTCCTGCCCCCTCCCTCTCTCCTGCCCCCTCCCTCTCTCCTGCCCCCTCCCTCTCTCCTGCCCCCTCCCTCTCTCCTGCCCCCTCCCTCTCTCCTGCCCCCTCCCTCTCTCCTGCCCCCTCCCTCTCTCCTGCCCCCTCCCTCTCTCCTGCCCCCTCCCTCTCTCCTGCCCTCTCCCCCTCCCTCATCTCCCTCCTCTCCCCCTCCCTCATCTCCCCATCCCTCTCTCCACCTCCCTCTTCTCCGTCTCTCTGCCTCCCCTCCCTCTTCTCCGTCTCTCTGCCTCCCCTCCCTCTTCTCCGTCCGTCTCTCTGCCTCCCCCCCCCTCTCTCTCTCTCTCTCTCTCTCTCTCTCTCTCTCTGTCTCTGTCTCTGTCTCCTTCTCCTTCCCCCTCCCCCTCCCCCTTCCCTCCTTCCTTCCTTCCATCCCACTCCCCCCAGTTGTGTCTGTAGAACTGTCATTTTGCAGTACCATGGCCATACCAATTGATCCCACAGACACACTAATTTCTTTGATACAAACAATTGTGAAGAAAGTTGTTTACGCTTCCTCTCCCTTCACTCAGCTTACAGGTGTTGTGTTTCATGTCCCAACCGGTCTCTTGTGATGGAGTGAAAGTTAATAGCTGAGTTAGGATAATTATCTTCCTCATATCGTTTTTTTGAAAATCTTGTATCAAGGACTTTTTAATAATCATATTAAAATATACATATTTCTTACTCAGAAGTATAAATGAAAATTAATTTATGTATCATTTTAACTGCATTAGAACATTTGTCTGATGCCTTTAGTCTTTGCTTTGCTGCTTGATATTTGTCTTGTTCCTAGCCCAGGATTTCATATAGTGTCCTAAGTATCGTGTGCTTTTCTTAGGCAGGATTTTGCATGGTGTACCTTATCTGCCACATTTTTCTTCTTTTGTGAGTCATTGGTGTTTCTTCACTTCCCCCTTGTAGTGCTCACACTTAGGAATTCGTCGTAATGTAATAAGTATGTAGCAGTATATCTATGGTGGTTTCCTATTAACAAGACTCATGTCTGGAGCTCAAGATGATCAAGATTACATAAAATCTTTACATTGAGGAAGCAATAGACTCAGTATCAATTTTTTATTGGTGCTGCAGAGAGAGTGTATTTCATTAAGATCAATAGTTTTATTGAGAGACAGCTGTCAGACTTACAAGTGTTCAAGTTTAAACAACACATTATTCCTGCTAACATACATAGTAAGTACTTCAATTAAATATTCTTGCTTGCATATCATATATATGAGAGTAGAATGAAAAGGATAGATTACCACTTATCATATAGCAGCGATGCTGAGTCGCAGATAAACAAAACAAAAAGCCTGTCAATCAAGTTTCTATCGATCTGATATAATTAAATTTTCCATGACATATATGAGTCTCAACTGTATCCATGATAATGATGTGTTTAGTCCCCCTTAAGCATCCCAACAACCACCACCATGATAATGATGAAAGCTGAAGAAATGAATTAAAATTTGTGCCACAGCCAGGACTCTCCATTATGTCCAATACCAGAGAGTTTCGGCAGTAGAAGGAGGGGAAAATAAGCTGAAGATAGGAATTGAAGTTCATGTTGGGGAGGGCATTGGACTAGAGTAGTCCGTGCAGCTGTGTTACCTGTACTGCTACAGTTAGGTGATGGCTAGCACACCAGAGAGACCCAGGTTCAAGGAGACCCGGGTTCACGTCCCAGCCGTGGCACAAATTTTAATTAATTTGTTCAGCTTCCATCATTATCATAAGAGAGCTTTCAGCCAAATAGGCCTTCATCAGAATCATACGAGGTGGAATCCAAAATTTTTGGGACTGGTGTTGCCATCTGGAAAGTAGGAGTAGTAGATCTTTGTACTGCTAGGTGGCGAGAGCTGCATATCTGATGAGTCAGTGTGGGGAGTGGCATTCTGCTGGGAGGACGTGTTGCATGTCCACAGTAATTTCTGTAATACTCTGTGTTTGGTGTGTGGCGATTTTACGATGGATCTGCGAACAGAACAGCGCGTGTGTATCAAATTCTGTGCGAATCTCGGGAAAAGTGCTATGTAGACCCTTGCAATGATTCGACAAGTGTTTGAGGGGCAGAGCATGAGCCGTACGCGTGTGTTTGATTGGCATGCTCAGTTCAGGGCTGGCCATACAGACGTTGAAGATGAAGATGATGCTCACACTGGAAGGCCCGTTAGCCGCACAACACTAGACATTGTTGCCAAACTTCAACAATTGGTTCGTGCGGATCGGCGTGAACCATTCAAGACCTTGCGGATGAAGTGGGTATTGGTTATGGGACATGTCAATTAATGTTAACTGATGAATTGGGCATGCATCGTGTTGCCGCAAAATTTGTGCCAAGGATCTAGACTGCCGATCAGAAGGCACAGCGTGTTGAAGTGTGCACAGATTCGTCAGACTGAATCTGATGATCTAATCTTCTTGTTACAAGTTATCACCGGCAACGAGAGCTGGATTTACGGTTATGACCCAGAGACAAAACAACAATCGTCCCAGTGGAAGAGTCCAGACTCTCCAAGAACCAAAAATGCGAGAGAGGTGAAGAGCAAAGTGAAGAACATGATTATTGTTTTCTATGATACCAAGGGAGTTGCGCTCAAAGAGTTCATTCCACCCAACCAATCAGTGAATTCCGTGTACTGCTGTGACACTTTGCAATGGCTCCATGAAAATGTGCAGCGACGATGGCCCGAACTTTGGCATCAAGGGAACTGGCTGCTGCATCATGACAACGCACCCTGTCACACGTCCTTGCTCACTGGGAAACAACATGGCGGTTGTACCCCACCCGCCGTACTTGCCAGATTTGGCACCTTGTGACTTCGCGCTATTCCCAAAACTGAAACTCAAGTTGAAAGGCCCTCAGTTCGACATTCTAGAGAGGATTCAAGAAGCATTGCTGTCAGTGATAAACACCCTCAAAGAACAGGACTTCCAGAAAATGTTTCACCAGTGGCAGAAGCACTGGGATCAGTGTGTACATGCGGATTGGAACAATTTTGTGGGTGTGGTGACCATTATTCCAAAGGTAAGGTTTTTAACAGGTGGCAGCACCAGACCCAAAAACGATGGATAGCTCCTCGTACACACACACACACACACACACACACACACACACACACACACACACACACTCACACTCACAAAAGCACATGTAAGTGCAACTCTCACACATGACCACAATCTCTTTCTGCCAAGACCAGACACAGTCTGGCCTCGACAGCCAAAGACTGTAGTGTTGTGTGTGTGTGTGTGTGTGTGTGTGTGTGTGAGAGAGAGAGAGAGAGAGAGAGAGAGAGAGAGAGAGAGAGAGAGAGGGGGGGGGGGGGGGCTGATTCTGATTCAGGCATTTTTGCCAGTTTGTTCCCACTGTGGATGCCCTGGATTCATTGCATGTTCCAGCAGAGAAAGAAGACAGCTATTTGACGACTACTGAACTGCTAAATGCCTACGTGTGCCAGTCAATTGGTGACGAATATGGTTGACCTGTGATACCAAGCCCCTTTAGCCACCAAATTCAGAAACCTAAGGAAGGTGACCACCCATCGAGGTGAGACCACTGTTGCTGAAAATTCTCTGTGGACGACAGTTACCAAGATATCAAGAAATGTCATTGACATCATTGTCAGTGGCCAACTTATCTGTCATTAGCAGACTAAGGCTCCATTATCTCTCTAATGTCGAAAGCTTATCCTAATTGGAAGTGTGCATTCCGTGATACAAAAGAGGTGGTGCTGTTGTCGTAAATGTGAAATGTGTCATGCCAACAGGAATGTGTAACGGAAGAAAAATTATCAGAGAGAGAACACAGACTTTATAACAGAATTTACTCATACTGTTGTCCTCAGGTGGGTCTTCTTGTAGGCGTCATTAATAGTCATAGTCTGTGGAAGATCAGAGGTCCAGATTGACAAAGCTATTTCAGCAAGCACACATAACAAATATTGCTCTGGACAAGTGTTTGCTGTTGAAGACCTTATTATCTCGCCATCAAGACAAGTTCTAGTTGTTGACCTAGATGATCAGTTAAACTGCGAAGATTTTGTTGATTGCAAAAGACTGCTCAGGCTCACAAACAGTGTAGTGGAGGAAGCTACTATCGAGTCACTATTGACATCTGGCCTGACGGAGGAACACCGACAAAGCTGTGTTGTGACAACATTTGAATGCTTTCAAATCAGGAATGGAGAAAAGACCATATAGTGATTGGCAAAGTTCTCTATCAACACTGAGGATCATCCACCAATTAGCCAGCAATTGTGTAGGGTGTTATCGGTTGAACTATGGGTAATTGGGGAGGAAGTGGAGGTGAGGCTGCCAGATGACATCATAGAACCTCTAGAGTCCTTGCTTCTCTTCTGTGGTCTATTTGAAGAAGAAAGATGGCAATTGGCATTTCTGTGTTGACTACTGATGGATGAACAAAATAATGAAAAAACATGTCAACCCAAGGCCACGTGTTGGATGACATACTGGATTGCCTGAAATGAGCATTAAGTATTTCTCAGCTATGGTCATGCAGCCAGGTTACTGACAAATCAAGGGTCATGAAGCTGACCAGAAGAAGACTATCTTCATAACATCTGACAAAGTTATGCTGTTTTGACTCTGTAAATCTCCAGCCACCTTCAAAAGTATCAAGGACAACTTGCTTCAACGCTATAAATCACAGTGTGTCTTTGCTATTTGGATGACATTGATGTGTTTTTAAAGACAGTTGAAGAATGTATAAGCTGCCTGACAACAGTGTTGAAGTGTGTTCAGACTGCAGGCCCTTTGCCAGAGTCTGAAAAAGTGCCTCTTTGTTTGGAAGGAGACAACAAATTTCTCTGAGACAATGTGTAAGAAAGGTTTTTCTTGCCTCCTTAGGCACTAACATCTTCTCCAGGCCAAGCATGGTTTGAGAATAATGCCAAGGCAGGAATTCACATGGACACTAGCAGTTGAGGGGTAGATGCGGCTGTAGTACAAATTCAGGAAGGTGCCAAAAAAGTAATAGCTAATGGTTTCAGAATACTCTCAAAGTCAGAGGAGAACTACTCTACAACCAAGGAATAGTGCCTTGCAGTTGTTTGAGCCATGAATAAGTTCCATCTGTATGTATTTGGCTAACCATTCACTGTTGTGACCACCATTCTCAATTCTGGCTGATAGCCTGAAGTTTCTGTCAGATTGACTGGCTATATGGGCATGAGGCAATTATCTCCGAGGCATCTCTATTACCAATTCCACCTGCAACAGCACCATTCCACCAATTTGACATCAACCTTATTCGGGATATTTCCAAAGTCAACAGATGGGAATCAATGGATGACAGTTTGTACTGACTACCTTACCAGTTATGCTGTCACCAATGTCGTGCCAAGTGCTATAGCTTCGGAAATTGCAATATTCCATGTAGAAGACATTTTGAAGCTAGGATAACTCTGTGTGACGGTGTCTGATGGTGGAAAAATCTTCGCAGTGCCTGAGCGGTTCTAGACACTTCAGTCCAGAACCGCGCGACTGCTACGCTCGCAGGTTCGAATCCTGCCTCGGGCATGGATGTGTGTGATGTCCTTAGGTTAGTTAGGTTTAAGTAGTTCTAAGTTCTAGGGGACTGATGACCTCAGATGTTAAGTCCCATAGTGCTGAGACATTTGAACCATTTTGAAAAATCTTCCACTCAAGACTAATACCAGAGATAATTTCATGTTTTGACATCACCCACAGGATGGCATCTGCCCACCAGTCATAGATGAATAGCCTCCCAGAATGGTTAAATAATGTATTGGCAGACATGTTCTCGATGTATGGTGGTTTTGAATAGAGATTGGTATACAGTACTCCTCTTTGTGGCATGTAGAGAGTAGCTAGAGACTAAAGACTTCACACCATTCTTTTTCCTCCATAGTTATGAGGCCAGTATGGCAATGGATTCAATGTCCCCTTTCAGCTGGATGATATCCAGTATTATTAAGTGAAATGCCTGATCACCAGGACCGAAGAAGCAAGACAGCTGGTGTACGGACTCTGGATACCCAGGGGAAGGACCAATAATACTATAATCCCAAGCACAGTCCAGTGAGATGCATCCTGGGATCCTTGGTATGTGTTTTTACACCTGTATGGAAAGTGGCACTGCTGGAAAAGTTGCTAAAACTCTACTTTGGGTCACATCATATCCTTTGTTACTTATTGGATGCCACATATGAAGTTGATGATTACAACCCTTCATCAAGAAGAGTGCAGATATGTCATTCATGGCCTTCATATGAAGCCATACTGCAGTCCTGAGGCACAGATTGATGATGGAGACTTCTAATTCAAGGAAACTGAAGGCATGCTTGACAATAGCGAAACTTCGATGGCAGGAGCTACGTTTGACGTTCATCATAATGAAGCAGATGTGACAATGTGACCAGAACATGATGATCCTTTGATGTTGCTATAAAGAGGATCCTTGTCATGATCTAGTTCCTGGGTGCTATAATCAGCTCTAGTGAGAACTTCTAAAAGAAAAGGTCACTTTTTCTCCAGGGGACGGAGAAATGCCATGAGCCATGCTGCTTGCTTGTAGAGCAGCTTGCCCTGTGCATATAGCCAGACTAAATTAATCCAATATTTGAGAATGAGAGTACTTAGTGACTTGCAACAAATTCCACACACAATTTCAAATCTTCACGAGACTTTTTCTTGGCCACACCCCCCGCAAAATGAGGAATGGAAAACAGTTTATTGCTTATTACATTCTCACTGTTCGTGCAATTCAACTGCCCCATCTGGCATGAGGTTTTAATTGCTTCTTTACTGCTAACTGGATTAGCAACACACTTTGCAGACAGTATTCCCATATACTACAGCATGTATCTGCAAAAATATATCATTGTATGACACATAGTTAAGGAGGTATGACATCATAAACATTGAGCTGTCTGAGAAGGAAACTGCAGGGTAAAATTTGCTACAAGTTCAGGTGAAATATGTCAAATATATGTGATATGTGTACTCAGGCAAAGATGCAGGTAAAAAGCTCCTCTTAAACCCCTGGACTGATTCCAGATAACTTTGTATGTACATTAATTACTATCTGGGAAGAAATATTGTGGGTTAAGAACCAGGAACCTCCTATTGGGATCAGGGTAAAAATGTATGGAGAGAATGCAGGAGGAGATGGACAGAGATAGGGAAGAGGAGAAGATGGACAGAGAGGGAGGGCAGGGAGATTGACTAATAAAATTGGAATAAATATATACCAAGGCAACTCAGCTTCTGTAATATTTGATGTTTGTATAAATAGCGACAACGGCCTTGCCGCAGTGGATACACCGGTTCCCATGAGATCACCGAAGTCAAGTGCTGTCGGGCGTGGCCGGCAGTTGGATGGGTGACCATCCAGCCGCCATGTGCTGTTGCCATTTTTTGGGGTGCACTCAGCCTCGTGATGCCAATTGAGGAGCTACTCGACCGAATAGTAGCGGCTCCGGTCAAAGAAAACCATCACAACGACCGGGAGAGCGGTGTGCTGACCACACGCCCCTCCTATCCGCATCCTCAGCTTAGGGTGACACGGCGGTCGGATGGTCCTGGGGGGCCACTCGTGGCCTGAAGACGGAGTGCAAGGCAACTCAGCTTCTGTAATATTTCATGTTTGTATAAATAGCGGCACTCTTCATCTAGGAGTTGAGTTATGTTATGTCTGTATGTTGATATCAGTAATAAATGTGCTTTCAGTGATAAATACTGCTCTTCGTTCATGATCTTGCTTTCGGATTTGGACAGAATTGTGGTTAGAATGTGACGGTACTTCAAAGTTCTTCTTTTCTTTTCCTTTTCCATTGGGCTATCTAAGGAGCACGTGCCAATTTCATTGCTCTCTCCTAAGTTCCTTCTTTCTTCTTCCTCCAGTATTATTTCATCTTCTCACTATGTATCCTTTTTCTATCCTCAGACCATTTTGACCCTGTCTTCTTCTGCCTTGGAACCCTTCCATTTTTAATACTTTCTTCTTAAAAATCTATCTCTCTGTTGCACCTCTTTCACTTACATTGTTTGTTTCCAAATCTTTCCTAACTTCTTGAACCCAGGCTATAGTTGACTTCTTGTCCCAAAATATTTAAAAATCTGTTTGGTCAAGTTGTTACCATTCATTCTGTATAAATGTCGAAAATATGGCAGTTGCCTCTTCTGTAACATCTCATTTATGTTTTCCCTATGTTGCAATCTACTTCTTCATTACTTATTAGTTTCAATACCTCTGTGTTTCTTAGTGGTCTGAGTGTTTTTAAAATGATTCTTCCTTCTAGGACTTTAGGTGTGTGTAATTTGTAATTCAGTTCTATCTATTCACTTGCACAGAGACATTCTGGTTGCTGTGTTGTTGTGCTATAATTTCGGGTTTTTAGGCAGAGATATTTTGTTGTAAATGTACTCTTTCACGTACAGCAAATTTTTCTCAGCTATTTTCTTGAATCATACCTCCCAAATATTTAAATTTATTAATCGTCTCTTTCTGTCTAGTATCTGTTACTAGGATTTCTGGTGAACTCTTTATGTACTTCAAAATTCTGTTATTACAGTTACTTTCAATTTCACATGCAACTGTTCCATTAATGTAAATATCCCACTCTACAGTGATTTTATGAAAATCACACAGGGCGGGGGGGTCAGCTTGATGGCCAGCATACAAAACTCATAAATAGAAAACTTCCACTGTAAAAGACATGCATCAAGACACAGTGGACACAATTATAGGACACAAATCAAGAAAATTAAAAATGGTAATAACAAGCAGCAATTGGCCACGGGAGAAGATTAATACCTGAAGTCTTCCGACAGTGCTATGAGCAACTGAGGAAAGAAGTTTTATTTTGAATCCAGAATCTATAGCTGCTGCACATTATTTCAGATGTTACCTTTGATGAAATAAGTAGAGGAATTTACCATAATGATCAGAAACTTGACCAGTGTAGCAGAAGGAGGATTGCAGGTGATGACATAATTGGGGATATATATATTTTCAAAAAGTAAAAGCCCTGGAAAGTCCAGGATGGAATAACAATAATATGAAAGGAATAGAGTTCTACTCACCCCATAGAGGAGGTGTTGAGTTGTAGACAGGCACAATGCAAAAGACTGATAAACATTTAAGTGTTCGGAAAAAAAGTCCTCTTCCCAAAAATATAAAACACACACACACACACACACACACACACACACACACACAACCACTAGTTCCCACAGCTGCTGGGGCCTGACTGCAGACTGTGCTGTGTCTGACCTGAGCGGTAGTCGGCTGTGGTAGAAGGAAGCAGTTTGGGGCAGAGGGGAGGAGGGATAGCAGGGTAAGAGTGGAGCAGTATGCTTTGCTGCCTGTGAGTGTTTGCAGTGACATGCCCATGGTAGTAAGTGGCAGACCCACAGGAAAGCTGGTCTCTTTGCTACGTGGGCGCCATGAAACTGGAAACAGAGGTAATTGGTGTTCGCTGTCAGTGCTCCTGGGTGTTGAAGTGTACAATTCTGGAACAAAAAATTGTGGGAGTTTTCCGGTCCAAATGTTGATGCCATGCGAGGGCACATCTGAATATGTTTTCTGCATCAGCAACCATCCTGGAGTTGACCTTCAACCATTGCTCTACATAAATGGTGCATTATGGGAGTTGCTATCCATTGTTGGCAACTCTTGGAAAACATTAATGACACGATTTCATCCTGGAGGGAACATCAGTAACAGCTTGAATGCTGGGGACAGGAATGGAGAGTGGTAGGATGGATTAGAGACAATTGTGAGTGATGCAACTGCTGTTCAATTCTTTTGGTTGGAGTAGATCCTTCCTGTGGGAAGGAGCAGTAGGAGGCCAAAACTAAAGTGAGCACTTCGTCAAAAGTGTAGTGATGATGCAACTTTTTCATTTTTGTCCTGAATGTGTGGACAAAACATCTCTGCTAGACCATTGGAAGCATGGTGGAATGGTGCCTATGATTCAGTGACATACCATTCTCCGAACAAAACCTGCCATATTCTGCTGATGTGAACTGTGGGCTGTTCTGTATCATGATAGCTTCTGGAGCCCTTCAGTTGCAAAACCATGAGATAAATCCTGGATTGTTTTTGTGGATAATGTAGAGGTCATCTGTGAAACAAATAGAAAACCGCTGCCTACATTGATGATGACTGACCAGGAGTAGCCCAAAGTAGGGGTTGGCAATATCTAGATAACTGCAAGACTGGTAAAGCAAATTACTGACTGACTGGTGCTTCTTGCATGCTTGATAAATCGCGTGTGCCACTACCATTTGGGCAGTATCTTTGTTGACATCTCTCCAAGGAGAAATGTTAGCAAATCAGGCGTTTGGTGAGGACCATTCCCCAGAGATCTTCGTGAGGGAGAGTCAAAATGCAGTGTCAGAGAGCTTGTGGAATGATCGCTCTGGTGTAACGATTGTCCCCTTGAAGCACAAGGATGCTGTTGAGAATAGACAGCTCATACCAATGACACCAATGTGCTTGCATGTCTGGGTGGCCTAGGTTCTTGCAGTCTGCTGGCCAACCATATTTTGATAATTGCCTCACTTATCAGAGAACGGGCTCTTCTGATGACCAATGGGTAGTGACTGCTGCATCCAAGGGCAGACTCACTACCACCTACTTTGCTTCAGCAGCCATGTGAAAACAGACTTCTGGGGCAGTGTCAAACTCAGGGTAATGCCACAGTAAAAGTCTTGATAGGATATCTGTATTCTCATGTGAGCCATGGGCCGGTACTGGATATTTTAATGATACCCTGAAAGGAACACCACCCATCATTGGAGGCAGTGTGCTGGCTTGGTTGGAACCAAAATATACTGGCCAATCTGCCGAGGGCATTGACATTTTAGTCACCAAAAACCACATGGAACGACAACAACAGTGATGGGTGAATAATGAAGACAACACAAAAGTATGACAAGTCCAAAGAGTAAACCGAAGTGAGATCCCAGACGTTGCAGTATCAAGAATCAAGCTACAACACTGCATATAATGAACAATATGAGAGTGCACCCAGAACATGAGTGAGGTCTGGGCCCCTATGCTGCTAGGTGCTGCTAGCTTTATAGCATGGCCACAGGTGCCGATAGACTGCTGCATGGGGCATGGCCCACACTGAGCACTGAGGCAGCAACAGCAGCGCTCTCAGATATTAAGAGCACAGCCTAGCAGCTGTTGTCCAGGTCTGTGTGTTCTGGCGGGCTTTTGAAATGAGCAGGCCATGATACCACAGAGGCCCCTGTTGCATCTACTATGAGTATGCCGTTTGTCAAGGAAGCTGCCTGATACTGTACCCAGGTGCTGAACTGGTCCTTGACTTTAATGGTATCATTACATTAGCTTCTTAGCTGTTTGCCAAACATTTGTAGAAGAGGGTAGTGCTTGCGGCAGTATGTTTCTCAATCGACAGTGGTTGTTAAGGTTCTGGTATTGATTTGGAACAGCAATGGGACCTCATTGTTAACCACTGTTAAAGTCAATCAGAGATAGGGAGAATGGTGGGACACGTAGGATATCAAGACAATAAACACCTGCAGTATCTTCCAAGATACATGTGCTGTGCTGTGGGGTAATTGGTATGCTTGGAAATGTGGTCTACATTTCCATGTGCAATACCATCTGAGCTGGAATTCTGAGGGTTCGGTGGGTGACTGGAAGATTTCAGTTTTGTGTCTTATTTTCCGGCAGGCTGTGCATTTGAATTAACGAAAGTAGCATTGCCGATGGGTTACAGAACAATTGCTGCAGGAGGGCAATAGCTGGGACCTTGGTCTGCCCATAATGTCTTCGTTGGTGGTCAGACACTCAGGCTGGTGCAGAGGCTGGGGCTGAGGGTGCGTTTGGCAAGTTAGGCAGGTGGCAAATGCCTGCGAGTGATCCCACAATGCTGCTGGAGACCAGATTGACTGTTCAAAGGCCTTAATGAGGTCTTGAGGAGGTCATTCTATAGGCCTTCATCTGGAGAGTGGAAGAGGATCATATCCTTAACCAAATATGCTGTGTAAGACTGCTTGCACTGATGGTTTGCGCATTGGAAATGGCAATCTCTCAAAAGGCCTTGTAGCCTTGGTATCCACTTCCTATATGACTATACATTTCACTTATGGCAGCCAAAAAACTTGACACCTGACTGTGATGTGCACGAGTCAGAGTAGTCTGTTTAGCGTGACTACACATTCATAAGCAGGGCGTGAGGTTAGACATCTAGGTTGAGCTAATGCTGTAGTTGGTACACTTCAGGGCGTTTGTGGGCCAAAAAGAATGCACATTGCTGAACATCTAGTACGATGTGCCAGGAAGTATTGTGCAACATGGGTCACACAGTTGGTCCATTGCTTGATTTTCTTGTTAGACGCTTGGAATGGCAGGGGTGCAGCCTGGAATCCTTTCACTAACGAGTCAGAACATTATGGGTGGTTGGAAAGTTTAAGCATTGTCCTGTTCATGACAGCCATCTTCTCAAACACCAGTCATGAGCCTGTTGCATGTTCTGTAGAAGCAGTAAAACTTGTGTGGTCACATTCATAAGGCAAGTAGTGCTGGAATGAAGAACAAATGCCAGTTCACTCAAAACTTAAAAAACACATGAAAACATGCCGTCCACATGGGGCAAGCACACACCTGGAAATGGAGGCCACAAAAACCAAATGCCTCATTGCCAAATGTTGTATCCGACACTGATCGAGGTGCCCAGATGTTACAGCCCATGAAGTATACATAAACTCAAGTCTCCTTCTTGGAGCTCGATTTATGCCACAAAATTGGGAGTTCACTATGTAGTCTGGGTCACAGCAAACAGATACACAATGTATGCTTAATTGACAGAAGGCCAAACTGAATAACAAAATACAAATTACGTATTCAGTAGGAACTGAAAATTTAATAACATGACATGACGATGGCCCAAAAATCAGAGTCCACAATTGGCCACGCTGCAGAGGCCTGGTCTCGGCGAGCTTTAAGTTGGCTGTTCCACACAGCGAAGAGTCCCAATGGGGAAAGCGGGCATTGGAGATCTGGTTGCACGATTCCAAGTGGGCCTCCGAATTCAAGAACTGCACATTGGCTCAGAGAGTTCATCCAGAAGAACTGGTTCAGCACCACTGGGCTCTGCCCTAAATACACACCGAGTGAGGTGGCACAGTGTGTAGCTCACTGGACTCGCATTCGGGAGGACAACGGTTCAAACCTGCGTCCGGCCACTCTGACTGAGGTTTTCTGTGACTACCCTAAATCGCTTCAGGCAAATGCTGGGATGGTTCCTTAGAAAGAGCATGGCTGACTTCCTCCCCATCCTTCCCTAACCCAGTGTTACTGATGATCTCACTGTTTGGGCCCCTCCCACCAAATCAACCAACCAACCTAAATACAGTGGAGTGCCAGGATACTTGTGGACCTACCTGCACACATGTGACTGTGCGGAAACAAGCAGGTCCAAGAGGATGGTGGCCACATGTGGCGAACCTGTTGACCAGGCATGCACTTGAAGTTTCTGTGCTGGTGCTTGTTGACGTGGTCCCTGCAGCTGGC
The DNA here is from genome assembly GCF_021461395.2 of Schistocerca americana. Taxonomy (NCBI): domain Eukaryota; kingdom Metazoa; phylum Arthropoda; class Insecta; order Orthoptera; family Acrididae; genus Schistocerca; species Schistocerca americana. The sequence continues at coordinate 115,922,953 of NC_060120.1, forward strand.
AGTGTAGGCCGTCCATGATGCCCGACATTGCACAAAATCTAACAAATTTTTACTTTCTTCTTTGTTTCTCTTGCAGGATTTTTCGGTATATTCATCTAACATATTGTTTTGATGATCTTTTTTCTCATCAATTGTGTACTTTGGCAGTCAATTTTCCTAATATAACACTGAAATCATCTGTCTTTGCTCTTTTTGACTCTCTGCATCTGTACTGTATTTGTCTGTACTTGTATGTATCTCATCACTTTGAGATTTCATGCTTGCTTTAGTAGTTTCTAGCCGAGCATTTAACTGCCCCAGAGCATGTAAAATTACCTTGCAACCTTCTTCTTTGATGTTTCTGATTACCAATGTCTTGTAGTAAAAACAGTAATATGTGTAAAATTGTTCTTCTCTTGCTGCTGATTGTCACACCAATGTGCCCAAAATATATATACCTTGTTAAGGGAATGCTTTTTGGATGTACACTTTTTTAAACTACACTGAAGCGTCAAAGAAACTGGTATAGACTTGTGTATTCAAATACAGAGATGTGTAAACACGTAGTATACGGTGCTGCAGTCGGCAACGCCTATATGAGACAACAAGTGCCTGGTGCAGTTGTTAGATTGGTTACTTCTGCTGCAATGGCAGGTTATCCAGATTTAAGTGAGTTTGAATGTGGTGTTATAGTCAGCACACAAGTGGTGGGACACATCATCTCCGAGGTAGTGATGAAGTGGGGGCTTTCCAGTGCAGCTATTTCATGAGTGTATCGTGAATATCAGGAATCTGGTAAAACATCAAATCTCTGGCATCGCTGCGGCCAGAAAAATATTCTGCAAGGACGGGACTGATGACAACTGAAGACATCTGTTCAATGTGAGAGAAGTGCAACCGTTCTGCAAATTGCTGCAGATTTCAATGCTGGGCCATCTGCGTGCAAACCAGTCAATGAAATATCATTGATATGGGCTTTCGGAGCTGAGGGCCCTCTCATGTACCCTTGATGACTGCATGACACAAAGCTTTACGCCTCGCCTGGGCCCGTCAACTCAGACATTGGACTGTTGATGACTCTGAAAATTGTTCCCTGGTCAGACTAGTCTCTTTTCAGTTTGTATCAAGTGGATGGACATACACTCGTAAGGAGACAAGCTCATCAATCCATGGACCCTGCATATCAGCAGGGGACTGTTCAAGCTGGTGGAGGCTCTGTAATGGTGTGGAGCATGTGCAGTTAGAGTGATGTGGGACCCCTGATACGTCTAGATTCGACTCTGACATGTGCGTAAGCATCCCGTCTGGTAACCTGCATCCACTCATGTCCATTGTGCATTCTGACGGACATGGGCAATTTCAGCGGGACAATGTGACATCCCATACCTCCAGAATTGTGACAGAGTGGCTCCAGGAACACTCTCCTCAGTTTAAACACTTCATCTGGCCACCAAACTCTGCAGACATGAACATCATTGAGCTTATCTGGCATGCCTTGCAACATCCTGTTCAGAAGAGATCTCCACCCCCTTGTACGCTTATGGATTTATGGACAGCCCTGCAGGATTCATGATGTCAGTTCCCTCCAGCACTGCTTCAGACATTAGTCAAGTGCATGCCATGTTGTGTTGCGGCAGTTCTGAGTGCTCGCTGGGGCCCTACATGATATTAGGCAGGTGTACCAGTTTCTTTGACTATTCAGTGTAGTTCACAACAGACACTACCACCACAATAACAAAAATATGGATTAATTGCAGCTGATTTATTTGCATGACACTTAGCAATACCTGCAACAACCGATCACCTGTACTCAGAGACGTTATTGCTATCAGACAATGTGTGGCTGATGGGGCCGTAGTTCGATGCGGTGGGGTGGTTGTGAAATTGAAAAAGCAGTCATAGTCTTTTTGCAGTCCGTGCTGCCAATCATCCAGTTCATAGATTTTAGTTAATTGAGTGGCTCTGGGGAACACACTGCTGTGTATTTTGCATTTTAGGTCAATCGGTGCTACCCATGAGCATCAGACCATAAAACACCAGAAAAAAGTTCTAAATTCACTCAACAGATGATAGGGCAATGCTTCATGGAAAATACCAGTGGCTGAATGCCATGGAAACATAATGGCTAGACACAGGTAAAATGTCTGGTGGTAAGAGGGGTCCATGTATGTCTTCTGAAATTATAGCCACATTTGATGAATTACATAAAAAACTTACGTTCTTAGTGATCCTGATATTTGTGATTGGGATCCTGAGTACATTCCCATGACTCAAAGGAACCACAATGGCAATGACAACAATGCTGCTGCTGCTGCTGCTGATGATGATGATGATGATGATAATAATAATAATAATAATAATAATAATAATAATAATCGGAAATGACATAAAGTGGAAGATTCACATTGCAATTTCTGACAATTGCCGTGGCCAAAATGAAAATTGCAATATAGTTCTATTTTGGCACGATATAATATCTGGACGATTTCAAGTCGTTGAGTACAACTTCCCCATTAGCAGTCACATGAATTTGCCATCTGGTAGAAATTTTGCGACAACTGAAAATTGCAACTGCAAATAAGGTGTGTACAGTCTGGACGAGTGGTCTGATATCTCCAGATATCGGCCAAGAAAAATACATTTGCTGTATGTAGAATGAAAAGGGAGTACTTCTTTCAGGTAAGACACTTCAAATACGCATTTGTCTTCAGAAAGAATACTGTTGATGATCTGGCTGACACCTAATGAATGTATACAACTGGGAGGTGACATGTGAAAACCCACATCTTTATTCATCAAAACATTACGTCATGACATCTGGCACAGAGTAGTTTCAGGAAACATGGGAGACAAAGTCTATTTTTTATTCTTCAATTTAAATATGATGGGCCTAGGCTCATTAAAAATAAGAAAGCTGCTGATGTCTGTCTATCTTAGATGACATCCCCCCTGTTCATCTTGGAATTTTCTTGTCACTAAACCCAACAGTGTCATGATGATGAGAGTGATGAGTGATTAAGTACTTTCAAGCAATGAGCAATGCAGCTAAGCTTTCCAGTAACTCAGTGTAAATGTTGTCATATGATTGTCTGTCATCAAGTTTTGTTGTCAGCATACATGATTTGAGTAAATAATGGTATCTTCACTGCAGTAATGTGTTTATCTTGGTATATTTCATGTATTGTACTCTGTTCTTTGTTCATTTTATTTCTTTATGTAAGAATATCGATGTGAAAAGCCATCCAGAACAAAATGGTTGTTAGAATAAAATTATTCGGATTTGTGGAATACTGCAAACTTTAATCCTCTATTATCTCCGAACTCTTATTTTGACATTTACAGTTTTGTGCCCCTAAGCAGCACCAATCTTCTGTGACACAATTATTGTCAGCCTATATATTAGTTATTCATCAACACATTAATTCTTTAAACTCAGTTATTCCTTTTTAGACACTATTACTAATGCTTGCAACTGCCCCTTTATTGTGCTGATTGAGGCTTTCCTGCTGCTTGATAGGTTCCCGGGAATTACGCCGGATAATATTGTAAAAACCGCACAAAATTTCAGCTAGACAACTGCCCGCCATCTTCAGGTGCTACTGTCGCGTCGCTGAGAAGCTCCCAGCCGCATTTTCCCGCACCGCGGCGCGCTTCCGCAGACCGTGACCTGTTTCTCCAGCAGAGGGCTCTGGTATTCGATGCCGTATACAATTGGTCTTTGATTATGTTATGCCCCCGCTGGCGCCTCTGCTGTTCTAGAAAGCCAACATATAAATTGGCGAGCTTCTCTGCAACGCGACAGTAGCACCTGAAGATGACGGGCAGCTGTCTCGCTGAAATATTTGCAGTTTTTACAATATTATCCGGTGTAATTCCTGGGAACCTATCAAGCTGCCCCTTTGTTATTTAACAGCTCTCTTAGATATCAAAGAAATGAGGAAAGAGGGTTGGTGATTACATGTTTTGAAGTCTACCATGTGTCCTGAGACCTACGTATACACTGCTTCCTAAGTTCATAGGGATCTGTTTTCAGCGATATTTTTGGAATAATAAAAGTCGCTCTACGTAAATACAGTTCATTAATTCCTGAGACAAGTAAATGGTCCCTAATCTGACTTTTACGCAGTTTCACAGCGCTAGCTCCTTCTGACCACAAGGTAAAATTTGACTTGAAAATTACATTCTGAATGATTAAAGTGACTCACTGGCTCTCAGTATAATTTCTTCCAATATCCTGTAATACCAACAGTCTCCTTATTTATATTAAAATTCCCATATGGCATTAAGGGCAGCGACACATGTAGTAATCTGTGATCTCTCTTCCACATATAACTTTTGATACCTTGCTGAAATGTTGGCAGAACTTATTCCATCATTTTAGAATAGCTTCCTCTATTCACCAGCTCATTAAAGTATTAATAATGCAGATATTTCCTACAACTAACATGAACTGTCCTGACTGTGGGGCCACGCCCCCAACTATCATCATCGGCTGCTCATTCCAGATTGAACTGTTTGTCCTGCTTCTGCCGAAGAGTGTGCAATCTAATGCGCCCACCTCCTCCTGATAGTGCTAACTGTTCCTTTCTGGAACCTTCCAGACAAGTAGGTGATTATAATTGATTATTTAGTGAGGGTATTGATAATGGTACCCTTATGAGCTTTGTCTTACATTTGTGCTATTGGCTATATTGCAAAGATCAACAGCAATATTTAGCAGTGAAATTTCCTTCTAAAATTCTCAATTTCTTCTTGATTTATATTTAATATAATCTTCTTATTCAAAGTTAGTTGATTTTTCCAGTACAGAATTAATGTGGGTCCTGTGCATGGGGCGAGTATGATGTGTTCACTTTGTCTGAAATAGTATATACGTTCAGATTGTGAATTCTGTTACTCTGAACTGTTGCATCTTGAAATACCGTTCAGATAAACCATGTAGTTTCTGTTGATGTGGACTACTTCACCATTGCTAGTGCACCTCTGCTGGAATCTGGAAACTCAAATCAATCCTCAGTTCTACCAAAATAATAGACAGCTCTTCTGTTCAGCACAGTTACATTATATCTTTATTTATAATATCATAAATAAGATAACACTTCATTTACAATTTGAGAGCATACATTGATCCGACATTAACCCTGTATAATGTTCATGAACAATAGTTCTATACAATCAGATAGATATAATAGAATTTCTCTGTTTTTCTTCCATGATGTAAGTGCCACTGTCGTGCATCCCTGTTTTCTCAATGGCATGCACTGCTTCTCTGAGCTGGGATGTCATAGTGCAGAATAACTGCTCAACCAGCAGGTACCACAACACTTAGCGAAACTGTTATCATAGTGCCATTTTTGGAGAAGCACAGCGTCCTTGAGGGCCACTGTACTTGCATGAACAATATAACTTCCCAATGTTTTACAATTGTAAACATATTAACTTATAACAAATACTTTCGCTTTGGCAATCATCATTTGTTGGTCGGCTAGACAGGGATAACGCATCAGTTAACTAAAAAGTGATGTGTCACCCCATGACATGAACGCAGGCTAACCTAACAGTGTACGCATGCCACTTACTCCTGCCTGTGAATATGTTAACATATCATTAGCAGTGTCAGTTAATACTAGCACATTGATAACTATGGCCATGGATCTGAGATAATCTCTTATTTGTTTCTAAATACAATGAGAAGTAGCTGTTAACTGAAGTGTAAACTTTGATTGTGAGCATAATCACATAAAGAAGAACATGAGAAATACAGCAATAAATTAATTATTATGAACTAAGGTGCAGCACAATAAGACACACTTCAACTGAAAAAAAATTATTTACTCCAGCTTCATGAATGATGGGTGTCTTTCCAACTTAAAAAATAATTTTGATGTAATACCCACATTTTGTATTCAGAAGTGTATCGAACATAAAGTACATATTAAATATGTTTTTCACTGCAGTGTCTTTGAATAAAATATTATTGGTTGTGTAATTTCAAAGGATTATAATATGTATGATGAGCAAAACAGTAGTCAATATATTATCAAACTGTGCTGTGGAACTGTATGATGATGATGATGAATCATTGTCCAAAATATGTCAAAAAGAACTGATAATGGAATTATAGGCTTGTTGATGGACATAAACACTAACACCTCTTAGCTTTTTCAGAGTATTACCTGTGATAATTTTCTTCCCAGTGGCAGTCATTATGAGTAGTGAACCTCTCGGTGTGTTCCACATCTTCATCCCGTCCTGAAAGATAAAACATTGACCCAATATCCTAAATAATCTGGCATGCCCTTTTATTCGCGAAATAATTCTCACTCATCTATAGCATGAAATCTGTATTACTATAGGAGAAATCAATCAATGGTTCAAAGTCGGATGCACAAAACCGCATAGGTTCTCTTTTTTCCACCGGCCGAAGGTAGTAAGGGGAGTACTGAACTGTGAAGTTAAAAAGTTGAAATGTTTTTTTTAGTTCTTATTGGTTGTTGATTACTGCATCAGCATGGGAATATACACTGCAGCTTAACTCATCATTTGATTACTTAATGTAACACAGTACTCTTTAGTGAGTCAGCCGGAAGAAAAATTATGTTGTCATATTTACCCATTCTGCTGTTAATATGATGTTTCTATGGAAATACATCATGTACTCACCAAGCAGCTGCAAGAGAAAACACTCACAAAAATTAAGGGAAAGTGCAAGCTTTTGGAGCCAGTGGGTTGTTCTTCTGGCAGAAGGATTGAAGGGGGGCGGGGGTGGCTGGGACAAATGGAGGAGAAGGACTAGTGAGGTTTAGGAAATTAGGAGAGTTAACAGAAAAGTCACCCAAAACTCCAGATCGGGAGATTCAATGGACAGAATGAGAAGGGAAGGTTGATTGTTGGGGACTGCAGCAGATGAGATTTGAAAACCTGAGAGCTTGAAGGTGCAAGGCAGATTAATATGGAGGGCAGAGTTACTGACAAAACATTGTGCATGAGTTGATAAGGGGGAAAGCTAAGGGCATTGTATGTGGTAGAGGTGGGGGCCTGGGGAAAAGTAGACAGGTCAGGAAGTAAGAGATACAGAAAGCTAAAAGAAAATGAAGAAAGGAGTAGTTACTGAACAGAAATGCTGAGGCCGGAGAAATTAATATAAATTAAGGCTAAGTGGATGGTGAGAACCAAGGACATGTAACATGAGTTCCCACCTGCATACTGCTGAGAAACTGGTGTTGGGGGAGAATTCAGATGGCATGTGTAGTGAGACAGACACCGGGACTGGGGTCATGACTGTCATTTTTAGTCTGTGCTCTGCAACAGGATATTGTGTGTTTCCAGTATACACACTCTGTCTACGGCCATTTGTCCTCGCTGATAAACTGATTATACCGTAGGTACACTATAATGCAGGAGTAAAGCTTGTCCCCCGACAACCACATTATATATTGGGCTTCTGCAGCATTTGTTACGGGTGATGGAAAAGGAAAGTACCGTATGTTACACAAACAAGTTTAAGCTATAGTGTTTTGTACGTATGCTTTCTTCAAAAGAGATTCAGCAGATTACACTTCCACACACAGTGCACATTCTATGATTGCCATCTGCCAGGCAATAGAAGCCAAATTATGTGATGTGGGATTGATGTGAGAACTGTGAAGTGGAAATAAAGGGAAGCTAATGTGTCTGATAAAGTTAGCAAATACGTAACTTCTAAGTTGCTAGGGAAGCAACACCATCCTTAGAAAGAAATAGGTGAGCTAGAAGACTTCAATGAAAATGTTTTCTGCTGCACAATATTAGATGTGTATGCTTCCTGACTACACAATACATACTAGCGAATGAACGAAGCTGTGAATTTAGTGACAGTCAACGGACAATATTAAAGGACATTTGCTTGAAATGTCCATTAGCATCAAATTACTTATGGAGAGAAGTAATACTGTGACTGCAGTGAAGTACACAAGAGATCAGAGACCATGGCACAGCATCTGTTTCATTGATAAAACATCTGTAAAACAGAACCACACTAGATCAGTGTGAAAGAAAATAACTGGTGTGCATGGCAGCCTGAAAATTCTGATGTGTAACAGAGGTTGCCTTATTGTCATTCACAAAGGATCAGCTGACACTGCCGTTATTCCTCAGAGTAACTTAATGTTTGAGGTATCAAATTTAAAAATTGCCATTGTGAAATGATGTACCATGACTTACAAACCATTTATTGTGATACCTCCCACAAATTTGCTTATTGTGGTGGACAGTGCCAACATTCACTATGTGGAAGCCAACAAAGCCCCTCTGAGACTGCCATGTAATCTGATACTATCATTTTAACAATGGGATGCCCACAACTCGTAAGAAACTGGAGTGAAATTGCAGCTGCTTCCTAAGGCCCACAAGCATGCAAACTGTTCTGGTGAAGTAGGGGAGATCACAAAACAACTTCAGTAACAAGTTACTGGACTGCCACCATACTCTTGTCATCACAGTTGTACCAAGATTACATGGGCTCAGGTAAATTTGTATGTTACCGAGAAAAACATCGTGCTTCAAGTTGCACACATTAAGAGTTTCATGCACTTAACAGTCTAAAGCATCAGAAATTTTGCATGGGCTGACTGGTAAGACATGCATCTCAAAGACCAACAGCAAGAAATTGGCATGGGTTTTTTTTTATGGAGCCTAACATCGTAAAACAACTTTGCAACTTAGATTCATCTGGGTGGAAGAACGAAGATGAAGAGACAAATTTATTGACTTGAATCAGATAAATACTAAACTAACTATAATCTTGTCTATGTGGTTATTAAGTCTGTGGTTGTATTGCAGGTTATTAGCATGTAAGGATCTGTGTTTAGAACAGTGATTATGTAATTGCAGGTCAGATTTATGTAGAGGCAAATAGTGTTCTCCAGTAGCTGTTATGTGAGTGCACATTTAAGTAATTTTTTGCATTTCATGAATTTCATAATTTCTCATTTCATAAATTCATTAAGTACAACTACCCCAGACTGATTACCGACGTGAAGCTCACTACCCTCAACCAACAACCAGTTTATTGTTTTTAGTTGAACCCAGTCATATTCGACATACCAATCACAGAGTTTTTTATTACTTAGTTCTCATTTGTTATTTACTTGTGTGTCTGTGTTGGTTGGTACGGGTGTACTTCTCTGGACTTTATCATTTGCATCTTTCGTTCAGCCATGCTGCTGCAGAAATTTTTTTATCACTTCTGTAGTTTTTGGTTGTCAATCACTTTCTTAGTCATTTCCAAATGTTTCTTTTGTTGCACACCACTAAAAATATATGGGTTTGACTCTTAATGTGCTGTCTGTGATGTCATAAATCGTAATAAGATCAACACAAAATGACAGTTTTATGAAGAGCTTTAAAATGCTACCTTGTATTTGCAATTTATCAATAAAATGTTGCATTTCTGTAAAATCTCGAGACTTCCTACTTGTAACATTATTTGGTTGCAGAGGAGTCTTGTTTGTTTTCAGCCGGCTGCAGAACATATGGTTTTCGTAAATAACCACATGGCAACACAACGGCTTGCAGCAGCTGTTGCAGCCTCTTCACACATGCAAACTACAGTACATCATCTCCAGCAGCAGCATGCACAAGTTGGCAATGGGCAGGTAAATACCCTACCAGTTATTGGCATTGTTTTTCAGTCTTTTCATTTAGAAATTTGTTAATTTGTGGAAGTGAAGGTGTCTTGTTTTGTAGTCGTTCTTCACATAGCCTTACAATGTACTTAACAAAATTTAGTTCCGCTGTTCATGTGAAGATGATTTATGTGGGGCTGGAATATGTTGATATGAATATGTAAAAGAAAATGGGGGGGGGGGGCTGATAATTTGCACACTCATTAAGCCAAAAGCCATTTCCTCTATTCTCTTTATTTCAACATTTCATCAGTAATGTAAATTCAGAAACTCATAGAGGGTAATGTTACTGATCATTTCTCGTGAAGTAATAATGATGTAATTGTTCTTCACATAGCCTTACAATGTACTTAACAAAATTTAGTTCCACTGTTCATGTGAAGATGATTTATGTGGGGCTGGAATATGTTGATATGAATATGCAAAAGAAAATGGGGGGGGGGGGGGGAGATAAGTACATGGAAAGGATAATAAATTCCTTAGATTTCAATCAGGTACTTTTATCATGAGAGACTCGATACTTGCAGCTTTGAGATTCTACTTAGAAGGCGACCACACAGCAACTTGGTTTTTGTAGTTCTTTATTTTTATGCGACGTGAAGTCCTGAACTCAGTTATCAGTATTCAATGCAACTCAAAAAAAAATTTCTCAGAGTGACTTTAATTCATGAGAGGTATGGCTGCTTGGTTCTATTGGCAGTGCTTGAGACTCTTAGTTGCTTAATCACCAGTTGTAGTCTTGTTTCAGCATTATTATTATTTTCCATTTGATTCAAATACCTAAGTCAGTTTATGTTTAAATGCATCTGTTGCAGAATGATTAGAAAGTGAATTTGAAATTTGAAATGTCGCACAGAAGAAACTTTATTAGCATGGAGTGCATATATGACAGAGATCACATAATATGTCATCACAGTTCACAGATGTAATGCAATGCAGAAACATCATTTCAACAATTCTCTGGGTCCTTCCTGCCCTGGTCTACCTCCAAAGGTATGACAAGCTGGACAGATTATGTGACATGCCTTCCATCCACTGTCACAAGGATGGCCATGTGTAAACTTCCATCTCTGCCTTCTTTCGGCTCATGTACTCATGCCCTCTTCCACAGGTGCCGTGGAAGAACTTCTTGGAGGAGTAAGAAATCACCAACTTGGATTCTTACCAATACTCCATTTCGACATTTAACTTGGTGAAAGTTATACAGGAGCATAGTGTATTGCTAAGGCCAGTGCTTCTAGAAATCTACTCTGCTATTTTTTGACAGAGTTTGAATGCTCTCATCAGGTCTGCGCAGTCAGTGCCTCAGGTCCAGTTGACAATACCGTAAGTCTCTCCCCCTTGAGGAAGTGTGCTGGAGTGACTATTTCATCCTCAATTTGAGAAATAGTCCTTGAGTGCAGAGCGGCTTCAATATTCAAGATCACAGTTAGCCCTTCTTCGTCTATAGCCGAGCATCCAAGTACTTTTCTGAGACATCTTTTCATAGAGCTCACCATTTCTCCCTGAATTCTCCCCACCACAGTTCCAGTATATCTTTGTTCAGAGCTTGGAATTTTTGAGCATTGTCTCTGTAGATGGTGCGTGGAATACAACGTCAACCAATAAATCTTTGTATTGAATCAAAGGACAGATAAATAGTGCAACATAGCATTTACCACTGGTATTTCCTACTTCTGTGTTTAATGGTCCTGCAAAATCAACACTGGTTACTGGGAATTGTCTGTGCTGTGTTACTTGGTTGGCTGGCAATGCAGCTTCTATTTCTTGACCAGTGACACCGCATTCTCTTTTACATGGAAGGCAGTGATGAATGATCGTCTTTATCATGTGTCAGGCATGTATTATCTAAAAGGAGGTGCAAATCTCTGCAAAATACTATTCTCTGAAAAATACAATTCTAACAGAAATATGCATGTATGTGTGAAATATTAAAAGCTTTATGAAATGACAGTTTCCATCTAGAGTAAGTGAGAGTCATTCTTCTGTGGTTTACCTGGCATACTGTAAATGACCACTGAGCTGTAACAAATCTTCATCCAAAAATGGATTGAGACCTTAAAAAAAATAAAAAGTGTTTTGTAGTCTTAACCTACCAGAGCTTTGTAATTTCTTCCACAGTAAATTCTCCATGCAAACTTCACCTAGTCAGTCAGTTTCCTTTTAAAGTGAAGAATCTGGGCTTTGAGTTGTAGTACTGTCCAGTAAGAATTAAACATTTCAGCATCTATTAGTGGTGTGGATCTGGGGGCATGTTTTTAGTTTTGGCTAAGAGACAGCTTTAAGATACTTATTTGGCTAGAGACTGCATTGTTGTTGTACCCAATGTATGTAGGGTCTGAAGTGTGTTTTCTATGGGCAGATGATTGCAGAATTGTCACTACAGGGGCCATCCAAAGAACTGCCGAGCTCATATCTGTGATGCTGGCCTTGCGATAGAAATGCAGAAGTCTCGTTCCTATTGATGCTGCCAGCAGTTCCAATTGTGGCAATGTAATCATTTACTAAATATTCATTGAATGGGGGACATATTATTAGCTCCCTCTCAAGACCCCTCCTCCCAGTGTCTCCCAGACTGCAGGCCTGCTGCCACATATTGGCCATGGGACCCATTGTCCAGGTACCCTAAGGTCGCCCACTCTCTCTCAATTCTGGACCTTGCTGAAGCCTGCTCTCTCTCTCTCTCTCTCTCTCTCTCTCTTTCTTCTTCTCCTCTCTCTCTCTTTCTTCTTCTCCTCTCTCTCTCTTTCTTCTTCTCCTCTCTCTCTCTCTCTCTCTCTCTCTCTCTCTCTCTCTCTCTCTCTCTCTCTCGGCGCCCTGCCCTCATCGACCTACAAAAGAGAAAAAAAGACACATACAAGTCCCAGGACAAGGCCCCTTTGGTGGCTCTGGAGGTACTGAATTCCCCATCACAACCTGTTTCTGACAAGTTGTTGGTAATGGGTGGTGATCCAGTGGTGTGACCGGCTTCAGCCTGTTCGCCTCCGATTTGGATCCCCGTTCCATGCTTATTGAATGGAATTGTAGCGGTTACTATGTCACCCTCTGGAGTTGCAGCCCTTTATTTCCTTTTAGTCCACAGCTTGTGGTTGTTCTACAGGAATGATGCTCACTCTCTGACCCTTCATGGGTTACAGGCTTTCTGTTGGAACAGGGCCAGCATTTGAGGACTTCTGGTGATGTTTGCACATTCAACCATACGGGCATTGTTAATCGTGAATCCCACTTCGTACTACAATGGAAGTGGCTGCCGTCCAGGTCCACTTGGACTGTGCAGCCATGCTTTGCAGTCTCTATCTTCCTCTTGACAGGCCATCTACACTCACTGCTGTACCTGTCCTTCAGCGACTTCCTTCTCTCTTCTTCCTCCTCCTCGAGGATTTTAATGCCCTATCACCCCTTGTGGGTCAGTGCTTTTTAGTCTATTTGGGGTCTCTTCATAGAACAGTTCCTTGAGGACCATGAGCTGTGCCTTCTAAATGATGGTTTCCACACCCATTTTAGAGCCGTTTACAGCACATTCTCTGCCATTGATCTTTCACTCACTTCCCGTCCCCCTCTCGCTTCATTACACTGGTCACAGCACAATGACTTCTGCAATAGTGGCTACTTCCCATTGATTCTCTAGTTCTCTTCCCACCTCCTGATGGCCAAGTTATCCTCCTGGGCTTTCCATTGTGCTGATTGGCTCTGTATACCTCTCAGATTATGTTCACCCTTTTTTTTGTCAGGTTGTATTGATTATATAATAAATTCCCACAGTCAGCATTGACACCCCACATACAGCAGGCCTTTTTTGCTGTTGGATGCTTCCTTGGTGGAGCACAGCCATTGCCATCCCCATCTGTGATCACAGTCGAACCTTGCAATGCAGTTAGTGGCACCTTCCACTGGTCTTGTTACCTTTGAACACATTCATGCTAAAGCCTGTTACTTAAAACAGAGCAAGGTAGTGTGTTGAGGATGCTCTGTCCCCTCCCTAGGTTCCTCTGTCCCTCTGTCATGGGTATGGGCTATGCTCCGCACCCTCCCATGATGCCAACAAGTGTCTTCCATCCTGGGCGTTTCCCTCCCGATTCACCTTCGTACATATCCATCGGTTCTTGTGGAACACCTTGCAACACATTTTGCACCAGCATTCTATCTGGCTGCCTTCCTCCCCCAGAAACAGCAGGTTGTAGCTTCCCAATTGTGTTTTACCCATTGTCAGGAGAAATTCTCCAGTGAACCTTTCACTGAATGGGAACTACTTCTGGCCCTCTCCTCTTCCCATGACTCAGCCCCTGGCCCCGATTCCATCCATAACCAGTTGCTTCAACACCTCAGTACTCCACAAAGACGATATCTCTACTGGGTGTTTTTGACTACTCAGAGGTGTCTTCCCTTCTCAATGGAGTTACAGCCCTTCTTCATCTATAGTTGAGCATCCGAGTGCTTTTCTGAGACATCTTTTCATTGAGCTCACCATTTCTCCCCGAATTCTCTCCACCACAGTTCCAGTATATCTTTGTTCAGTGCATGGAATTTTTGAGCATTGTCACTGCAGTTGGTGCGTGGAATACCATGCCAACCAATAAATCTTTGTATTGAACCAAAGGATGGATAAATAGTGCAACATAGCATCTACCACTGGTATTTCCCACTTCTGTGTTTAATGGTCCTGCAAAATCAACACTGGTTGCTGGGAATTGTCTGTGCTGTGTTACTTGGTTGGCTGGCAATGCAGCTTCTATTTCTTGACCAATGAAACTGCATACTCTTTTACAAGGAAGGCAGCGATGAATGATGTTTATAATGTGGCAGGCATGTAATATACAAAAGGAGGTGCAAAGCTCTGAAAAATACAATTCTAACATAAAGATGCATGTGTGTATGCAAGATTAAAAGCTTTATGAAACAGTGGTTTCCATCTAGAATAAGTGAGTGACATTCTTCTTTGGTTTACCTGGCATACTGTAAATTACCACTGAGCTGTAACAGATCTTCATCCAGAAATGGGTTGAGACTTTCTTATTTTTTTTCTTATTTTTAAGTGTTTTGTAGTCTTAACCTAACAGAGCTTTGTAATTTCTTCCACAGTAAATTCTCCCACAGTAAATTCTCTGTGCAAGTTCACCTTGTCAATCAGTTTCCTTTTAAAACGAAAAATCTGGGCTTTGAGTTGTAGTACTGTTCAGTAAGAACTAAACCTTTCAGCATCTATTAGAGACTTTCTGGAGGGACAGTCTCTGAACGATCATCTGCTTCCGTTGGAAACCACAATTTGGGAGGCCTTTTCTCAGTGTTACAGTTTGTCACAGTTTCCTTTGATCTTCATAAGGCCTATGAAATGGCTTGGTGCACTGACATCTTAATTACACACCACGACCTGGAGTCTCGAGGCACCCTCCTGATTTTTATTCACCAGTTTCTGTTGTTGTTAAGAGTTCGGGTTGGCACCATGGACACAGGAGAATGGTGTTCCACAGAGTTCCGTATTAAATGTCTTTCTTTTCCTCATCACTATTAATGGGCTCGTGGCCTCTTGTCAGGCTGTTGGACACGTCTGCTCTACATATGGTATCTGTATCTGGGCTAGTTCCTACACAGTGGCCTCTGCGGAGAAACAGCTCCAGGATGCCATCCAGCATGCGCCTATGAGGACTTTCTTCCACAGTTTTCAATTCTCACCCCTTAAATTTCAGGTGGCACATTTCTCACCATACTACAGTCCATCCTGATCAAGAGCTCTGCCTTGCCGCCCAGTGCTTGACTGTGGTCCCCCAGTTCCGTTTCTTGGGTCTTTTTCCTGACAAAAAGCTCACTTGGTTGCCCAAATCCACCTTCTGAATATTGACTGTTTCTGTAAACTCTAAGCCCTTTGCTTTCTTGCCCACACTTCTTGGAGTTCAGATTGTTAGAACCTTTTGTACCTTTCCAGAATGAGATTTTCACTCTGCAGCGGAGTGTGCGCTGATATGAAACTTCCTGGCAGATTAAAACTGTGTGCCCGACCGAGACTCGAACTCGGGACCTTAGCCTTTCGCGGGCAAGTGCTCTACCATCTGAGCTACCGAAGCACGACTCACGCCCGGTACCCACAGCTTTACTTCTGCCAGTATCTCATCTCCTACCTTCCAAACTTTACAGAAGCTCTCCTGCGAACCTTGATTAATCTGCCAGGAAGTTTCATATCAGCGCACACCCCGCTGCAGAGTGAAAATCTCATTCTGGAAACATCCCCCAGGCTGTGGCTAAGCCATGTCTCCGCAGTATCCTTTCTTTCAGGAGTGCCAGTTCTGCAAGGTTCGCAGGAGAGCTTCTGTAAAGTTTGGAAGGTAGGAGACGAGATACTGGCAGAAGTAAAGCTGTGGGTACCGGGCGTGAGTCGTGCTTCGGTAGCTCAGATGGTAGAACACTTGCCTGCGAAAGGCAAAGGTCCCGAGTTCGAGTCTCGGTCAGGCACACAGTTTTAATCTGCCAGGAAGTTTTGTACCTTTATCAAACCTTAGTTCTGTCCTGTCTGAACTATGGCTGTCTGTCCTGTGGTTGTTAAGTGTAACACTCAGCTCTTCTTCCACACTACTTGTCTTGCTCCCGGTCCAATATCAATAGTCTTCTGGATCACGCTGGGATCCCCAACCCCCTTTGGTTCAGCAGTCCCAGCTTCTGGTTTCCTACTCCATCACTATCCACTATTTCCCTGCTCATCCCCCCTGTTCTGTTCTTTTCATGACTCCAGATGGATTTCCTGATTGGGCTCTGCCTCGCTTCTCTTTGCCGCAGTTTCTACCTTCTCTCTCTGTTCTGTTTGCCACATACTCTCCCGAACCTCTCCCCCCCCCCCCCCAACCATCCACACACACACCACCCCACTCGCTGGCCCTGAATTCTGATAGATCTCTTTATCACTCCAGTGGTGATCCATTGTTTTTTCCACTCACTTTCATGCAAGTATCTGGGCGCTGATGTTTTGTATACTGTGGAATATGCCTTCACATCCACTGTTGACACAGAAAACCGTCTCTTGCCTGCAACGTGTGGTGTGTTTTCTGCAGAACTGATGGCCATTTACCAGGCCCTTTGCATCAGTAAATGGTCATCTCTCACTCCAATTTTGTAATGAATGGACTCAATGAGTGACCTTCAGCCTGTCGCGTAGTGTTTTTCCTACCACCTTGTGGTCTGTGCCGCACACGACCTCCTCACTGATCTTGACCGTGCTCTTTATTCGGTTGATTTCTGTTGGGTTCCTGGCTGTGCGTGTGTCCAGATAATGATCTTGTCAGTTGTATGGCTGGTAGGCAGCCATGCACCCCATCACAGCTAGGGATCAACTGCTTGTTTTGCAATCAATTATCCTCCTACACTCCATTCTACTATTGCTTCAACTACTAGTACACTGGCAGTAATTTAGTTTGTTTCACTAATGAATACAGATAAACAGAATGCTCCACTGCAAGAATGACTTGGCTGGAGGTGCATATTATACACGAAGAAATCCAGCCATGTAGTCACCACAAATTCTCTCGGAATCAATATGTGCTCGGTCTATGTGTTTTCGATATTCCTGCGGTTCTGAAAGTTCCTGTTCGTGTTGCCAGCTCCCGTGCTTGAGCACCAGAAAATGTTGGGAACAATTAGAAAGTGAATTTCAAATTTAGATTACTTTTTCCACAGAGTTTCTACCTCAAGAAATTACGTAATATGTCAATAAAAATTCACAAATATAAAACAATGCAGAAGCATCATTTCAATGTTTCTCCACAGTGTCACATATGTGTTAGTTAACACATATATAATTATCATTTTGTATTAAAGCTGCATGTGAGTTGAGGGGAACTGTGATATTAGAGTGGGTCACTATATGGAGAGCTTTAACTGTACTTGTTATCTGTATGTGGTTACAAACTTAACAGTATATATGTTACTGTTAGTTAAGATGGTTGCCTATATCGAGATCTTGTGCCACACTCTAGTAGAACTACCTGCTGAATAGGTGACAGCTGCTTGGGAACAAAAGATTTCAGTAAATTGCACAACAGTTAGAAAAGATACGACATATTTAGCAGGGGATGGCTGTGTCTGCAATAGCATTTCACCATTCATTACTGAAGCAGCAGATTGTGTTAAGTGGCATTTTGGGTGAAAATACTCTAATACAACAACAAAAGAAAGTTGTAATGTTGTGTGTGGACAACAGCAATTCGCTTGATCCGTCTATGGCATGAGATGATGTTTGACTACGTAGTAGTGTTCCAAGAGCTCACAAGGGGCACACAGTTCTTTTGTGAGTACATGGGGCCCCATCCCTTGCATTACTACTTCCCTTTCTGTGTTTGCACCTCCATCGTTCTATTCTTCCCCCCCCCCCCCCCCCCCCTTGTCTAGTTTCCCATTGGGTAGTCTTCTTAGTGCTGATTGTGCTTGGCTCTGGTTCGTGTTTTGGACACACTATTTCTTACCTTCTGGCCTTCTAAAACATTTTATTATTAATTACACAGTCACATTGTTGGATTTGGCATGATACTTCTTTTCTAAATGCAGGAAATGTCATCCAGCCCAGCTTATATTTCACCTTTTGTGCCTTTCTCTCTTTTCACCCTTCTTTCTTGCAATGGTACTACCCAGCATGGTAGCCATTCCATTGTGTAGGTGTATGCGTGTGGGGGTGGGGCAGTGGCAGCAGGCTTCATCAAGTAACTGATTAATGGTAGCCCCCTGACCATGCAGGGATTATACCGTTGGTGCCTGATCTGGGAAGTCCCCAGGCAGGCTAAGGAGTGTGTCCCCATCATGGCTGGGGCATAAGGACTTGGGGCAATGTTTTACTGGCCAGGTAATTGTTGATGTTGTCGGTGGTGCCTGTTGTATAGAGCGCCCCTGTTTAGAATGGGTAGTTTCTCGGTGGAATTAATCTTCCTTCTGCTGGTGGCCACACAGCCCAAGCAGTCTCTTCGGAAGTTGAGACATGTTACAGTGCAGAGAGGTGTGACACCAAAATGTTTCCCTCCATGGCTATGCCATGAGAGAAACGTAAGGCTCAGGGACAAAGTGAGAACTACCCCTCCCCCCAATCGTTCCCCAATACTTGGTTTGTTCTAAGACAGATGGGGATTCCTTTTTGTCTATAAAGCTATTGATTTTTGTTCAACAGCTCAAGGACAAGTTTGGGGAAATGGCAACCATTTCAGAAATGAAAAGTGACTCCATTCTGTTCAAAGCAGCTGTCCCTGCTCAGTCACAGGCGCTGTTTGCCTGCGATGAGCTGGGTGACATACCTCTCACTATAACACCCCATAAACGTCTGAATATGGTACAGGGTGTCATTTTCCACCAAGATCTCCTTTTACAGATTGATGATGAGTTACTTGCTATTTGGGAGCAATGAGGTGTGCATTTTGTCCATAGTGTTCAATGGGAAACAAAAGACAACAGAATGGATACTGGGAGACTTCATTATGGCCTTCGTAGGTGATCTGTTGCCAGAAGAGATCAAGGTGATGGTATATTGCTGTGGTATCAAGCTGTATATTGCTCCTCCCATGTGGTGCTACAAATGCATGTGATTTGGACACATCTTCTCATTGCAATATCAGTTTTGTCTGTAAGGATTGTGACCATCTGTTACAGACACACACTCCTTGTGCCCCTCTCCTCATTTGTGTCAACTGTGGGGAGCACCATACTGCTGCAACACACCATCCTCTTAGTGACTGGACTAGTGCACTCTGTCTCTTTAGCATGTAGTCCTTGGAGCTGCTCCACAACAGCCTCTCCCATGGTGTTTGGAAGTCATCGTCGTATTGCTCCCTCCACATTCCCTTTGGGAGTGTGAACTCCCTATCTGCTGGGGACATCAGTCCCCAACCCCCAGCCAGAGAAGAAATGCTCTCCTCAGGCACCACTTACCAGGAAGGGCTCCCTCAGGACACCCCCTTCCAAGGTCTCCATTGACCTGCAGTTGGATGCCAGCCCATGGCTGAAGGAGCTACAGGTTGCAGATCATAAGACTTCGCATTCCTCCTCCGTTGCAGAATCTTGGGCAGATAAGCCCTAGCAGAAGTGTAAATCATCTGTGGACAAGCAGAAGTGCGCCAAAAAGAGGGAAATCCTGGTGTGCTCTGTGCCGTGAGGCCCTGTGTGTTCCCGCCTTTGTCGTATTCGAAGCAGTGTTTCTGGTGGTCCCTATGGCTCCAAACCCTGCTCCTCTCCCCCTCCCCAAGCACTCTCATTTGGAACAAATGTGTGTTGATGGCGTATCTTCTCAACCACTGGCAGCAGGTGGCCCTGAGGTATGTCTTGTCCCTTCACGCCCCCACAGGATATTGATAGCATGATCCTCTAGTGGAACTGTGGTGGTTTTTTCTGCCACTTGGCTGAGCTACATCTTGTTTTGTGCATTTCCCAGGTTTTTTGCATTGCCCTCCAGAAAACTTGTTTCCCAGCAATGCGGACCCATATCCTCTGCAGCTATTGGAGCCATTTTAAGAATCACACTGACTTTGAGTATTGAGTATTGTTCTGGACTCTCTCTATAGCAGACATGTGCCACTCAATATGACTTTTGAAGATGTGACAAGTCGTGTGAAGGCATATCTGGAATTTACTGTCTGTAATGTGTATCTCCCTCCCAATGATGAAACGTTCCAGTCTGCATTGTTTTCTGAGATATTCCACCCTTCCTAATATTGGGTAACTCAAATGCCTGTAACACTTCGTGGGGTGGAACTACGACTACTGGGCGTGCTAAAGCTATCGGAAACTTACTCGCAAAGCTCAATCTTTGCCTCTTAAATACTGGGATTCCCACACATTTCAGTGTGGCGTATGGGCCTTGTTTCGCTATTGTTCTTTCTGTTTGCAGCCAGGTCTTTTCCCATCCATCCAGTAGAGAGTCCATGATGTTCTATGCAACAGTGATCATTTTTCAGCTGTTAGGGCACTCCCTCGCATCTCTCACTTGGGTGACCACCCAGATGGGCTCTCTCCAAAGCTGATTGTAATGCTTTCATCACTGCCATCACCATTCGCACTCCACCACATGGAGGTCCAGAGCGTAACTACATCCATTCTGTCTGCAGTTGACTCAGTGATCCCCTGTTCCTCGGGATCCCCCCATCAGAAGAGAGTACATCGATAGACGCCTGAAATTGCTGTGGCCATTAAGGAATGCAGGCAGGCTCTCCTATACTGTGAGTGACAACCATTGAAGACGCATCCCATTACAGGTCTATGCCCAGGTCTACCATTTCATAAAACAACGGGAACGAGAATGGTGGGAGCAGTATGTTGCTACCATAAGACCATATATCCCTCCTTCGGAGATTTTGGTGAAGATTCTACACCTCTGTGGACACCAGTACCCTGTTGGTGTACCTGTTACCTCTGTAAATGGTGGTGTCGCCACCAACCCCAACACTGTTGCCGAACATTTTTCTCTTTACTGTTTATAACAACAATCAATTTTTGACACTTAATGTAACTGTGGTGGTTTTTTCTGCCACTTGGCTGAGCTACATCTTGTTTTGTGCATTTCCCAGGTTTTTTGCATTGCCCTCCAGAAAACTTGTTTCCCACCAATGCAGACCCATATCCTCTGCAGCTATTGGAGCCATTTTAAGAATCACACTGACTTTGAGTATTGAGTATTGTTCTGGACTCTCTCTATAGCAGACATGCACCTGCAGAATACACACATAAAAGAAGGCTATAATTAGGCAAGCTTTCAGAGCCAGTGGCTGCTTCTTCAGACAGTAGGATTGAAGGGGAAGGAAGAGGGGTGAAGGGAAAGGACTGGAGATGTGTAGAAAAAGGGGTACATTTTGGAAAAGTCACCAGAACTGCAGGTCAGGGGAGACTTGCTGGACGAGATGAGAAGAAAAGACTGATTGTTGGGGACTGCATCGAATGAGATTTGAAAATCTGAGAGCTTAAAGGTGGAACACAGGGTAATATGCAAGACAGGACAGAGATTGCTGCTAAAACATCGTGTACGAGTTAATAAGAGTGAAAAGCTAAGTGCATTGTATGTAACAGAGATGGGGTGGGGACAGCGAGAAATAGACAGGTAAAAAATTGAAAGATGTTGTTGTTGTTGTTGTTGTTTTCAGTCCTGAGACTGGTTTGATGCAGCTCTCCATGCTACTCTATCCTGTGCAAGCTTCTTCATCTCCCAGTACTTACTGCAACCTACATCCTTCTGAATCTGCTTAGTGTATTCATCTCTCGGTCTCCCTCTATGATTTTTACCTTCCACGCTGCCCTCCAACGTAGAAAACTAAAACAGAATGAAGAAAGGAGTAGTTACTGTGAAGAAATGCTGGGACAGAAGAAATTCATTTATATTAAAGCCAGATGGGTGGCGAAGACCAAGAACATGTTGTTGCATTAGTTCCCACCTGTGGAGCTCTGAGAAACTGGTGTCTGTGGAAAGAATCCGGATGCTACCGAGGTTACAATTGTCATGTTGTAGAGCAGGCTCTGCAACAGGATATTGTGTGTTGCCATTACGCACCTTTTACCTATGCCCATTCATCCTAACTGATAATTTGGTGGTAGTCACGCTAATGTAAAAGGCCAAACAGTGTTAACATAACAGCTGGTAAATGTGTTTCCTACAATGTACTTAGCTTTTCACTCTTATTAACTCATACACAATGCTTCACCAATAATCTCTGTGTTGCATATTACCCTGTCTTCCACCTTCAAGCGCTCAGGTTTTCAAATTCTGGTGCAGTCCCCAACAATCAGTCTTTCCTTCTCATACTATTCGATAAGTCTCCTGTGACTCGCAGTTCTGGGTGGCTTCCCAAATCTACCCTTTTCTGTAGACTCTCCAGTCCATTTCCTTCACCATTCTTCCTTCCCCTTCAACCTTTCTGCCTGAAGAAGTAGCCACTGGCTCCAAAAGCCTCCCTAATTGTAACCTTCTTTTATGTGTGTGTGTGTTCTGCTGCCACTTGGTGAGTAGATTTTTTTTAATCTATCCAGTTACATTAATTCCTTTACTCTACCACAAGTCACCTGTAACCTTATAATGCTCTGTTCAGTGAGTGGGAATTCCTCAGTGCCCTAGCCCTTTGCCATGACATTGCTCCAGGGTCAGACCCTATCCACAGTCAAGAGCTCAAACACTTATCAGTGGATTGGCATTGTCACATTCTTGCCATTTTCAGCTGTATTTGGAGCAAGGGTGACTTACCATCTAAGTGGAAGAAAGCATGATTTTTTCCAGTACTGAAATTGGGTAAACGACACCTTGAGATGGGCGGTTATCACCCAATTAGTCTTGTTGTTGATCTGTGCAATTTGCTCAAATTTATGGTGAGCCAATGGTTGTGTTGGTTCCTTGAGTCTCGAGGTCTTTTGGCTCTGTCCCAGGGCAGTTTTCGCCAAGTCTGCTCTACTGCTGGCAGTTTAGTCTGCCTGGAGTCTGCTGTTCAGTCAGCTTTTGCCCTATATTCAACATCTTATCACTGCCTTCTCTGACTTGCACAGGACTTAAGTCCCTATTACACGATGCGCGTAAACTATACACCTATGCACCAGCACCCCCAAGCATGCATATCTGTAACTACATACGGGTTCATGTAGACCTATTAAACCATCCGCATGGGCTATACCTGGTGCACATGCACAGTAGATGGTAATAACGTGCGAAACGCAAATATAACTGTCTGCTCTCTTGTAAAGTTGTTCGTTCTACCATGCGAAACACAATGGGGACCATGTGGCATATTGAAATGTCATCCCTTCAAATTATTTATGTGAGCTCAAGGTTCCTATTTAATAAGAAATTTTTTTATATCATTATTTATGAAGTAATTGTTGTTTTATTATGTAGATTACTACTGTTCTGAATTACAGACTCAACAGTTAGTTATGTATTACGACACTTGGTTACAGAGGTACATGCATATCTAAATTTACATTTTGCACATGTAGGACCCACTTGTTTTTGGAGCTATTGCCCTGGCAGTGACAATAAATCTTCAGATTAGGGCTGAATGACGACGAAAATGAAAAGCCAGACATTGTTGAGTTCAACCCTGGAAAGGAACGAAGGCAGAGGATTACATTGCTTATGAAAGAAATGAGGCCCGAAGACCCACGAGAATTTCAGTACTTCATGAGGATGGAAATGGCCTGTTTCGAAAAGCTGCTGTCTATGATTGAAGATAAAATTAGCGAGTGTGACACAGTCATGAGGGACACTATCTCACCTTCTCGAAAGTAAGAATTAAATAATATGTTTACATGTTTTGTGATCATACCAGCCTAGATCACTAATAAAATACCAGTACATACCCTGTTAAGTTGCAGGCTGGTTGTAACATAACGTTTCCTGGCAGTTGGGGAATCTTTTATGAGTCTGGCTTTTAGCCACAGAATAGCACAGCCCACCATTTCAAAAGTTGTGGGTGTATTCACTGCAATTTGCAACACTTTAAAGGCCCAGTACTTAAAGGTGCACTTGTGTTATTTTTCCAAGTTTGGAAAATGAAATGCAATGTGCAATAAGCTACTCAGTTTTGCTGTCCTCATCTGTTGCGCTGTGCGAAACTGCACAGCCTTTCTCACAATCACTGCCTGTTTCTCTTTTCTGGGATGCTGAAATAAAGCAAGAGATGCAATCAAATCAAACATGAACTTTGTAAGTTGAGGAATTACGATACAGATCGAAAATCACCTTGTAACGTTATATGCATATTACTCGGAAAGAAGCAATTGCCATTGTATCGTATTATGATACAGTAGGCACATACATACATACATACATACGTACATCTTTCCTCGTTGTATGCCTCTTTGCTCCATTTCATTTCTATAACACAAAGTAATCAAAAGAAAAAAAATGCTTTCACAAATGGCTAGTATAAAAGAAAGTCTACTGGAAAAAAAAAATGTTTTTTTGCATTTATGAAAACCTGCTTACTGTAAAAAATGTGGAAAATCCCAACACGAAAATCTAAAATTAGTTACTAGCCATCGAAAAATAAGCGAATCACAAGCAGAAAGTACTGTCGTACCCCCTTCTGGGCATGCACGAGTTATCGCTACCTAGTATGCAGGCACGGATTGCTGGCAGTTTAGAACTGCTCTCAATTCTGGCGCACGGATAATGTGTCTACTAATTTTCGTAGTTTCATTCGTTCTACTGCTAGATGGCTGCCCCGCTAGACCAGTACCGTTCCTGGCAGATCGTCATGTAATACCTGCTTTATAACACATGTCATGACCATATCCTCTTTACCCTCCATGACTGAAGGCTCCTGGACCAGCTCCCCATTTTTGCCTGTAACTTATTGTCTCATTGTACTTCCCGTTTAAAGGTGGTGCTTCCCACTGTATTCCCCATATATGAGAGAATGGAGTCCCACAGGACTATGTATTGAGTGTGCCTCCTTTTCCAGGGGCCAGCAATTGTCTGACTGCAGCTGTGAGGTCTACAGTGTCCCTGTATGCTGATAACTTTTGCATCTACTATTGCTCCTCAACTGTGGATTTATCTCGACGACCAAATGCTCGATGTGATCGAGTCCTATCATTTTTTTGGCATTGGTCTTCGATGCCTGGTTGACATGGTTTCCCCATCTTCACAAACTTAAGTGAATGTGCTGATCACACCTTAATAATCTTCGCTATCTCAGTAACGCAAGCTGGGGTGTTGACAACTCTACTCTTTTGCAGCTCTACAGAGCTCTGATGCTGTTGTATCTTCATTTCGGGTGTCTGCTCTGTGGCTCAGCATCAGCTTCATCTTTGCAGTTGCTGGATCCAATACACAATTGTGAGCTCAGAGTTGTGACAGATGCTTTTCAGACCAGCCCAGCGAACAGCCTACCCGCAGAGGCTGGCGTCCTCCTCTTATGGATTAGGCTCTTCAACTACACATTATACATTCACTGGTCCTCTCAGCATCCATACTACCATGTCCTTTTTCCCGGTAGGGAGATTTATGTCTCTCAACAGAGATCAAGGTCTGGAGATATGATCATAGTTCACATACGGAATCTCTGTTCTGAACTCCATCCTTCCTCACTATCAGGTCCTGTCAAGGAAAAATCAATTGTATATGCCCCCATCTTGTGCACCCCATCCTCAGATATGCCTTGATCTCTCCTTTGGACTGAAAGACTCAGTAGACCCTATGGTTTTTTGCTGTCTGTTCCTGGACATTTCCAGGCTCAGACATGGTAGACATTTATGGCTTTATAGTCGACAGATGATCCAGTTTTGCTTACACACAAGCAAGCTGTAGTGAAGTACACATCCTGCTGAATGGACACAGTGTATTCATTGTAGAATTGGTGGGCCATTTGGCCAAGTTGACTACCAGCATACTGACTATGGAGATGGGGATACCGGAAGTGGACCTTTGGGTCGACTCTATGCCAGTCGTTGTTGGAGGCTCGGAATGTGGACTGGTGTGCCCTGGTTTCTCCGAATGAACTGCAAACCATAAAGTAGACCGTGACCATATGGCAGTCCCCCCTTCCGTGCTTTTTGCATGGAATCTACTGTCCTCTGTCAGCTCGGCAATAGCCACACTTGGCTGACCCATAGCTGCATCCTCCAGCATTAGGATCCACCCCACTGTGAGCGTGGTGCCTGTCTCATCGTGGCCCACATCCTTATGGATTGCCCTAATTTGGCCACCTTATGGCGACACCTTAAACTCTCTGACACACTAGCTCTTGTGCTAGTGGACAACTCCAAAGTGGTTGACATCTTTTTATATTTTACCCGTGAAAGTGGTTTTTACTCTTTTTGTGACTTAGGGCACATTAGCCTCATTGGCCACTTCAGGGATTGGAGGGGGCCCCGTCACCTATTCTGACCCGAGGAGCCCATGGCTGCCCCTACTCAGTAATCTGACCTGACTGCTGCCCTTTCCACCATTTTAATTCTTCTTCTCTTATATCTGTTTTTGGTTGATGGGTTCATCATCATTCTTTTCTTTCTTGGTATCTTATCTTGTCCATGTAGCTTGTTTTCTTTTGGTAATGGAGGATGTGGAAGCACTGGTTAGATGCAAAAGATGTGCCTCTGGTCGTTTAACGTGTCCAGGGGCCCCCAGTTGCTGTCTGGGTGGGCCAACTTTTCCAGTTTCACCTTTTTACCTCTCCCTCATTTCTACTTGCTACTATCTCTTGGTTTTGGTTCTTGCATATAGTCTATTTTGGATGTATCTTTTGTGTCCTTCCTCTTTGGGGACTCTTCGCAGTTTGATAGACAAAGGTTTAAGTGGCCGATGACCTCATAGTTTGATCCCTTTACACAAGAAAAAGCTTTGTAACATGTGAAGAGTTAATTATAATCAATGAGCAGAATGTAGAAAATATTTTTGATGAACCTAGCCAAAAGGAGAAAGGGCAAAACAGTGCAAGGACAGTATTCCATTGGGTTATAAAAGAAGAGTTATCAATATAGTTAGAGCTCATCTGCGATGGGTCTAAAATCTTTGTAAAAAAGAGAGTGCAGTCGCTTGAAAGGTATGGAGGAATAGCTGAAATGATAAAAATGTTTTAAAGAATGGTGGAGTCATTGTTGACAAATACATGAGAATTGATTAAACCTGCTTTGAGGAAGCCCAACAGGACTACCAACAGGCGATGACCCAGAACTTAGCATTGGGCTTTATCTGCTGCAAGCCAATTTGAAAGTTTTGAAAGCGTCATATGGGTGAGTTCATAAATTCAGATGCACCAAAGAAAAAGTTTGTTATGGAAAGAGAAAATGCACCAATGGATGAAATCCGACTGGTGCAGAAGGTTTTTGAATCCAGGCTCATGATCTCATACGGATCTTGGATCCCAACCTCATCATTATTACTGAAAACATTTTTCTTATTAAAACTAATATTTGTAGTTCTGTCAAAGTTGCAGTGAGAAAAATCCTTTATTTGTGGTGACTATTTTTGGCATGATGTCCATTATCAAACCACCTCGTCTTCATAACTACTGGCACATAATACAACCAGTAAGTTTGCAAATAGCCGCAATCGACAGTCATAAGAAACATGCAGAGTCATCTACGGTGTATTATCGGTGCTTCTTGTTGTTTGGCAAAAAGCACTGATAATGTACTGTGGATGAGATTGTACACGTTAGTCATGACTGCCAATTGTGGTTATTTGGAAACGTACTGGTTGTATTACGTGTCAATACTTATGCTGGAGGTGGTGGATTGATAACGGATGTCATATCAGAAACTAGTCATCACAAATAAAGGATTTTTCTCATGACAACTTCGACAGAGTTACAAGTAGAGGTTTTCACAAAAGTAAGTTTTACTGCAACATGCTAGAGGTTCAAAAAATTTTCTTATTGTTCATAATTAAAGTGCAGATCTTGATATGTAACATTTTTAGTGTCTCTGTTGTTTGTTTTTCAGTGTGCCAGTAGCAATTTACTTTTGACAGAATTCTGACGACTAAAGGATCTAGGGTGGTGTTCGTGACCAAACTTTGTATGGATAAAGTCACCTATTCCTATACTGTGCAGTACTCTGTTACCCTATCAGGAAATTATTGCCTCTGCTCTTCATATGCTTACAAGAAACAACAGTCTCATTTGTACCTAGGGTTAAGTTGGTTGACCAGTATTTCAAAAAATACTGAAACATCACAGTCACATCATCGAAATTTGGAAAGTAAACTAAGAGCTGTGTAAAGATTTTTTAATCAACACTTTAATGCCATATGTAATAAAGGAACGGTGTCTCTTATTAATAAAATATTGTGTTCGGCAGACCAATCCTGTGTCATACATGAAGGGTTTTGAAATGAGAAGCGTCCGCCTACTTGCATCGTGCAAGTAATTCCACCAAAATGCATTCCATTAGCACAACCTTGTGACGTGTATTTTTATTGTCAAAATTAAAAAAAAATCTTGATTACACAGCCATAAAACTGTACTACCTTGTCAAAAAGGATGTGGAATCAGTGATACAGAAGATGTGTAAAAATTAATTGAAGTTTGCATCAGCAGTTGTCCTCGAAAGTCTTCAGTAAGATGGTTAGTTATGTGTAACTAGCTTCAAAATTATATGTTGCGAGCGAAATTTTTATGAATCTGAATGAAGTTTGTTAACCAAATGATATAATGGAGGAAAAACGTGTGGCTTTACAAATGCAGCATTTGTATAATTTGCTCAGTGCCACGAAATTTTTTATTTTCCGTGGTCTTTGTAATACATATGACTGGCTCATGTGATAAAACATCTGTGGTATGGAACAACGCGCACAGTATTTGGTTTCCAACCTGACATAATTTTCATTTTAGCCCAAAAATTTAATTTGTGATGTTTTTTTATTAACAATATTTTAGAAAGGTCAATAATTAAGAATATATTTAAAAACAAAGATGATGTGACTTACCATACGAAAGCGCTGGCAGGTCGATAGAAAAACAAACAAACACATACATACACACAAAATTCTAGCTTTCGCAACCGATGGTTGCTTCGTCAGGAAAGAGGGAAGGAGAGGGAAAGACGAAAGGATGTGGGTTTTAAGGGAGAGGGTAAGGAGTCATTCCAATCCCGGGAGCGGAAAGACTTACCTTAGGGGGAAAAAAAGGACAGGTATACACTCGCGCGTGTGTGTGTGTGTGTGTGTGTGTGTGTGTGTGTGTGTGCGCGCGCGCGCGAGTGTATACCTGTCCTTTTTTTCCCCCTAAGGTAAGTCTTTCCGCTCCCGGGATTGGAATGACTCCTTACCCTCTCCCTTAAAACCCACATCCTTTCGACTTTCCCTCTCCTTCCCTCTTTCCTGACGAAGCAACCATTGGTTGCTAAAGCTAGAATTTTGTGTGTATGTATGTGTTTGTTTTTCTATCGACCTGCCAGCACTTTCGTATGGTAAGTCACAGCATCTTTGTTTTTAAATATATTTTTCCCGCGTGGAATGTTTCCCTATTATATTCATATCAATATATAAGAATTTATATTTGATATGAAACCTGGAAATTTGCATGCAGTATGTAATTAGAAACAAGATGATGTGATTTTTTTTGTAAAAAGTGATAATTAGATAGGTGCTAATTAGCACATATTTGATGAATTGCGTATGTAAATGTAGCAGTTACTCAACTGGATGGAAGGAAAGAAAACTAAAACAAAAAAGTAATGACCAAAACGAGATTACAACTAGTGATCCAGCTAGTACCAGTCTCAAGCACTACTGGTAGGCCCACACAGCCCATCGAAAATTGTCCTACTTTTAGTGAATTAGTTGCCTAGGGAACTTAGAATCAGTATTCTCGAAGTTTTGGGTCTCATCAAACTGCTTGGGGAAGTGATATTAAGAGTTCTGAATTTCACATAATGTAAGTATAAGAAGCATTCAATAATCTGATTACTATGAGGTCCCTTTGTTAATTTCTTTTATAGCTGATATTAGTAGATGTAAGCTTTATCCAAAAGCTGCGGTGTTTATCTTCCTTTTTGTATGCTTCTCCACTGCCCTGCACGTCTTCTAATGGTTAAAAGTGATCTATTGTTAAAAGCAATTTCTATTCTGAATTTTCCATGCATGCATGCATGCATGCATTCATTCATTCATTCATTCATTCATTCATTCATCTGTGCTGGTGGATGGGATAAAGTTTGTTGCTTGTTTCTTGTTTTCAATCATTCTATCTCATGTCCTTCTATTAATGATTATTAGAAACAAATCTAAAATACTTGTCTGCCAGTACCTTCAATTCCACAGAAGTTTGTTTTATCCAAAGCATCATCTTCAGCTCCACACCAAAATTTGATCATGCTGGATTAATGAAAGACATTTCTTCCTCCCAGTACCTAAAGTAAAAATAATTTTGCCTTCAACCATTTTTACCAAAAGTCAGCGCTGAAGCTTCCTCCTCTTGTTTGTACCTCTGACTGTGGTCATCCCCACTCCCACCTAACCACCCCATTAGTTACCTTTAAGTCATTTCTTATCTCCATTGTCCCATTCCCTTTTTCTCTGCCCCTTCCTGATAATAGAACTCTTGACAGATGACGAAACTGCCATCCACATCATTAAGACAGATTCTGATTTGCCCATCCCAGGAACAAAGGCGGTACCAGTGCATTGATTAGCTGAAAGAAGTTATCTGGCAATTGTTCGACTATTACATCTGCAAGCCCTACCACTGTGATCCCATGCCAGAAGTTCAGTGTAACCTCAAATCATTTCTCAGACCCATAGGTCAATCTGAGAACATCACCCCCGAAAAGTCATCTCTCGTCTCACCCCAACTAGACCGTGCATACATCAACCTGTTACAGGGTTCCCATTATCCATAAACTGAACCATCCTGGATGCCATATTGTAGCTGGCCACTGTTCTCCCACAAAAGAAATCTTAGTTCCTGCTGTCAAATACACTATTGGCTATTAAAATTGCTACACCAAGAAGAAATGCAAATGATAAACGGTTATTCATTGGACAATTATATTATACTAAAACTGACATGTGATTACATTTTCATGCAATTTGGGTGAGAAATCAGTACCCAAAACAACCACCTCTTTTCGTAATAACAGCCTTGATACGCCTGGGCATTGAGTCAAACAGAGCTTGGATGGTGTGTACAGGTACAGCTGCCCATGAAGCTTCAACACTATACCACAGTTCATCAAGAGTAGTGACTGGCGTATTGTGACGAGCCAGTTGCTCGGCCACCATTGACCAGATGTTTTCAATTGGTGAGAGTTCTGGAGAATGTGCTGGCCAGGGCAGCAGTAGAACATTTTCTGTACCCAGAAAGGCCCGTACAGGACCTGCAACATGCGTTCATGCATTATCCTGCTGAAATGTAGGGTTTTGCAGGGATCTAATGAAGGGTAGAGCCACGGGTCATAACACATCTGAAATGTAACATCCACTGTTCAAAGTGCCGTGAATGCGAACAAGAGGCGACAGAGACGTGTAACCAATAGCACCCCATACCATCACGCCGTGTGATACGCCCGTATGGCGATTACGAACACACACTTCCAATGTGCGTTCACTGCGATGTCGCCAAACACGTATGCGACCCAACCATCAGGATGCTGTAAACAGAACCTGGATTCATCCGAAAAAATGACGTTTTGCCATTCGTGCACCCAGGTTCATCGTTGAGTACACCATCGCAGGCGCTCCTGTCTGTGATGCAGCGTCGAGGGTAACCGCAGCCATGGTCTCCGAGCTGATAGTCCATGCTGCTGCAAACGTCGTCGAACTGTTTGTGCAGATGGTTGTTGTCTTGCAAACTTTCCCATCTGTTGACTCTGGGATCGAGATGTGGCTGCACGATCCCTTACACCCATGCGGATAAGATGCCTGTCATCTCGACTGCTAGTGATACGAGGCTGTTGGGATCCAGCACGGCATTCTGTATTACCCTCCTGAACCCACCGATTCCATATTCTGCTAACAGTCATTGGATCTCAACCAACGCGAGCAGCAATGTCGCGGTACGATAAACCACAATTGTGATAGGCTACAATCTGACCTTTATCAAAGTCGGAAACGTGATAGTACGCATTTCCCCTCCATACATGAGGCATCACAACAATGTTTCACCAGGCAGTGCCGGTCAACTGCTGTTTGTGTATGAGAAATCGGTTGGAAACTTTCCTCATGTCAGCACGTTGTAGGTGTCGCCACCGGCGCCAACCTTGTGTGAATGCTCTGAAAAGCTAATCATTTGCGTATCACAGCATCTTCTTCCTTTCAGTTAAATTTCGTGTCTGTAGCACATCATCTTCGTGGTATAGCAATTTTAATGGCCAGTAGTGTACCTTCAACCCATTGCCCCCAGCATAGTTTCTCACATCAAAGATGCAAATTAATTTCTTTACTGTCTCTTACCCATCCCCAGCCCATTACCACCTGGATCCTAACTAGACACTGTTGATGGCGGCTCCCTATATACCAACGTTCCTCATGCCCATGGCCTTGCTGCTGTTGAGCACTACCTCTGTCAATGTCCTGCTGGCTCAACGACCCCTACATAATTCCTTATACACTTTACAAACTACCTCTTTACTCGTAATTACTTCTCCATTGAGTGAGAGAGAGGAGGGGAGGGGGGGCGGGGGGGAATACAAAAAAATTCACTTTGCCATGGACACTCACATAGAGGCCATCTAGGAAAAAACCTTCTACCTACCCAAGACCCCAAGCCCTACGTATGTTTCAGGTTCATTGATATCTTCATGATGTGGACCAAGGACTCAGACACTATACTCATTTCTCTTCAGCCTCAACACCTTCTCTTCCATCCACTTCATCTGGCACTCCTCTGCACAATGGGCCACATTCCTGGAAATTGGCCCTGACCTCTATGGTATTCCCATATAAACCTCCGACCACATCAAGCGAGTTCATCAACAGGACCTGCCTTTTGACAGGTGCCATTTCTTCCCCACTAAAAAGCTGCTATCAAGTAGCGTGGTCAACTGTGAACCACACATTTCTAATGACAGGTAATCCCTTGCACAGTATGTTGAGTCTTACTAAGGCTTTCACAGACAGGCATTACCCCCTGAACCAAGTAGGAAATACATTTTCTTTGCATATTCACACACGTCGCAAGTCCTCTGATCAACTCCACGAACCAGCTGCAGAGGAGCACTGCATCATCCAGTATCATCTCAGATTGGAACAATTAACGACATCCTTTACCAAGGCTTTTACCACCTGTCATTGTGTCTGGAAACAAGGAAAATTCTACACAGAAATCCTTCCCATCCATGTTGTTGTTGTTGTTGTCGTCTTCAGTCCTGAGACTGGTTTGATGCAGCTCTCCATGCATCCATATCAAAGTAATATTCCACCACCCTCCCAATACATAAAATATCAGTCCATCCTCATGCCACACCTACTCCCAACCTCTGTGTCTAATGGGTAACATCACTGCAGAACACTCAGATAAAATACATTCCAGTGGGAGGGCTGCCTTTAAAAATAGTCCTATCATATGCCATATCTGCTGTTAACTTCTGAACACCACTTTATGTGGGCATGTCCACAATACATATGTCAACCTTCAAAGTAAAGATTTGCAGTGTGACTGTATATAGTTACAAGACTTGACAGGTAAATAAGCCCAAGAAAAGGTAGCAGTTCTTTTTCATTTTGAGATTAGAAATTTGTCAGAAAATAACATAAAATACATTTTCTGAAAACAGGCTACTGGACATTAACAAAAAATTCTGAAGTATCTGCAGTTAGTTATCGCAAAATGCAGTCTTTATTTACATCAGATTCACGTATGATGACAGGTTTTGCAGTCATATGTGGGAGTCAATGTGCATAACGAGTGCTACATACTCTTAGCAAAGATAAATGTGAAAACACTTCACAAATTGTAAGAAGGAGCTGCTCCACCATGAGGAAGCCTTTAACCTTACACTGATGAGCCAAAACATTATGAGCACCTGCTTAATACAGCACCAGTACTGTGTGTCATGGATTGAACAAGTGCTTCATTGCTTTCTGAAGATATGTTGCACCAGATGTCTATGCACAGACAGGTCACACAATTCCCTGACGGCCAGGACGTCTTTGTGAGTTTACTGTCACACTCCTTAAAGAAGTGAAGCACAGTTCTGGTCTTGTGATATGTACGGTTATCCTCCTGGAACATGCTATTGACATTGGAGAAGCCATTAATCATGGAGGTATGCAGGGGGTCAGCAATGAATTTAACAGAGTGAATAGCCATCGTTCATGGTGATTTGATTATTAACAGAAGTCCCATGGAAGACTAGGTGAATGTCTGCCATAGCATACTTCTCCAACTGGCCTGCGTCTGTTGTGCTATGCATTGTCTGAGAGCAGCCATTTGCATGGATGACTGCATATCCAGACATGACTATTGGAGTTTATGTAACAGGAAATGTGATTCATCCTAAGCTTGCAGTGTGATTCCATTAATCCGTGGTCCAATTTCACTGGAATTGTAGTGGACAATGTCCTTGGGTCAACATGGGGACATGTTGAGGTAGTCTGCTGCTGAGCCCCATACTCAATAATGTGCACAGGATGCTATCCCTGAAACAGTTGTGCCTGTACCAGAACTGTAATCTGTCATCACAATCTGCCACAAATTGCTGTCTATCCCACTTTACGCAGCTGGCAAGCCTCTGACTTCCAAGTTCTATGATGAGATGTTGTTGTTGTGTTGTGTTGTTGTGGTCTTCAATCCTGAGACTGGTTTGATGCAGCTCTCCATGCTACTCTATCCTGTGCAAGCTTCTTCATCTCCCAGTAACTACTGCAACCTACATCCTTCCGCATCTGCTTAGTGTGTTCATCTCTTGGTCTCCCTCTACGATTTTTACCATCCACGCTGCCCTCCAATACTAAATTGGTGATCCCTTGATGCCTCAGAACATGTCCTACCAACTGATCCCTTCTTCTAATCAAGTTGTGCCACAAACTTCTCTTCTCTCCAATCCTATTCAATACCTCCTCATTAGTTATGTGATCTACCCACCTAATCTTCAGCGTTCTTCTGTAACACCAAATTTCAAAAGCTTCTATTCTCTTCTTGTCCAAACTATTTATCGTCCATGTTTCACTTCCATACATGGCTACACTCGATACAAATACATTCAGAAACGACTTCCTGACACTTAAATCTATACTCGATGTTAACAGATTTCTCTTCTTCAGAAACGCTTTCCTTGCCATTGCCAGTCTACATTTTATATCCTCTCTACTTCGACCATCATCAGTTATTTTGCTCCCCAAATAGCAAAGCTCCTTTACTACTTTAACTGTCTCATTTCCTAATCTAATTCCCTGAGCATCACCTGACTTAATTCGACTACATTCCATTATCCTCGTTTTGCTTTTGTTGATGTTTATCTTATATTCTCATATATGATGAGATATGAACTCCAAAACCTTGTCACCAATTTGTGGTTTCATTGTATTTCACTTGGTTTCTAGAGATTCTCAAGACAGTGACATGCAAACAGCTTCACTGTTTTATCTTAGAAAAGAGACTAAGGAAAGGCAAACCTACGTTTCTAGCATTTGTAGACTTAGAGAGAGCTTTTGACAATGTTGACTGGAATACTCTCTTTCAAATTCTAAAGGTGGCAGGGGTAAAAATAAGGGAGTGAAAAGCTATTTACAATTTGTACAGAAACCAGATGGCAGTTAGTCGAGGGGCATGAAATGGAAGCAGCGGTTGGGAAGGGAGTGAGACAGGGTTGGAGTCTCTCCCCGATGTTATTCAATCTGTATATTGAGCAAGTAGTAAAGGAAACAAAAGAAAAATTCGGAGTAGGTATTAAAATCCATGGAGAAGAAATAAAAACTTTGAGGTTCGCCAATGACATTGTAATTCTGTCAGAGACAGCAAAGGACTTGAAAGAGCAGTTGAACGGAATGGACAGTGTCTTAAAAGGAGGATATAAGATGATCATCAACAAAAGCAAAACGAGGATAATGGAATGTAGTCGAATTAAAGTCGGGTGATGCTGAGGGAATTAGATTAGGAAATGAGACACTTAAAGTAGTAAAGGAGTTTTGCTATTTGGGGAGCAAAATAACTGATGATGGTCGAAGTAGAGAGGATATAAAATGTAGACTGGTAATGGCAAGGAAAGCGCTTCTGAAGAAGAAAAATTTGTTAACATCGAGTATAGATGTAAGTGTCAGGAAGTTGTTTCTGAAAGTATTTGTGTGGAGTGTAGCCATGTATGGAAGTGAAACATGGAAGATAAATAGTTTGGACAAGAAGAGAATAGAAGCTTTCGACATGTGGTGCTACAGAAGAATGCTGAAGATTAGATGGGTAGATCACATAACTAATGAGGAGGTACTGAATAGAATTGGGGAGAAAAGGAGTTTGTGGCACAACTTGTCAAGAAGAAGGGACCGGTTGGCAGGACATGTTCTGAGGCATCAAGGGATCACAACTTTAGCATTGGAGGGCAGCGTAGAGGGTAAAAATTGTAGAGGGAGACCAAGAGATGAATACACTAAGCAGATTCAGGAGGATGTAGGTTGCAGTAAGTATTGGGAGATGAAGAAGCTTGCACAGGATAGAGTAGCATGGAGAGCTGCATCAAACCAGTCTCAGGACTGAAGACAACAACAACAACAACAACAACCACTTGTGTACTGCATCACATGCTGGCAGTGCCACCATTAAATCACATGGTGTGCAGTGGTCATAATGTGTAGGGTCATCTGTGTATATTTGAAAATTTTAGCTTTATTGGTCACAGTCCTCATTCTTGTTGAAGACCTGTTGAAAATGGGACCTGTAGAATGTCCTTTGCCATTAGTACAGTGGTTAAAAAAATATGATGAAAGAACAAATTGTTTATTTCGTGTGATCACTGAATTAGGGCTGCAATCCCTTAGAATGAGCATACATTACTTATCGCAAAATTCCGTTCAGAGGAGTATGAGTGTTGCCCAAATGAGGAGATAGTTTGAGTAACATAACTGTATCTCAGAAAGTGTTAACCCTCAGTCAAGGAAGGATTACACTGATCACGAGAACTGTTGTGTATTTTAATTCGCATGTTATTACCCAGTAGTTCGTGTGCTAGTAGAAAAACCTATTATGTAAATTGTTTTGTCATACTGTGTTCCTATCTTTGAATTCGAGCAAACATTTAATATGCAATATCTCAAAATACACTCATGCGGATTAGTACTTTCTTCCACCAACCCTTTCATACAGAATGTTGCCTTTTCCATTTTGGTGTAAGCAGTGAACAGCCTTTCCTATGTTTCCAGGTTTTTAGTTGTGCACAGCCAGATGGGTAACTGGTTCCTTCAGATCTCCTCAAAGCTTTCCCCCCCCCCCCCCCCCCCCACAGCATAAGCAGGTGCCGACAAAGGGTAATAATAAATGTTTAACTGTCACATGAGAAAAATAAAGGTACATGATTCATGCCTACAGACATGGTACACATTAAAATCCGTGTGCCGCAGTACATTAACACACCACTAGGGAAGCCAAAACAAAATCTCACAGCATATTGATAAAGTGGCGATGGATTTTACCATTTTATTTTTTCTCCTACATTACTGAGAGAGGGGGATTTTAACATCCACAAGGACTGCAGGTCTACACCCACAATGAAACAAAAAACCAGTTATGTAACTTAATTATTTTTTAAGTAGTAATTAAATCCCAGTCCCTATCACAATCCGCCGGCCGAAGTGGCCGTGCGGTTAAAGGCGCTGCAGTCTGGAACCGCAAGACCGCTACGGTCGCAGGTTCGAATCCTGCCTCGGGCATGGATGTTTGTGATGTCCTTAGGTTAGTTAGGTTTAACTAGTTCTAAGTTCTAGGGGACTAATGACCTCAGCAGTTGAGTCCCATAGTGCTCAGAGCCTATCACAATCCCATGTAATGTTGCCAAGCACATCACACTCTCGGCTATGAATGATGATTCTCATATTATCACTTAGCATGGAAGTGTTGAAGTTTCTATAAGCATAACCCATTTGAAATTAGATTGTGCAAAGGTCATGCACATATATGATGCTGAAGAATTGAGAAAATCATTAGGTGGGACGAGTTAGAGTTTACTTGATTTGTCTGTTGCAGTTTCATTGCCAGTATTATAGTATCTGATGAGACTTGGTATCACCAAATGACATTGCCTTCAAACATTTTTTTTTAAAGATACCTTTGTTCCTGGAGGCTAGAAAATACTGACATTCCCTTCAGACAGAGGTGGTCCTCTACTTAGCTACTGGTTGGCACAGAGTGGAACAATTATGGTACTGCAACACATCACTGAGGCTTAAACAGACTATCAAGAATCGGCCTCTCAATAGGAACAATGCTTCTTAAAGGCAGTTTCAGAACACATGTGGTTGAGACCACCCCTGATCTGCTGAGAAAACAATAATTAGTTAGGAAGGCATGAAACAACCTACATACAGCACTGATATCTACCCATTTCACTTGCATATCTTTGGCCCCTTTATCAGTCACTGAATGGTACATGGGTGATATGCAACAAGGTAGAGCAAGATACTATAGTAGTCAGCAAAATGAGATCCCTGATGGCTTGCAGCACTGTTGCCAGCTTTCAGTGGTGAAGCACAGATGGCTGCAGTTGGAAACAGTAGCAGTCAATAGAGTTGTGACGACACTGTGACATTGTCATAGAAGGAATCCAAATTGCATTACACAATTGAGGTAAGATGCATGAAGCACCTGTATGTCATAGAAGGAATCCAAATTGCATTACACAATTGAGGTAATGAAGCACCTGTACCAAGCTCAGTTACTGTGCAGTAACTGTCAGGGATTTTCTTTCACGGACTATATTATAGGATAGCTGGATCTGTCAAGTACTAATGAATTCCTGTGCTGAAGACATAAACTGCAATCCTGTGCACTGGCATTGTTCATCAATGCCAGTGAAAATCATATGTAGTTCTAATGATACACATGAACTGTAGTTACAATATTGTGTACTTAAAATATTCTTTACAAAAAAAAGAAGTAATTTTTATTTTGACATGTACTAATAAGTTAATGTCAAAATTCGTGCATGCTTGATATGCGACCAGCATACTGTTTATGAACTAACACTACTGGCTGTTCCAATAAAACTTCTGTTGGTGGAGAGACAATTATCCTTAAACATGATGCTAAAGGAAATAATGAAGTTAAAATAAGTGAACAAGCTTTTTTATTTCGTTACATGTGAAAACTGAAATTATTCTGACTATAAAGACATAAACTCCCAGCTTCTACACAGTATCTTGAATGTGATACTTCCAACTCCTAGTCTGTCTTTAGCCAAAAGAATTTAAAATGTTGCATTTCATGCATTATTGGATCATTTCGTGATAAAAAGAGACTTTTGCTAGAAACAGTATGCACTGTCATTTATCTCTAAGCTGTTACAAAACTTAATACCTGCCAGTATAAAGGTTAGCCATAAAATTTCGATAATCACTTGTTAGTTCTTCTCTACATTATCACACTTCTAAGCATATACATTTATCTCAGTGATGAATGACTTGACAGAGACCTTTACTCCAGAAGTCTACATTTTGGTTGTTTGGAAAAAATTCCGGCTCTAAAATCATCTCATAGTGGTTTTGGAAATGCCTGCTACACACAATAGTTTCTTCATTGGAAGAAATGGAAAAAGTAATTGAATGCTCTGTTAGAAGAATATGAGGGGTGAGGCAAAATTTGATAGCCCAAAGGAGGAGCACACATGACTGTGTCCTGTGCAGAATGAACTGGAGCATTGCCCTGGAACAAAAACACCCCATCGGACAGCTTCACATGATGATACATGTTGACAGTCTTCAGTAGCCTTGCCAGTAGGTTTCGGTAGTATGTCTCATTGATGGTATGCCCCTCTTAGAAGTAAAATCTGTTATCATCACAGCATGGAAGTCCTGAAAACCACTCAACACCTTCATGTCTGACAATTGTTGGGACATTGACTTTTCAGCAGTGTTGAGTCATTATGTTTTCACTGTTTGTTTTGCTCCTTTGTCTTGGTGTAATTTCCAACTGTGGGCTATGCAGAAATTTTCAGAAGAGGGGGCAAGATTATAAAATTACCACTTTTTGTGTAACTGATTCATTATTTTGAAAATGTCTTGTCCCTCAAGAACTAAATCTGAGATGAAGTATAAAACCTTATTGTATCAAAAACGATTGATAGTTATACCCTTGGCATGTTGTGCTAGGAATCTTTGTGACAGTGTGTTGAATCAGTCTCTGTGTACAGCTCAGTAAGTGCTCTCTAAGGGAGTGACAGAAAATATTGGACAGTAGACATGTTAAGTAACTGAAATCATAGAAATATCAAATGAGAGAGCAAGGTTCATTTTATTTGGAGAATTAACTATGAATAAGTGCTGTGCAAAATGGTTGTTGTATTTATTGAATGTTGACCAAAGATAAATGCAAATTAGAATATCTGACAAGGGAACCTCCCCATCGCACCCCCCTCAGATTTAGTTACAAGCTGGCACAGTGGATAGGCCTTAAAAAGCTGATCACAGATCAATCGAGAAAACAGGAAGAAGTTGTGTGGAACTAAAAAAAAAAAAAAAAATAAATATGTAACTGAGTAGTCCATGCGCAAGATAGGCAACATCAAGGATAATGTGAGCTCAGGAGCGCTGTGGTCCCGTGGTTAGCGTGAGCAGCTGTGGAACGAGAGGTCCTTGGTTCAAGTCTTCCCTTGAGTGAAAAGTTTACTTTTTTTATTTTCGCAAAGTTATGATCTGTCCGTTCGTTCATTGACGTCTCTGTTCACTGTAATAAGTTTAGTGTCTGTGTTTTGCGACCGCACCACAAAACCGTGCGATTAGTAGACGAAATGACGTGCCTCTCCAATGGGAACCGAAAGCAGTTCTTAGGCAGTTGATTGATGTTACTCTTGTTGTCCTGTGATACCTGCTTTTCACAATCTTTTCTCTGCCATACACGCTCTTTCTGATGCCCGAGACATACGGATTTCCCAGGGAATGAACTGACAGATATTTGGATACAAAAGATGACTTGACCCCTCTAATAAACCCTTCACTATCATAGTGACTAGGGCTGTGTAGCTCTCCTTCTTCCATTCCTTCCAGAAGGAATCCACTACCTTACGACAGCTCTGCATCAGTCATACCGGATTAACTCATGGTTTTATCGTGTGTAATGTGACACCTGACACAATGTGATTGTGGAGCCTTACTGACAGTAGCTCACATTTAGGTGAATTCTCCATCCTTCTGGCACTCTATGCTGAACGTGGTCTCCTGATTGTTTGTATCTAATATTGAAAGGTGGTTTTTCGCCAGTTGAACTGGCTCTTAGTTTCCTCTAAGAAAGTGGTTTTATTCTCAGATTAACGTTTCAAACTAACAAACTAATTCAGGCATGGGGGCGTGGGGGGGGGGGGGGGGTTATGGTTGTGTTAG
This sequence comes from Schistocerca americana, assembly GCF_021461395.2. Classification (NCBI taxonomy): domain Eukaryota; kingdom Metazoa; phylum Arthropoda; class Insecta; order Orthoptera; family Acrididae; genus Schistocerca; species Schistocerca americana. The sequence continues at coordinate 115,964,491 of NC_060120.1, forward strand.
GGTGTCACCTGCTGCATGCTGAGGCTGGAGGATTCTCACCCTACCTTCTCCACCACCCATCATGTTCATCCCTCTTTTCTCTGTTTTAATTACTTTTAGATGCAATTCTCTTTCTTTCTGTCACACCACCCTTTACGTTTTTAGGAGTGCCCCTTCAAACAGTGCTCTGATCAAAGCAAGACTGTAAGGTTTTGTTGGACAGGTTTTTATGCTTCCTCTGATTGAGTGGATTCTATTCCTATCTTTAACACTGTGACTGTTAAGTATGGGAGAGGGAACCCATCTGCTATTTCCCTCCCCCCTCCCAACTGCAAGCTAAACCATCACCTCCAATGACTGCACTCACCCACATACTGACCTGATTGATTGTCTCTTGTCAGATATGTGCCCTGAGAGAGAGTGTGTCTGCTATCTATCCTAAAAATTGGCAAAACCCATATACTTTCATCTCTTTAAATCATTTCCCAACTCTTGTATTGATATTGCTTTCAATGCCTGTCACAATTCAGTCAGATTTCTGGCTGACATTACTAACTACAGATAAACTATACCTGATCGAGGAGCTGATGACCTCGATGTTTAGTCCCTAACTCTCCACCCCCCCTTTCCCCCTCCCCCTCCAAACAACCAACCAATTTAGTAATGTTGCATCCATGATAAAAAGAATTCATTTGACCTTGTGTGCTGATATGTTTCTGTGTTTGGTATGTGAGTCCACAACATAAAGCCACGAAACAGCTATCAAAGCAGTTGGCAGACATTGCTAACCTTATATAAAAAGAAAGATCGTCTGTCAGAAACAATATGATAAGGGTTATTAGGAATGCAAAAGGGACTCTTTGTATTGCCATAACAAGAGCAAATTGAATACCATCGAAATCTTCTACCTAAACTGAATGGAAAAATACAACGAAAGAGGCACTGACAGAGGAATAATCATTGTGTCAGCGTAAAGAATGGTTCTTTTCAGTGGGGAAACATGTCAAATTCTGTGACAGACAATTCATGAATAGCATCTCTTGATGCCAACCTGTTCTCACATACAAAGAAGTTTGTGGTTAAAAAACTTTCTGTGAACAAAATGCATTTGGCTGTTGAGAGGGCAATGTGTGAACCATTTAATGACTGCTGTAGCAGGATATTATCAAAAGAGCTCTCATGGAACTCATAGAAATTCTGATTAATGTATAGGCTATTAGCGGTACCTAACTTAGTGTCCAAACACACATGAACGAGACAGGACTTTAAATTGACAGTAGCAAGACAAAATCAGAAATGCTGTACTCAGTTTTCTGTTGTTCATTTAGAAACAAAAATTGGCGCAATTTAATTCTCATACCACTGCAGAGACCATGAAATAGATACTAGTGTCAGCAATTTCAAGAAAAAGCAGAAATACTAAAATTGATCAAAGCTTCAGGGCATGAAGGAATCCTTACTAGATTGTAGACTACATTTGTGGCTGAGTTAACCACTCTGCTAATCATAATATCCCATACAGACATCTAATAAATAACCGTGCCTGCTAGTTTGAAGAAACTTAAGTCACACTTGCCCTATATCCTTGACATCCATTTGTTGTAGAACCTTGGAACATATTCTGAGCTCAAATTTAATGAGGGCTATCAAACATAACATCCAGGCCAACAAAAATGGATTATGAAAAACATCAATCATGTGAAACCTAACTCGCAGTTCTCTCAGACAACATCCTGAAATCTATGGATCAAGGCAGACAAGTAGATGTAGTATTTCTTGACTTCCAAAAAGCATTGGACTCAGTACCACACCAATGCTTACTATTAAAAGTATGACATATCAAGTGAAATTTCTGACTGGATTTAGGATTTCTTGGTAGAGAGGGTGCAGCTACTTACACTTAATGTCAAATCGTTGACTGATGTAGAAGTAACTTAAGGTATGCACCTATGAAGCATGTTGAGACCATTGCAGTTAATGTTACTGGTTACATCAGACTTTTTTTACAGGTAATGTAAATATCTGTAGTGAAGTACTGTCTGAGAAAAAACTGTACAGATAAAAGTAAGATTTCAAAGTGTTCAAAGACAGGCAACTTAGTTTAATTGTCCAGCAATGAAAATTTTGTGTTTCACAAAATGAATAACAAAAACATAGAACCCTATCACTACAATAACAGGGAGTCATAATTGTAATTTGTCAATTCATACAAACAACTGAATATAATAATTTGTAGGAATACAAGAAGGAGCAATCACTGGGCTAAGTTGTAGGTGAAGTAGGTAGCAGACATCAGTTAACTGGTAGAATAAAAGGGAAATCAGGCAGTCTACAAATAAGATTGCTTACAAAATACTTGTGCGACTCATCTTAGAATGTTGCTCAAAGTGTCAGCCTGTACCAGATGGGACTATTTGAATGTACAGAGAAAAGGGCAGCACAATTGGTAACAGGTTTTTTTGCCCTGTGGGAAGCAACATGGGGTTCCTGCAAAAACTGAAATGATGGACACTAGCAAATAGAGGAAAACTGTCCCAAGAAGACCAACTTACAAAATTTGAAGAACCACCTTTAAGTGGTGATTCTAGGAATATACAACCCTCTACATGTTGCCCCTGTAGGGATCAGACAGACAAGGTTAGGCTGATTATAGCACTCGCAGAGGCGTTTGATATAATTGGTACAATGGGAAGTATCCTCTGCCATCACACTTCACAATGGTGTGCACAGTATGGATATAGAAATGGAGAGACCAAAGCAGTCATAGATGAATAGTTTACATAATTCCCAGAACAACATTTTGAGGATGGTACATTGGAAAATTAGTAATAACTTAAACATGGACTACGTCAAAAATACTTGCATTTTTAGATAAAACACAGGCTTTACTGTCAGAGTGTACAGAGTGGCATTAATTTTAGCCATATGAACTATTCTATCGCCATTTGTCATTCTTAAGATTGTCAGCTGCCAAAATCATGCATTTAAAATGAAAAATGTGTGTATTAAAGCTGATGGTTGCTATTTCCTGAACGCAATTAGCCCACTGTACGTAATAATAAATCCCACTAATCAGTATAACGCCTGTTTTTGTGCTGCACACAAATTAGGTTTAAAAAACGAATGAAATTATTACGACTAATTAGTTGGAGGAGCCTTCCTTAGGTTGCCATGAACACACATTTCCAACGTTGAAGCCAGTTGTGACGCAGATTGTAAAAAGAAAATATAGCGTACACATTTTCCCCTTAAGTAATTTTTCAAGGTAAATAGTAGAATACACGTGACAGTTTGGGATAATATGACATTTACTTCATGAACATTATGACGTCTTTGTGTGTTTAATGCATCTCGTGGCTACGTCCATCGCTTGTTGTAGTTGGCTAGCCTGAACACTCGGCGCCTTTGGAAGCCAATGACCTTCGCTGGTGACGGCCAACTTGGTCACCTTGGAACGTCTTTGCCAAAGAGGCAACTCCGATGCTTTCCCTTGACTCTTTTACTGTGAAATCAAAGACGATTAGCTCTTTCTACGTAACTATGGACATGAAGTACTATCAGTATCTCTAACTTCAGTAGCTTTTGGAACATACGATAGCACACTATTTGGGTACCATTTCTGTGACAATAGGATGAAAAATACGGTACAATAATTTAACTTACAAGACAGTTACTAGGTTCACATATGACAGTATGCCAGGTCTGTATTACAGAATGGTTAACGCTGTTTGTGAACATCTCCCGAGTCCGCCAGTTGCTTATTACGACCAAATAGTCCGAACCATTGAGAAGAACGTTATATGTTGCGAAGTTTGAACAGTCCTGTGAGCCATTTATTATCTGTAAGACTCATAATTGCTTTTTTGTATTCGTAAATAGTAGACTTCCCTTATACGAAATCGCTTTAATTTCGACAGCAGCATTATCAGTAATGTGCGGAGTCGTGAATAGCCTTTCTAGACTGCAGGGTCAGTATTCCATCCACAAACAAAAAGCGGAAAAAACATACATGAGGTTTCGGAAGGACCGGCGCGCTTCTAAACTATTCTCATGGTGACCACCTTCTTTGCGAAAAGTTCGGGAAGTACTAGGCTACCGTTCGGATTCCTTTCTGTGGAAGACGAATTAGGCCGAAGCGAACGAATCGGGCAGTAGAGTGTAAGAAGTTCGAATGTTTGGGAAAAGTATAGAAAATCTGGAAAGGAGGATAAAATTAGACCATCTATTGTTTCATGTGTTAATTTTTATTGCATTTCTCTCTCATGAGCCTTTACTGATTTTTACCCAGTGATTATTTGATGAATTTTAAGAACCGTTTATTCTTTTACAGCAAACGTGTTTTCGCTTCAAGAGAACTTGCTGACATGTATATGAACTACGGCATAAAAATTCTTTTCACGACTGAGAAATGCAATTGCTTGTAAATCTCCACTCCTTCCATATTAACAATGTAAGTGTAGACCAAATGTGGCTTCAATCCAAAGAAATTATATCGACAGCAATTGAGAGATTTATACCAAATAAATTAACGAACGACGGAGCTGATTCCCGTGGCACCAAAAACTGGTCAGAACATTGTTGCAGAAACAAAGAAAAAAGCATGCCAAAGGTAAACGAACGCAAAGTCTCCAGGATTGGCGATCTTTTATAGAAACTCGAAATTCACCACTGTCTTCAATTGGGCGCGTATGGCCATAGTTGTTTTTGCGCCCTAAAACAAAACAAACAAAAAAAGGTCTTAATGCGAGATGCTTATAATAGTTTGTATGACGAAACGTTGTCTCTAAACTTGGCAGAAAATCCAAAGAGATTCGGGTCATATGTAAAATATGCTAACGACAAGATACAATCTCTGCACGACAGCAATAAAATACCGTCAATGACAGTGCTGCTGAAGCAGAGTTACTAAACACATTTTTCCGAAATTCCTTCACTAAAGAAGATGAAGTAAATATTCCAGAAATCAAATCAAGAACAGCTACCAACATGAGTAACTTAGAAATAGATATCCTCGAAATAGTGAATCAACTTAAATCACTTGATAAAGCAAGTATTCTGGTCGAGGCTGTACACCAATTAGGTTCTACTCGGAGTATACTTCACAATCATATATAACCGCTCGCTCGACGAAAGATCTGTACTCAAAGACTGGAAAGTTGTACAGTTCACACCAATATTCAAGAAAGGTAGTAGGAGTAATCCACTAAATTACAGGTCCATATCATTAACGTCGATATGCAGCTGGATTTTGGAACGTATTTTGTGTTTGAACATTATGAATTACCTCGAAGAAAACGGTCTATTGACACACAGTCAACACTGATTTAGAAAACATCGTTCTCGTGAAACACAACTATCCCTTTACTCACACGAATTATTTAGTGCTATTAACAAGGAATTTCAAATTGATTCCATATTTCTAGATTTTAAGAAGGCTTTTGATAAATGTACCACACAAGCGACTTGTAGTGAAATTGCGTGCACATGGAATATCGTCTCAATTCTGCGACTGGATTTGTGATTTCTTGTCAGAGGCCACTGTTCGTAGTAATTGGCGGTAAAGTCATAGAATAAAGCACAAGTGATTTCTGGCGTTCCCCAAGGTAGTGTTATAGGCCTTCTGCTGTTTCTTATCTCTACAAACGATTTAGGAGACAATCTGAGCAGCCGTCTTTGGTTGTTTTCAGATGATGTCGTTTATCGTCTAGTAAAGTCATCATAAGAACAAAGCAAATTGCAAAACGATTTAGGAAAGGTATCTGTATGGTGCAGAAATTGGCAATTGACCCTAAATAATGAAAAGTGTGAGGTCATCCACGTGGGTGCTAAAAGAAATCCGTCAAACTCCGGTTACACGATAAATCAGTCAAATCTGAAGGCCGTAAATTCAGCTAAATGCCGAAGAATTACACTAACGCACAACTTAAGTTGGAAAGAACACGCAGAAAATGTTGGAAAGGCAAACCAAAGACTGTGTTTTATTGACAGAACACTTAGAAAAGTAACAGATCTACCAAAGAGACGGCGTACACAACGCTTGTCCGTCCTCTTTTGGAGTACTGCTGCGCGGTCTGGGATCCTTACCAGATAGCCTGCCGGAGTGCCCGTGCGGTTCTAGCTGCTGCAGTCTGGAACCAAGCGACCGCTACGGTCGCAGGTTCGAATCCTGCCTCGGGCATGGATGTGTGTGATGTCCTTAGGTTAGTTAGGTTTAATTAGTTCTAAGTTCTAGGCGACTGATGACCTCAGAAGTTAAGTCGCGTAGTGCTCAGAGCCATTTGAATAATTTGAACCTTACCAGATATCATTAACGGAGTACATCCAGTAAGTTCAAAGAAGAGCAGCATGTTTTGTATTATTGCGAAATAGGAGAGAGAGTGTCACTGACATGATACAGGATTTGGGGCGGATATAGTTTAAACAAGGCGTTTTTCGTTGCGGCAGGATCTTCTCACGAAATTTCATTCATCAACTTTCCCCTCCGATCGGAAAATATTTAGTTGGGGGCCGACATAGGAAGAAACAATAATCGTAATAAAATAAGGAAAATCAGAGCTCGCACGGAAAGATATAGTTGCTCGTTTTTTCTGCGCGCTGTTAAAGATTGGAATAATAGAACGTTATTGAGATGGTGCCTCTGCAGCACTTAAGTGTAATTTGCAGAGTATCGATGTAGATGTAAATTCATTTATTTTGTTGTGTTCACCTAGTACTGACTATTATTCAGAGTCGACCACTGTCTTCGTTGCAATACCTTATGCTAAATCTTTCATGTTTTGATTTGGTAGGAATTTAAATTGTCCATGTTTAGTGGAATTATTGGTTGTAGTTTTCGACTCTGTTCAGAAATTCCATTCATCTTTTCTTTTCCTATAATTATTGGCACGTTGCGGCAGCATGCTGATACCATCAAGAGCGTAACTGTTCTATACACATTAGTTGTTAATTATAGATTCTCGAGAACCACGAAATGATACTTTCAGAACACTATCTCGTGCCCACGTAGTGGGAATAATACAGTCTGTGGCACACACAGGGCAAGAAGAGAGACGGCACCATGATTTTTCATAAAATTATATGCCATGAAATGTACTTCGTAATTAACAACTATGGTTAATTCCATTGTTGCGGACGTAATGTTTGTACAGTTGACGAAAAGTATTAATATTAAAATAATAATTTAAAAAAGTGGAAATGAATATGAACAATAACGACGAAGATTGGATGATGGAAGCTGTATTGAATTGTCATTAAACAAAGGGACGGGAAGCCTTCACTTTTCATGGAGTGACCCTTATGTATCAATAACAGTTAGCCACTTAAAGATAGCAGCATACTGTCGAGACACGTAGTGTTAATAATGGGCGGATCCCTCCCTCGGAGGTTCGAGTCCTCCCTCGGGTGTGTGTGTGTGCGTGTGTGTGTGTGTGTGTGTGTGTGTGTGTGTGTGTGTGTGTGTGTGTGTGTTGTCGTCCTTAGTGTAAGTTAGTTTAAGTTGTGTGTAAGCTTAGGGACCGATGACCTCAGCAGTTTGGTCCCATAAGATCTTGCCACACATTTCCACACACACACACACACACACACACACACACACACACACACACACACACACATGAATGAAGCTGGAAAGGCGTTATTTTTTATAAAAATGTGTTATGAATCTCGGACACGCTCAAAGAACTATTCCCTACCAGCGAATTGGGGATCAGTTGGCTGTTGATGTTAGTGACTTGAATTATACGCTCATCCAGATCAACATGTGGACGTATTTTCAAGAATGCGCTTGTGTGTATTGTCTTACCCAACGCCGGGAAATGGAAAATACTTGTATAGGTATTCGAATTGTCTCAAAATCTTTGTGTAATTTTATAAATGTTCTTTTATCACCCTATGAAACGGCTACGTCTGTTCAAGCACACCGGTATTGTCTTCGGTAACTGCTTTCCCTGCTCGCTCATGGCAATACAATTACTGTACCAGCATCACCTCATATCACCTTCACTCCGAGCTTACACTCATATACATGTTATTATAGATGGCTTTATTAGTACTTCGCGTTTTCAGTTGTTATTAGCCCACTAATGCATCCGCATGATGATAATACAAATTTCGTTTGCCATGTTCGAACAATGTTACAAGCAGCGAGAATTTTGTTTTTCCCCCTCTGGAAATACTGTTAAACCTTTGACAGCTGTGTCATACAGGAGAAGTTCTGCATAATCCCACGAGAAGAAATCAAGCGGGGTAAGATCAGTTGAACAAGCTAATTCCGTGACAGGCTGCATCGCCATTTGACTAAGAAGAGAGTTCGCAGTTTCTAAGACCTTTATGTCACGACTGACCATGTCAGTGTACAGATTACGCCATTTGCGTCTCTTAAGAGTTTCTTTCACGCACTCATAATGAAAACCGACTGTTGGGCGTGTTATCCTACCATATGGTACTGTACCCAGGTACATTATAAATTAATATATTACATCTTTTCGTGATGGCTGGGTGTTGTGTGATGTCCTTAGGTTAGTTAGGTTTAAGTAGTTCTAAGTTCTAGGGGACTGATGACCATAGAAGTTAAGTCCCATAGTGCTCAGAGCCATTTGAACCATTTTTATTACATCTTTCAAAGAATAATTCGTAGATTCTCGTATTCCGCTGGCAGGGTCACCACAAGACACGTTTGTCTTCGTAACTTTCGACTGAGTCGTTTCCGAACTAGTCTTCTTATCTGAAATACACACATTTCCTCGGCGTTAGCATCTATGAAAGTTTATGTTATCGTATAGTTACGGATAAGCGCATGGAAGGATAATTATCTGTGTAAGAAAGGGGAGATCATTTTCCGTAGTAACATATGCAGACATATCCAATACAGATTTATTATTATCTGTGCATTGTCTGTTCTTTCTGAGACGGCCGCTGTGGTCGAGCTATTCTAGGCGCTTCAGTCCGGAACGGCGCGACTGCTACGGTCGCAGGTTCGGATCCTGCCTCGGGCATGGATGTGTGTGATGGCCTTAGGTTAGTTAGGTTTAAGTAGTTCTAAATTCTAGGGGACCGATAGTGCTCAGAGCCATTTGAACCATTTGTTTTTTCTGACATATTACAACCAGGAAACGTGGTGATGTAAAAAACGTCATGATGGTGCTTTAAATTTATGGAACAGCGTCGCTTTTCAGTTTCTGTTCAAAAAATGGTTCAAATGGCTCCGAGCACTATGGGACTTAACATCTGTGGTCATCAGTCCCCTAGAACTTGGAACTACTTAAACCTAACTAACCTAAGGACATCACACACATCCATGCCCGAGGCAGGATTCGAACCTGCGACCGTAGCAGTCGCGCGGTTCCGGACTGAGCGACTAGAACCGCTAGACCACCGCGGCCGGCTTCAGTTTCTGTCTGTTACGCAGTTAGGACACAGTTTGGCTTAATATGAATCTGCTTATATATAAATTGTGTGTTCACGCTCGCTCTCTCTGTACAGAGAACCCGTAAAAATATTAGGGAAAGTAATTGGCAATTAACTGCGAATCATTCGAAATCTGATCACTATGTCTATTTGTGACGTTAAACTTCAAACCAATTTGTATGCGCTGGAAGAGAGCACTGTCGCGGAGAGAGGGGAAGGTACTGTGATTTTTGGCTGTTAGGTATGAGCTGTAAGTGAGGCGCAATCAATTCAGGTGAGTCGAGGTACACATTTTGTCGGAAAATTCAACACTAAATGTGCCAGAAGTACGAGCAACCGCGCTAGCTCGTGTGTGATTCGCGTTCGAAAGAGGTAAGAAGGGAAGGGGGGTGGGGGCACCTAGAAAATATGACTGTCATCAAAAGTATTAAAGTATTTGATATACTGTATGTTATTAAATGTCGTCATCGTCATCAGATTGAATCTTGCAGCAGGCATTTCAGTTTGTAGACAAATGTTACTAAATCACGTATTGACGCTGTAGTAGACACAGTAGCAAAGTTGGTAGACCTGCGCGCCTCATGTCCCCCTCGCGGGAGAGTGATGAACTCGTCCGGGTCTCGGCGTTGGTTCTTTGTCCGAGTCGCTGCAGTAGGAGTTTCAGTTGTCCGGAAAGCGCGTGGATGTAAAACAATGGAGTGAGGAGACGCTAGGTTACGGAGAGTCGGAGTGTATTGTAAATAGTTTTTATCTTCTTCGTGTGTTTGTGTTAGTGCGTACATCTTTGCATTTAATAACATTTTACGGCTGCTGTGGACGGGGTTTGGGAAAGAAGCAACTAAGTGAGAATTTTGTGCTGCGTTTTCTGGTTTTCCAACATCGTGCGTCTGTGGAATACATATTTTTTCTTGGATGATACCGGCATCAAGATTGCTGATATATCGGGATATGAAAGATATGGGACCAGATATGGTAAGTTAGTGGCACGTTGATATTGTGTATTATGAGCGGAGCGAAGTTATCGATCTGGCGACCTGAGAGCAACAAGTTGTGGCTATGGCGGACTAACGATATCCAAACTAAGAAACTTGCTTTGTGTTGTTGGCACAAGAATATGCTACTCCAATTTAATTTGCCGAACCGTGTTTGTTGCTTATTAAAGTAAGCGTTGGAATATTTGCTTCAGAAGGGTGTCGGATTTAACTAAATATGTAGATCAAAGGAACGATAAATTGAGTTGCTTAAAAGATTCTGAAACTAATTTTGGCATGAATACGTTGTTTGCACCGTTCATGGAAGAACGGAGGTGGCGGAAATTGATTTTAACGGTTGCTGTTTATGTATAGCAACATAAGCTTCTTACTAACATGACGTCGCTGATAGTAGTTCACAATATATGAGGAATGAATCCAGCTGTAATAAAATAGCTATGGAAACATCTGCCGGAAATACGGAATATTTTGATTTTGCGCGCGTATGCAGCACCGAGCACGTGTTTACAACTGCCTGACGAGTCTGTTGATAACAGCGCTGTGAAAGATAATACCGCACATTGTCTTACGATGTTCAGAATTCGTTCAAGGGCGCAGTTAGTTTCTTGTGACATTTTAAAGGAGTTGGGCCTCCGATTTTCCTGGATAACAGTGCAGCAAAGAAGTGCACACAGTCTCTCTCTCTCTCTCTCTCTCTCTGTCTACTTTGTGTGTGTGTGTGTGTTTTCGTTCGTTCCGAGCCCTATATGCGTTGTTTATTTTTTTTCTGTGGGCAATTAACCAATTTTATTATAGTATTCTTAACTTTGAGTAGTTCTTAAATTTCTTACGCTTTGGTTTATGATCAGGTTATTGTAGAGAACTAGCTTATGGTTTGATTGCTTGGCGGTCATGTAACTGTTGGCCTCCGCGGTGCCAGAAATGAAATGTTCAATGGACTACAGTGATCCGATAATTAATTTGTTGATCGACAGGCAGGCTCCGAAATTGGAAAATATAAGCTGAGTGCTAACTCGGTAAATTTGATTGCTCATTGCACTCATCAGTCAGCGTTAATTAGGCAGTAGACGAAACATATGTGAAGTTTGTAACTTTTTTTTCCTTTCCAGCGTTAAGATTGCCTTAAATCATTTGTGTGGACTAAATCTTGGGCCATCCGCTTTTCCTTTTGTCATACGTTTATGTTTGACTGCATTTGAAAAAGCTAACATTGAACATCATAATGATAATTGTAGATGGATGCTGTATTTTGGTTTGAGGTGTTTCGTTGCGATACACACGACTGTAGTCTTTCTGAGTAAGTGCACAACACCTCTCATATGATGAAAACTGAGTATTGTTGTTACGAAGAGTGGAGGAAGTACTGCAGAGTATCTGAAAACCATATATTACAGACCATTTTACTTAGGATTGCACATCCAATGTTACTTGCTATGGTAAGAATGCTGTAGTCAATATGGATGTAGTGTATCTTCCGTAAGAAAACTTTTGAACTTACAGTGATGCAATAACTGAATGATGATCTGCACCGGTCAAACTTGGAGACAATAGATATGTACCAATATTTTCTTGTCCGCTAACGGTAGTGGTCTGATACTGGTGCTACTTGGTAGATCGTGAACTGAATCTTAAACGTCATAGTGAACTTTGCGAAAGAACATGTAAATAGTGTGTCCACGACACAAATGGCTACTTCTGTTCCACACATTCAGAAACAAGCTGGACATTTGTTAATCATCTCTGTCAAATATTTATTTGTCGATCGGAAACCAACTTCTTCACTGACAGGCATAGGATAGGGAGATTACGGCTACCAAGCCGGCGACTCATTCGAATGTTGCTACGTGTGACTGCAAATTTCACTCTAAAATGCTAGATATCTTACAACAAATCTGTGCAGGTTTTGCAGGTGCACTGTCATTAAGAACAGTGTAGCGGAATAATTCAGAGGTGGGCCGTTGTATCTTTTGCAAGATGACCTGAAAATATGGTGCTCCATTCAGAAAATGAAATTTGCATTGTTTTATTTACGTTGCCCCCCGTACATGGTTCTTTACATTCATTTCCTCTTCGCTTTGTGTGGATGTATGTGTTTGCCAAATGATTCATTATGACCTGCCCTCGTATCTTAATAGAGGAGAAACTTTAGTAAAGTAATCGTTCGGATTTTGCCCAACAATATAACCCCAGGTTCAGTGTAAAGGTATTAAACGCGAAACTGAGTTTTTATAATCATTGGTTATGACATCTGTGCTATTGAGCGAAGAGCTGGTCAAAATACAGTTGGATATGTCGCGGGGTTTTGTAATAACTGTTGACCACAATTTGGGGAGCTCTGTATCCGAGAGGGAAAGACGAGCAGTAATTATTTTCATACCTCTGCCGATCCAATATCAGCCTCCATAGGTTTCTCTGTGCAGTGCTGCATGTGGTTTTCCTGTTAGAACTCGCTGTCAACTATATTGCTCTCCAGATCCCATCTTGGGAAGTATGACGTAAAGGCTTCCATGTAAAAAAGTTAAAATTAGTTAAGCTACATTGTCACAGTGGCCAAAAAGTCTAGCGAACTGGTGATAAGATACTAAACTACTTTAATGTGTGGATTTCTGTTCTACCGAGCATATTCCGTGGATTACACTGTCAGCATTTTCAAGTGGAAGCGAAATACATTAGGGCCTACGTAAATAAAAATTTGAAATTTTTCACCCGTCAAGGCGAAGAAATGCACTTGATGCGAGCTGTAAGCGTTTCACATTGCAAAACATTACGCACTACGCAGGCCAAGTTGTAACGGTAGCGATCACGTAATGCTCGTTAGCTAGCCTAAAGATTTTCTGAAATCAGTTTATTTTATGTGGTTTTCCTCGTCTTTATACGTTTGACTCTTGGGTTTCATGTCATTGATACAAAATTCATATCGTGTTAGTTCTCGCAACCACAGTAGTAAACATATGCATAGATTTCATGTGAAAGGATGCGAAGGCACGGTCTTTAGAATCTGGCAGCATTTCCTTATTGGGTATGTACACCACAATGCGTTAAATAAAGTCAGAAACGCTTTGACCGCGTGTGCTCAAAAATGAATATTTTGTGCTAACTAGTCATATTGCGCATGATGAATGAATTGTTGTGTATTTTCTCACAAGAATTTTTTGGTTTCCAAGCTTTGGAATACATGTGCCATGTACTGAAACCAATCACAGGTCGTCACCGCACGATGTGGCGCAGTGCTGAGGGCACTGGACTCGCATTCCGCAGGACGACGGGTCAAACCCGCGTCCGGCCACCCCGATGTAGGTGTTCCGTGATTTCCCTAAATCGCTTCTGGAAAATGTTGGGATGGTTCCTTTGAAAGGGCACGGGCGATTTCCTTCCCCATCCTACCCTTGTGCTCCGTCCCTAAAGACCTCGTTGTCGTCAGGACGTCAAGCATTAATGCCTCCTCCGCAAGTCATTGTAGTACAGATTTGGAATGTGCTCGTAGAAAAGTCGAGCGAAGGGTGGAGTAGATTTTATGTTTGTTTCAGATTCTTTATCCCTTTTGTTTGTCACATCGCTTAATCGTCATAAAGCAAACTGTTAATTCAAACGGAAGCATCTCATTAACGACCGTCAGGCTTCCAATATTTACACAACATGTGGCAGAAGGGCGCGACCAAGTAGGCACAATTATTACTGAGCAATACTTATTGCCGGGGCGCTTCAGTTAGAACTCTAGCTTCATAGCGATCTCGCTCGGGGTTGTGGAACTCTCTTGTATTGTGATTGAGTTACCTGCTTTGCAAACATAAGTAAAAGTTGTACGGAACGGGCGAACAAAGTCCTAAAAGCTACCTGTGAATATTTCAGGTAACCATGGACTCTTTCATGGCAGCATGGATTACAAATTAAACGAGTGAACTTTGGCCTATAATTAAGTGTACATGTGCTTCTTTCTATTTATTTATTTCTTTACTGCAGTAACATTTGCAAACAATACAGTTATGCAGGTTGTAAGCTTACATGATCTTGCGCGTGCTGCAGTAACATATGAAAGAAAGTTAAACATATTGCGTCGTTGGACAATAAACGTTTCTGCTTAAAGTCATGACACCATGATACTTACTTTCTTCTGATTTTGTGAACAAGGCATATGGCGTTTTCTTATCACTCACGAACTTCATGTCTTCATAGTACCAAATAGTGTTTTCATATACGCCTTCCAGTCCACATTCTGATCTGTTACTGTGAATTGAAAAAGATCGTGATTTGTGATTGAAGGCAGGTTTTATTATTATTTTTTACGAAAGTAATAGTCTCGGAAGCAACACGGACAGCAGTGGATAAATTTAAGTTTTATAGTTTACTTTCTTCAGTTCTTTGCGGAAATTCGTTGAGTGAATGGAATCTTTCTAGATTGCGCCAGGAATCTCAAAACGAACCAAAGAAGCTGACAAAACGATGAGTTGGACAAGAAAAGAAAAATGAAAGTAGAAACAAAGATACAGTATATAGAACTGGGCAAGGAAAGAGTTTGTAAGAAGACACAGAGAAGTATGAAGAAGATATGCTAAAAGCCAGTTTGAAAATAAATCTAGTTTGAAGATGACCAAGCAGAAGCTTATGATTGGAAAGAATGAGCTTTAGACCCAGATCAGACCGTAATTACAGAAAAGAAAGAAATATTACAATATTTTGCGTTTTATAGTAACCTATGCAGTAAAGTCAGTGATACCTTAATCCTAGACGAATTGGATGCTTCAGTTTCCTAAACCCCAGAAATATTCCCCTGAAGACATGATTGAAAAAGGTGCTGCACTAGTTAGTGATGACCTGTCGATATTTTAAAACTGATGAATGATGAATCTATAAAGCATTTAGCTAAAATATTTAAAAGTTGTTAGTTCGGTGGAAAATTACCAAGAGTTTGGAATAAATTAAAATAATCGTAATACATAACAAAGATAGTATTGAATTAAAGAACTATCGTCCTATCAGCGTTTTGTCAATAATGTGCAAAGGTTTTTCTAGAATTTTGATTAACAGACTAAGCACTTCACTTGATCTTGTCCAACCCACTAAGCAAGCTGCGTTCTGAAAAGATTTAGCACAGTTGATTATATCCTCACTACCTGAAACTTAGAATGGGGCTATATTACAGTCTACCGTCAATGGGAATGCCTTTATGGTCGCTTTCATCAGCCACTGCGTGTAGTATAAATCTGGTTTTGCGTGGACATTGGCAAGTAGTGAATTTCCGCTGACAAAAGTTGCCGTAATAGTTAATTGGTTGTTTACTTACGGTGTGATGGTTAAGTTCGTGAATGTGACCGTTACTTGGTCAGCGTACGGCGGACTGACGTCTGCTCTGCAAAATGCGCTCTGTTATGACTTCAGTTTACTGTAAAACTGAATAGCACCTGTTGGACCAGCGGCCGATTTTCACGCCCAGTTGGGACAGGTGCAGAGGGCTGCTGTGCTAGTCATGGGAGCTGCAGCGTTAGGCGGGTAATGGAGCGCCTCTCAGAGAAAGAATGCCAGTGGATATCCGTTATGTTTGCCATGAGGTCTCGCCAGGGGGCCCTGGCTGCGGCTGTGGAGCGCACTGGGTGCAACCGCTTGCAAATAGTGGCACATGTCGGTACGAATGACGATTGCTGCTTGGGTCCTGGGGCTATCCTTAGTTCCTGTCGGCGTATGGCTGATGTGGTGAAGACAACTAGCATCGCACGTGGGATGCATTCTAAGCAGGCTATTGTAGCATCGTACCCAGGGTCGATCCGGTGCACTTATTTAGAGCAGATTGGAAGGTTTAAACCAGAGGCTTAGATGACTGCGAAAGTACCGGATGCGTATTTCTCGACCTCCGCTATCGCGTACAGAATGGTAGGATTCCCCTTATAGGTGAGGCGTTGCACTACATGCGTGAAGCGGCTGTACGGATAGCGGAGTACGTGTGGCTTGCACATACGGGGTTTTTGTGTTAGAGAACCTTCCTTCCCGTGCTGCACATGTGTTTTTTTATGTTGGAGAACCACCTCCCCTACCCATGATATCAGATACGAATTGCCTGCCAAAATTGAAGTTATGCCAGCCACATTGTTCTCAGAGAATTCTCGTCCTCGCAGATGGAACATAGAAAAGTGTAATATGATATTAGTAAAGTGCAGGATCATCCATGGGAAGATCCCAACTTGGCATCGCCTGTTGAAGGTTACAATGCCCAGATAGTATTAGGTACAGGAAGTTAGTTTAAACCGTTAGTGATTAGCAACGAAATGGGAAGTTTAGGCTGGAATATTTAACGAAAGGACAGGTTAGTGACGGCATTTTTTATTGCGGTAAAGAATTCAATAAAATCTAACGATGTTATCACGCATTCAGAATGTGAATTAATCTGGGTGAAGTTAAGCATGACAACGGTCGGTCAAAAATTGTAATGGGATGCTTTTATAGACCGCCTGGGTCAGGAACTGTAGTGGTAGAGCGCTTCAGAGATAACGTGTAGAATATCTTTACTAATATCAAATAAATCCGCAAAACTGGCATTTCTGTCTGTCTTTGAACACACTAACCTCCAAGACTACTTGACGGATTTTTTGGGGGTTTTCATTGGGAACTTCCTGATTTAGGCTTTCCTTGATTCCCTAAATCGCTCCAGGCAAATGCCGGGATGGTTCCTCTGAAAGGGCAGGGCCGACTTCCTTCCCTAATCCAATGAGACCGATCACCTCGCTGTTTGGTCTCGTCCCCCGAACAACCCAACCCACTATTTGAGAACAAAAGCACTTGGTGACTTGCAACAAACTTTACACGTAATTTCAAACCTTACGAAACTTTTCCTTGTGGACAACCCCCACGAAATGATGAAAGGGAAACAGTTTATGATTACTACATTTTCGTTGTTCATGCAGTAAAACTGTCATCACGCATGACGTCATTTCATTTACATTTATTGCTTCCGTGCTACTCTATTTGCGACATGTGTAGCTTGACAGTATCCACGTATGATGCTGAATGTACCTACAAAATTATATAGTTTTACGACACACAGTTCAGAAGATACAGAATCAGTTATTGTATAGGAAGGTATCAGTGATTATAAGGCGGTGATAGCAACTACAAGTTTTACAAGGATTGTTAAGTAAGGTAGTAAAATATTGTTCCTTAGGAAAGGATACAAATTGCAGAGAACCTGAGTTGTACCGTTAGCCTCAAATATTCAACGCCGAGGAGGTGACTTGGAGCAAAAATGAAAAAAATAAATTTGAAAAGCTTTAATCTGTATGTCTTACCCTAAAATGTCCCAAGCAAGGTCTTAATAGAAGGGAAAGACCCACTGTTTTAATAGCAGAGTTAGGATACCGCTATGTTATAAAAGAAAAAAAAAGCATCACAGATTCAAGAGAAGCTAGAACTTAGCTTCAAACAAGAGCCGAACGAAGCAAAAATGAGCATAAGGGGAGCATTGAGGCAGCCATTCAGTGATTTGGGACACAAAATGTTGTCAATCGCCATGAGTAATAACCTAAGTATTACGTAAAATCAGTAAGCGATTCGAAATCCTCTACTCATTCGCTCAGTTACTATACTGGCACCAAAAGGTATAAAACATAGAGAAACCCGAAATACTGTATTCGATCTTCCGAAATTGTTTCATCATGGAAGATTAGAAAACGGCCCCTTCTTTAAATCATCGTAAGAATGCCGAAATGGCAAATATTGAGATAACCTGTTGTGGAATAGAAAATCAACTTCCATTGGAAAGTAGCAGGACGAGATGAGATACCTTTAAGATTCTAGAAGGATGATGCGAAAGAACTCACTGCCCTTCTAGCAGCAGTTTATAAAAGATCGCTGCAGTAACGAAAGGCCTCTAGCGGCTGGATAAAAGAGCAGGTCATTCCCGTTTTCAAGAAGTGTCGTAGAACAGATGTGTATAAATGTAAGCCTATGTCGATGACGTCAGTTTATTGTAGAAATATGGAACATGTTTTATGCTCAAGAATTATGACACTTTTGGAGAACGAAAATGTCCTCAAAAAAATCATCATGGATATAGCAGACAGAGATCTTTCTGTTTCTCCATGAGATCCGTTGTGCTGTAAACAACGGCTCTAAGGTTGATGTCGCATTCCTTGACTTCAGGAAAGCATTTGACACCGTTCCGAACTGCCGTTTAGTGGAAAATAAATATAGAAATACGAGCTTACCGAGTATTGGGGCAGATTTGCGGCTGGATTCAAGACCACCTTGCAGACAGAACTCAGCACCTGGCTCTTACCAGAACAGAATAGACAAGTGTAGTTTAATTTCCGGAGTATGCCGACGAAATGTGATAGGACCGTTACTGTTTACACTGTCCATAACTGATACAGTAGGAAGTGTCGGAAACTCTTTCAGGCTGTTCGCAGATGATACCGATGTCTATAAGAAGGTGTCTAAGCCAGAAGACAGTATCAATTTGCGGAATGACCTGCGGAGGATTGGTGTATGGTGCATGCTCTGGCAGTTAACCCTAGACGTGAATGAATGTAATATGTTGCGCAGGCATAGGGAAAGAAATCCACTACTGTACAACTATTGATAACGGATCTTTTGTCTAACCAAAATTTACATATAAATCTGTAATATTTCAGGTAACATATGTAATGTAGAATTTTTCTTCAGTTCAGATTCGTTAAATTTCGCATAAGATTTGTAAAATATCAAAAATAAATTAATCTTAAAATAAGAGCACTGAATTTAGAGTAACTTGTATCAGGGATTATTGTTTTCACTTGCAGGCAATTCCTCTCACTAGCCTTACATGCACCACTGAATAAATAAAGTGAAGCACCCAGAAGGGGAGGAGGAAATGACATGAAACGTAATGGGTTGAAGAGGTGTGTGTTACTGCAGTGATTACAAAATAATCTAGTGGTCAAAGAACTTAAGTATGAGTCCACAGAACAGTGTGATGTTGCGCGTTCCCCCATCCGCCCTCCTCCTGGCCAGGATGCATGCACCTATTCGGTTGAGAAGGGTGTCTTGTCCTGAGGCAAGCCAGGCCACAGCCGTTGTAACTTGTCTGTGGTATCGTGGATACTGGTACTAGGACGGAGTTAGGGGTCCTTCAGGTCTCACAGTTGTTCCATCCCGCATAGTTGGGGATTTGGCTGGTCACAGAGAACTTGTGAAGGTTACGCAGGCAGTTTACAGAGATACGAGCATTAGCCTCATGAAATACGGCACCACTATACTGTCGCATGAGAGGTAACTCTCCAGGATGCAGGCTTTCAGTGACTTAAAGAGTTACACAATCAGATATATCTGTCACTACCGGCTGTGAACTTAAGTCATACCCGATGCTCCCCACGCAGTGACACCAAGTGTGACGCTGCTGTGCTCTTCCAAAACATTGCAAGAATGGGCATCTCTCCAAGTTGCCGTCATACTCGCCGACGATGCTCATCTGGGGTAGCGCGGGAGCGCGATTCGTCGCTGAACACAGTGCAGCACTGTTCATCGGCAGAGCATGGAACCTCGTCGCAGCACCACTTCAAACACAGCCGTGGTGTGGTGTTAACGGCGGCCTACACATGTGACGGCAATTCCCTAGTCGGGAACGGTTATGTTCCCATGGAGTGCAACATCGAGTCAGTCAACCAAATACAGCACAAATCTGGATATTGCACGATTCGGTTAGCTGACATATTTGAAACACAGTGAGGTCCTTTTCAAATTCTTGTTAGGTGCTGATAACGCTATCTCACAAAAGTACGCGGCATTTGCGTGTCAGTCAGTGTTCATTCAATGTCTGACGCTTTTCACACCCCTTTTATATCCAACCATGCGCGGAAACAACACTAGCCCAATGCTCCGCAAGCCACCTGACACT
Organism: Schistocerca americana; assembly: GCF_021461395.2. Lineage (NCBI taxonomy): Eukaryota > Metazoa > Arthropoda > Insecta > Orthoptera > Acrididae > Schistocerca > Schistocerca americana. Next base: position 115,984,726 of record NC_060120.1, read on the forward strand.
CTATGGCGGTGGTTACCTCTGGCACCACTAACCGTTCCACCCTTTCGTGTTCTGCTAGCGAATGGTGCATGGGGCGAATGATTCTAGGTAAGCCTCTGTACTTGCTCTAATTTCCTGAATTTTCTCGTCGTTGTCATTTCTCGAGATGTATTTGGAAGTAATATATTATCAGACTCTTCCTGGAAAGCGCTCATTCAAATTTTCGGTAGTAAACATCTCTGTGATGCACAGCACTTCTTCTATACCGTCTGCCACACTAGAGTTTTGAGCCTTACCGTTACACTCTCGCACCGTCTAAACGATCCCCTTGTCTTCTATCAGTACTTCTGTTTAAGGATCCCAAATTGATGTACAGTACTAACTAATCGGCCGAAGAAGCGCGTTGTAAGCAACATTTTTCGTGGATGAGTTAAATTTTCTTAAGATTCTTCCTACTAATCTCTGTGGAATCTGATTTTCCTACGATTTCTTTATGTGGTTATTCCACCTACGGTCGCTCTGGATAGTTACTCCTAGAAATTTTATGATAGATGCTGTTTCCAGAACTTTGTCGACAGTGTAGATGTTCGGTAACGGATTTATTTTTCTGTGTATATGCAATATAGGGGACGTATCATTAGTTTCGCTTTACTTTGGATAAGATGTTAGGTAGTTTATAACGAATATGTAACGGTTGCTACAAGGAACGAAGTAGCAGATTGCAAGGGAGCCATACAGTACATTGGATGGGTGGATTCTAGTTGCTCATATTTCACTTTGAACTTTACTGTGGTAGAAGTTAAACATGTAGTGAACTTTCATTTGATGCAAAACACGATTAATAAGTAAAATAGCCTCTTATGTTTTTAGAGTTCTAACAGATTTGAAATTACTCACCATCATTTGATCAGTTGCAAGCAGAGAAGAAAGCAGCGTGCTCCCGGTTTCGTCTTTGAAGCGTTGGACTTGTTCCTGATGTCTGTTTCTGGCCGTTTTCGTGACTGATGACTCCATTGTTTGGTCCCTCTGCCCCCAATCAATCAATCCATCCGCCGTTTTCAATTGCCACATGTTTGCCTATGCATATTTGTATTAGTCAGCTTTTTGAAGTCTCGGATTAGGTTTTTAATGCTGTATATTTTCACTTTCGTTCTTTTTGATGTGTCGCTCAAACAATTACAGAATCCGTCGACAAATAGATTGTGTTAATTGCCAGTAAGTTACATGTGCTACTTCATTTTTTCTTTTTTTGTAATGCAGTTCAATACACATCATTACATTTATTTTTAGGATATCATTAAAGGCGTGCTTCCATGTTTTTTGCCAATATTTCGACGACCAACCCAGTCTTCTGAAGTCAGCTAATGCTCGTTTTGCCGTTATGTGTACTACTACCTAGAAATCAACCAGACACAAGAGGTGTCCCCCCCCCCCCACACACACACACACACACACACACACGCAGTCTGGTTGGAGTTCAAGTAGTGAGACTACGTCACAGCAAAACTAGATGCACCGGAAGAAATCGGCTGGGTCGGCCGTGGAAATATTGCGCATAAAATGGGAAAAAAAACTCTGCAAAACACTCGTAAGCACATAATTAAACATGTAGGACGTAACTTCGAATGTACAGTCGTCAAAATAAATGTTGGATATTGTCAATACTTTAATATTGAACGTTGTGATCCAGAAATACTTTATGTAAATACATGTTTGCAGTGTAACTCTAGTGGAAACAGCCCTTGTTCCTACCGCGAGGGAGTAGTATATGCCGTCTATGGCAACCGTGTCACATGTACACATTAAAACACTTACGCAGTGTGTCACTAGGAAAGTTGTGTGGCTTTCGTATGATTTGGACAGCACTAACGTACAACCAGAGGTCTCTAGAACAAGTTTCTAGCGACAGGATCAGTTGAGAATTCTCGCAGAAGTGGCCGCGTAAGAAAAACAGCAGGTGTGCAGGACCGATATCTGCAGATAACAGCAAGTGGAAACCCTCAGCACAATGCTATGTGTCCACGGCTGCTGTTCCAGACAGCTACAGGAGTGAAGGTGTCAACACAAACGATACGAAGTAAGCTCCATGAGCAGGTATTACATTTCGCAAGACTTCTCACGACTCCTTTAAGCCGGGTTCGGGGAGAGGCTCGTGTCGCATGAGTACGAAAGCACTCCTGGTGGAATAGCCAGCAGTGGACCGCAACGCTCTTTTCTTATGAGACCCGCACCAGTCTCCGCCCTGACAATATTGAAATTTGTGTTTGGAGGCAACGAGGCCAACGTTTGCACCACAATTGTATCGTAAGCCGACCACCCTTATCAAGGCGTTTCGGTCATATTTTGGGGTGGAATAATGAATGGCCACAGGACTCTCCTTGTGCCGGTAAGTGGATGACTGGTATGAAGTTCGTCCATTTGCTGAAAATAGTGAAGCAGGATGCACGCTAATGTACAACAATGCACGCTCCCGTCGCCACAATCGCATTGAATAAGTTGGATGGAAGGCCTTCATATTCTCCATATCTCAGCTGCATTAAGGATCTGTGAGCCTCGCTAATACGAGCAGTTTTTGATAGTCCTGCCCCACCAGAAACATTACAGTGCATCTTAGAGGCTGAAGAGGGTCAATTGGTTCAGTGGGAAGTAACGACAGAGGGAAGAGACTGTAGTGTTTGCAGTGGAATCTTTTGTGAGGTTTTATTTTTCGGTTGTATTTATCAAGTGTAAATCTTTTTATCCTCTTTATTTATGTTTTGTTATGACTTACCTGACAGGACAAAATAAATTTTGTTTCCTGTTACGTCCAGTATTAACAATAAAGCAGTATGCAACACTTATTTTGACCACTATACCATTTCAGTGACGCCGAGCGCGATTTATTACTGGAGCTTAAATATGCCTAGTAACACGGGGATATAGGCCTATCCAAACACCTTTTAATTTGAACACAGTTTACTTTTGTAAATTTTCTCTTCATCTGAGTCTCAGTAATCAAAAACCACCTGAATATAATAAACACCGTCTGTAGTTTTTTTCCTCTTCAGTGTGACCGTACAGTAGTTGACACATCTTTAATTCCTTGTTTCCCCACAATTTGGCGAAAGTACTGTTCCTCTGTCTTGCTTGACAGACCTTTAACCTGGCTTTCAGAATCCCAACTATTCTCCAATAGTTATTTAATGGAACGGGTGACAGGAGACATCCTTGTATTACAAGATTGATATACTAACTCTGTGCAAGTGTTGGTTGCCAATTTGGTGCTCTCGTGCTGCATTTTTTGTGAAGAGAAAGATACTATACATTCACATCAGTTTCCATGGATCATCATATTTCTTACAACAGAGGGGGGATTTTGAGATCAGCGTCATTATTACCGGAATAATGAGACGACGACACATATTCACATGTTCAAATATTAATCCGTCGCAGTCCGGAACCGCGCGACTGCTACGGTCGCAGGTTCGAATCCTGCCTCGGGCATGGATGTGTGTGATGTCCTTAGGTTAGTTAGGTTTAAGTAGTTCTAAGTCTAGGGGACTGATGACCTCAGATGTTAAGTCCCATAGGCTTAGAGCCATTTGAACCATTAGACCGTGGAAGTCATCATATCACGTGTTGTTAAGTCACGTTTACTGACCGGTCTCGGGCGTAGCCCATAATCAGAACATACGCCATATTAAACATACTTGCACCATGTATGTGTACATGACATTAAGAGGCAAAATGCTTAAAAACATTCACTGCTAGGTTTACATTCCATATGAAATGACTTAATACAGATTATTGCGGCTATATTCTCGACATCCATGCTAAACTGACGAAGAGCTGCCACTTCAGAAACTTAATTACCAGTTCACCCCCAACAGGTGGCATATTTGTTTAGTTGCACTGGCGTTAACAGCGTACATTGAAAGTGGACGAAACAAATCAGTAACAAAAACGATATTGTTAAAATGTAAAGATAATAGGAGCAAATGCATATAAGAAAATCTAAAAATAGAAGTGTGTGAGCCAAAATACACAAGTAAATCACGTTTGGTCTGAGGACTGACAGAAAGGGTGGACAGAGGAAGCATTTTGGAACAGTACACAAGCCAATCGTGATTTGTGCAGGTAAGAGCCAATACCACAACAGTGTCGAATCTAATATTAGAGAAGAATGAGCCACTTAAGGTTCTTCAGCAAATGTATATAAACCAGAAAGGGGAAAGGAAGAAGGTGTTAGGTACGGGGAAATGCCGTTATTGACTTAAAATGTTACTATACTAAAAAAATTTAGAAAACAATGAAGTATCAAAAATTATTAGGTGTTGCATGCATTTACAGATGTAATTAGGAACGCTAACACTATTAAGCCCATCTACATCTGCATGTATACTCAGCAAGCCATATTGCTGTTTGTAGAGAACGGTACTTTGTGTACTAGTCACTTCCTCTTTCTGGTCGCGTATGGTTCACGTGAAGAACGATGGCTGGTAAGCCTCTCTGTGGCCTCGAATATCACTGATTTTATATTCATGGTCCCTTCACGAGTTGTAGGTGGGAGGAAGCGCAATTCTTGGTTGACTTCTGGGAACAACCGCACTCGGAAGATTGACGGTAGACCATATCATGATGCAGACCTCCTCTCTTGTAGCGTCAGACGCTGTTTGCCTGAGCATCTCCGCGACACTTTCGCGCTTACTAAATAAACATGTAACGAAACATGCTGCGCTTCGTTGTAGAGTCTCTACTTTCCTCTATCCTATCTAGAAAGTATAGAACGACAATGTCGTTTTGTTAGCTAGATATAGGATAGAAGTGAAAATGTTGCAGTGTGAGGATAGGAAGGGGGCACGAACTAAAATGCACCAAGGCATAAGACATGTAGCAAAATAACTTAGTGATGTAAATGCCGTCCCAGTAACAAAGTTAATAACATTACGTAGCCTTAAAAATTTCGCAAGTCAAACAAAGCATTGAAAAATACAGTTTTTAGCGAGCCAACTACTACAGACCAGATCAGTACAGGAAAATTACATACATTCGATTGGGTTTCAAAGCGTGTCATAAAGCCGTTGTATATTCACCGGAGACAACCTAGTCCACAAGTGTTTAACTGGGTCTTGATATTCTGCATACTGTCACAGGGACGGAGTTGACGTCCAAGTTGGTCCCACACTTTTTCCATCGGGGGCAAATCTGGGCATCCTACTGGCTACAGGAGAACATCAACATCAGGCAGACATTTCGCAGAGACTTGTGCCTTGTGAGGTCGGGAGTTATCCTGTTGAAAAATGGCGCCACGACAATGTTGCATGAGAGGAAACACATGAAAACGCAGGATGTCCGTGACATGTCGTTGTCAGTTTCCAAATAACCACCAACTGTGACATGAAGCCACCGAACATCATGCCGCCAGGAGGTAATACAGCCGTCGTCCCTTTCAAACACTGGGGTTTCTCCCCAGGTCGTCGCCCTATCATACTTGCCGACAATGGTCGTCTGGGGTAGAGCAGAACCGCGATTCGTCGCAGAGCACCACTCCAAATACAGCCATTTCTGCTGTGGGATTAACGGGAGCTCATGCGTGGAACGCCAGTTCCCTAGACCGACTGCTGCTAGTCTTCATCAAGTGGAGTAGAATGACACAGAATTGTACAGGGTGCCAATACCTTTACTCGAACGCAGGTGTGATGGGATTATGATGTGCTTTCTGCACAATACGGCGATCCACGCCCTTGGTGGTCGAACGGAACCTTGAAAGACGAGTATGCCTTCCCTCACTTTCCCACGCAGTCCAGTATTGGGCCTTTGTCAAATGTGAATGCCCACCCCCACCCACCCAATCGGAATATTGGACGATCAGAACTGACGGCTAGATGGAGACCTGCAATGAGACTCCTATCAAACTGTCAGGTGCTAATAACGCTGTCGCTGGTGCTACTTGTCACAGGAAATTGCAGACCCTCCGATGTGATGAAATATACGTGCATGAATTACACTGGACATCAGACTATGTCTTATGAACGTTTTTAAAAAGACTTACTTCACATATAATTACTAAATCGCTAAGGTCACCCAGTCCAATTGCAGGTTGCCCATGTAAGGGCTTTAAGGACCAAAGAAAATTAACGCTTTAACTCATTTGTTAAATTATTAGATGTTGGAAGCTGTTTTATACTCAGGCATTCGACTCGCGACTCTTAAACGAATCGGATGTGTGTGGGGATTACAGAGTGTTATTATAAATTAAACTATAACGTCGGTAGCTCCTCATTTCACGCGCTTCCAGGTTCTCCTTGTGCTCTTTACCTACCATTTTTCACTTTCGCGCAATGTTATGTTTCAAACGTTCACTCGCAGTAAATTCTTCCCCACTGCGTGTCAGCATTTGAGCTGAATACCACTTCCGTTGGAAATTCTCGTCGTCATTGTGTATCTGCTGCTGCTCTTTGCACGAAGACTTCAATGACACTACGCTGCACCTAATCTGGTAAAACATTAAAGATATCTCTGGCTGGCTCTGAGCACTATGGGACTTAAGAGGTCATCAGCCCCCTAGAACTTAGAACTACTTAAACCTAACTAACCTAAGCACATCACACACATCCATGCCCGAGGCAGGATTCGAACCTGCGACCGTAGCGGTGCGCGGTTCCACACTGTAGCGCCTAGAACCGCTCGGCCACCCCGGCCGGTAAACGTTAAAGATCTCTCTCTCTCTCTCTCTCTCTCTCTCTCTATATATATATATATATATATATATATATATATATATATATATATATATATATACAACAGAGTACAACTGTTAAATTTTGTAGTTGCTGGTTTCATCAATGATCAAAGTGACTACAAACCAGAGGGTGCTTCTGTTTGATTGGGTATATCATAAACTTTATAGGGTCAAAGGGACTAGTGAGGTTTTGACCAGTATGGGTTCAGAAGTTCCTATATGATGAACACACAAACTAGAGGGGTGGTCAGTTATAGATGCTCGCGCAAAATTTAGGCCTATCATGTAATCCGGTGGTAGAATTGCACAAGAGAACAGGGCGGGCTTTAGTTACGATAAATATAACACTAAGACTGTTCAACATGTGTATGCGTCATTGATGAGCTTCAGAATCTCGTCGAAGTTATTAAAGAACCAATTTCGACTGGAGCCTGTTTGTTCATTGATCAATGCATGAGGTTTAGTTGACGATGGACAAGGCTCAAAATGCAAAATTCTCTTACCCACATCCACAGGACGCATCACATAGTACCCAGTTGCGCTGTTATGTGTTTGTATATGATCCCCATAACTGGTCGCAAAATCTCTGGTCGGTATAGACGCCGATGCAAGACCTACAGTGAATTCTGTAAACAACCAACTTTTTAAATTTTTATCGACAAGGCTTTGCCACAGGAACATCTAAAATTTTTTCTGGGTGTGAACACCTACTCGTACCCTAGCCCTCTTAAATGCGCACGAAATTTTATCGCAACACGGGTCATAGAACGACATGGATAGTTGTTTAAACTTCGTGCTTACTATCAAGCCTGACACTGCTGTCTGTTAGACATTCGTTCCTATCTTTCGGATATGTTTTCCTTTGTTCATTGTTTCACAGCCCGCATCTCGTGGTCGTGCGGTAGCATTCTCGCTTCCCACGCCCGGGTTCCCGGGTTCGATTCCCGGCGGGGTCAGGGATTTTCTCTGCCTCGTGATGGCTGGGTGTTGTGTGCTGTCCTTAGGTTAGTTAGGTTTAAGTAGTTCTAAGTTCTAGGGGACTGATGACCATAGATGTTAAGTCCCATAGTGCTCAGAGCCATTGTTTCACAATTCAGCTAATTGGTTACACTTAACCATGCTTCTTGAACGTTTGGAAAGTCGTTCAATGCAGGTGTAACGAAAGTTCCTAACATCTCCACGTAACGATCGGCTGTGACAGTTATTGTGTTTCCCTGTTCATTTGCGAAAAAATACGGTTCGATAAGCCCGTGTGATGAAACACAACACAACACCACACCACACAGCCACTTTACTAGCGTGTAAAGAGTGCTCATGATCGTCATTAGGATTTGTGTTTGTCCATTAGTGGTAGTTCTGTTTATTCATATAATCTATGAGGTGAAAATGCACCTCATCTGACATCCACAACTTGTTTAGAAATACGTCATTGTTTATTTTTGTTATCGTTTGTCGACACTTCCAATCGTAACAGGAAATTGTTGTCCTTCAATTGTTGCACCATCTGTAGTCCGTACAGATGAAATATTAAATCAGGATGAAGAATACTGCGAACACTCTCCCGGGACATTCCACCCACTGCTGCTTGCTTGCGAATTGAACGCCGTGGGCTTCGTAAGACAGACTCGCGTACATCATCAATGTTGGCTGGAGAACGCACACTTCTTGGTCGTCCTGTTGGTTTCTTCTTGAGGACAGATCCAGTCTCTTCAAAGTTATGAATCCAACATTTTATGGCGTGTTTAGACGGAACGGCATCACGATGTCCTAGATTGTAAAGACCTCGAAACTTCCTCTGTGCCGCTTCTGTATTAATAAAATATTTTTATGGCTAACGCACGCTGTTATCCGTTCCACTGATCCATGATTACTGAAATGGCGGACTGTTTAGTCGCTGTCACGAACTTGCAGTGCTGCCACCTGCCCATGGCTGCCAATACTCATTGCAAACATGCCCGTTATTCTGTGTCACCCTGTATTATTAATTTGTATGTCTACTTTTAATGTACGCTTTTAACACATTTACAAATATGATTGACGTTGCTTCACAACAGCGCAGTTTCGGATTTAAATATGGCAGCAGCTGGAGTGCCGTTTCGTTAATTGAATATACAATAGCAAAAAAACATCTCCCCAGAACAAGGAGAAACTAATATTAATTTTGATTGCTTTAAAATACTCTTACTCTTTGTCATGCATACGTTAGTGCTTGTAATTTCATAGCTGTTGCGTTTAATTTGGCAGATGTTTCGGTTATGTGCTACTCCCGGACCCCAGAAAAAACCATTTTTCACAATTGCTCTGTTGATTTTACGTTATATATGTTCAAAGAAAATTCAAAATATTGAAAAGGGGGAAATGTCAAATGCGTGAAAATACTGACATGTTACAATAGTATTGCGGAATACATATGATCAACTTTTTCTTGTAACGTGGTGGTAAGTTTTAGTTACGTCAAAAGTTCGCTTGTAACGGACGCGTGAATTATACCGAACACTGGGCATACCGTGCTCTTTTATAGCGTCTACACTTTCGAACGCTCATTTTTCTCATTGACTTCTCGAACTATAACAAGGTCACGTAATCATGATATGGGACCTTGTATTGACCAATCAACATTGCCAAGCGGACGAATTATACATTTGTTCCTCACTTTGGTACAAAGTCACATCCCAGAACAATTAATATTTTTAGCGCCCCGAGAAGGTCGAGACTTCTGTCTGTGAAGCAGGACTCGAGGAGAAAGGACCAGAGCAGAAGCGGACGCGTGCTCGGTCCGGAACGGCGCGCTGCATGCGGGCTGACGCGGCGGGATGGGACGTTGTCCGCGCTCACGACACTTGGCAACGCCGGAGCGTGGCCTGCCATCGGCTCCAGGCCTCCCCATGGCGCGGCGCCGCGCCGGCCTCGCTCTGCCCGCATCGTGCTGCGCTCCCTGCCGCCGCTCATTAGTGTGTAGGGAGACCGAGTGGTCGCCCCGCGTTCGTGATGACCTTGATAGTTCGGAGCAACGCCACCTCTATCCGCTTAAACGAGGAAGTTTCCCACCAGTTTTGAAACTGGAGAATGATTGTTCGTCACCTTGACGTGACCACCGTACACTCTGAAAACGATTGCATGTGTTTGCCGGGACACGGTTTCGAGAGTTGTGACATAAATACAGGGTGGTACAGATAAAAGTAGCCCCTGTAAGTATAAAGGAGCTGCAGTGAAATTACGGAAACGAAGAGCTGAAATGGGCTTCCCATTTATTTACAATGAAAAGTAACCGAAAATGCATTTATAGAAGACGTTGTAAACGATCCCTTGCAATATCAATACACAACTGTGCACGTATAAGCATATGTAGATACACCCGACATGAGGTTCAGATATCGATGGCGCGGTAACTTCACGGCTGTGACCTCTTTCAGTTCCTGTATTCTGTGTGGAATTGTTTCATAGACCTTGCTCTTCAAGTGTCCCCATAGGAAAAAAAGAAAATTACACGTCAGATCCGGCGAGCGTGGTGGCCATAAATATTTTTGTCAGTTCCTCAGCGAAGACACCATGGACTGTGTCCTGGGAGACTTCAGACGTAAGGCATGTTGCCCCATCTTGCTTGAAGTAGCAGTGTTGTCTTTCATATTCAGTAAGTTGAGATCAAAATGTATAAAAAATATCCATATATGCAACGGTGTTGAGGCTAGTTTCTAAAAATATCAGTTCAATGGTGCGCTTTCATGTTATATCGCACCAGACACCAATTTTTTCATCATTGAGTGGTTGGTTGCCGACACACACTGTTAGGGTTATCCGTTGCCCAGTCGCTCGTGTTCTGTGAATGCACATGACTGCAAATACGAAACCATGCTTCATAACTCTTGATGTAAGGGGAATGGTCTAACAAACCATCGTTGATGTTATTCGAAAGCCACGTGCAATTGTCTGCAAGTTTCTGTCATCTTACAGTAATTGCAGCGCAACAGTCACACGACATGGCTTCAGCTGAAGACTCCCCTGGCAACTTCTCCTGCTTACATGCGCCTGTTGGCCAGTTCGCGTGTGACTTCTTTAGGCTCGTGAGTTATTCTTCGGCCAATGTCTTCTGGTGTTTTGTTTTGCACAGATCCGTACCTACGCCAATTTTATACAGATTCTATATCGTTCTCCTTGCTGTTAGTCCTCTATTCGGTTACTGGACCCCGAAAATTTCGCGAATTTCATTAATCGAACTTGTTTTCACATATGCTTCCACAATTTCAATTCTCTCTTCTATCAAAAAAGTAATTTTGCAGACCGCAAAAAGAAACGTCTAATTTCAGTTGTGCAATATACTGAAATGCTGGCAAAACAATGTTAACAGTCGATTATAGCATAAAACTCAATTGTTTCAGAAGCAGAAATATTGCATTCTCATTCAGAGGGGAGGCGGGCTACCTTCAACCGCGACGCCCTGTATTGCACCCCGATTATTCGTGGATGTGTTTGTTGTGGTCTCACTGCGAATATAAGTTTGATTCAGCCCTTTGCGCTACACTCTGTTCATCGTAAGAATAAACCTGATGTAAACACACAAACGCGATAATTGGTCAGAAGCCGTAGCACACGTACAATGTTGTAACACTCTTGGAAGTAGGTCCTACTTATGTATTAGGTATCTTACTAGCAAGTTATGTTAAATGAATCTTTAAAATATTCTAATCTATTAAGAACCATCGATGTTTTTCTTAATCACGCTTTAGCTTAGTAGATTTTATTTCAAAAATAGTGTACAGTGACACTCTATACTGTTGTGCTCTGATTGTCGCGCTATTAATACGCATTATGAAAATGACTAAGCCTGGTTTCTGCTCAGCAGTGAAACATGCATTTACAACACGGCTAAAAAGTGCCGAGAAATTGGTTGTTCTTGAGATTTTTCATAAATTTACAGAAACAAATCGGCTTTGAAGTTTTCCAAGGGAATGTATTTGATACAGTTAAGATACAAATAACCCTGGATGTGTAGAGAAATTGGTGGCGTGGTAGATTGATAATCGGGTGCAATCCATGGATCGCCGGTTCAGATCTTACCTTTTTCGTTCTGTTAGAAATAACAACACTCGCAATTGTAAAATTCATCTTTTTTTTGTCAATAATGCACGTCGTCTTTTTCTGTTTACATATTTCACGCGATGTTTTGTGAAAGATTGTTAATAGAGGTTGCTTGAATTGAGAAAACAGAACAGTTTCATTTTTAGGACAAAAGTTAAAATCGGATACTGTCTATTTGGGCTGTGCCCATTGTTTTATACCACAGATGTAGTCTCATACGAACCAGAGTGATGCGTGTTACGGAAACATGAAAAACAATCATTTTCACAGCATCGAGTACACCATAAAAAATGCTGCATTTTTACATTTGACACAGTACTATTACAATACGAACCCAACAGAACTGATCTGGAGCCAAATTAAGTGATTTGTCGCGGGAAATAACAAGATTGTTAAGCTGCCAGACATACTGGAACTAACGCACGTAGCTTTTTCACATGTCACTGCCGAACGCTGGCGGAATATACAACGGCCCCTCACAAAAGAAGAGGAGAAAATGCGGCTCCTGTGTGGCTTCGTGGATTCTGTTGTTGATCGACTCGTTATCTACGCAGCAGACGACAGTTCCAGAACTGAAATGCATTTCTCGGATTCGGATAAGGAAGGAGCTAACAGATCACCAGACAATTGACTAATGAATACCTTCAGTAGCTTCAGTATTGAACAATACGGTGAAACCCCTGCAGTATGCATTTGCACCACACAAAGCTCGCTCAAAAAAAAATTACCCTGTGTTTAAGTTAGGAATTTTCGTCACTTTTGTGTGTAATTAGAATACTATGTTAAGTGAGAACGAGAGCTTTTTAGGCTTTCCGTCTGGTCACCCAAGAACCGTGCTAGAGCTCACGTCGGAAGTGCAACTGTTCAAATCATAGCATGTTAGTTGGGCCAGCTGGCTGTACAGTGCTATCAAAGTTAAATGCGCTCGTGAAGCTGTTGTTCCGTATTAGAGCTCAGTCTGTGAGCGTGATACATAATTAGGTTCATTCTTATGATTAACGGAGTATAGTCTGTCCTACGCAAAACTCATTTGTGCATAATTGCAGCACCCTCCATAGATTTGAACTGAATGCTGCAGTCAGGCTTTGGTCGCCCTCTACTTTTTTTTTAACCTCTGTTACCAACGAGGGTTCCTTTTTGCTTCAGGGGTGTGCCCAGTCAGCCGATCCCGTCTTTTAGTAAAGTTGTGCTGTAATTTTTGCTCCCCCATTCGGTTCAGTTTCTAATCGGATCTCAGCATTCTTATGTTGCAACACATTTCAAAAGCATCTGTTCTTCCCTGTTTTGTCGTCTAGACTTCAGTACAATGCTATGTACGAGGTGTGGCTAAAAAAAAACCGGACTAGTACGGGTGAAACAATAAAACGAATGCAATAAGGCTGAAAGTCGCGTGGCCTGTCACGTGACTCTCGCTCCGCCTACTGCTCGAGTTTCATCTGCCTCCTGCACTCAGTCTGCCCGTGGCGTCTGTTTTAAGTAGTTGACGTTTTGTCTGTGCGTCGGAAAATGTTGAGTGTACAGAAAGAACAGCGTGTTAACATCAAATTTTGTTTCAAACTAGGAAAATCTGCAAGTGAAACGTTTGTAATGTTACAACAAGTGTACGGCGATGATTGTTTTTCGCGAACACAAGTGTTTGAGTGGTTTAAACGATTTAAAGATGGCCGCGAAGACACCAGTGATGACACTCGCACTGGCAGACCATTGTCAGCAAAAACTGATGCAAACATTGAAAAAATCGGTAAACTTGTTCAACAAGATCGCCGTTTAACAATCAGAGCAGTGTCTGAGTTAACAGGAGTTGACAAGGAAAGTGTTAGGCAGATTCTTCATGAAAGTTTCAACATGAACAAAGTGTGTTCAAAACTGGTTCCAAAGTGTCTCACAATTGAACAGAAGGAACGCCGAAGAATGATTTGTTCTGACATCCTGGAAAACATTGAAAGTGATCCCACCTTCTTACAAAATGTTATTACTTGCGATGAATCGTGGTTTTTTACTTACGATCCCGAAACTAAACGCCAATCGATGCATTGGAAAACTCCTGGTTCTCCACGACAAAAAAAAGGACGAATGTCAAAATCGAAATTCAAGGCAATGATGATTGTTTTTTTTTTTTTTTTTTTTTTTTTTTTTGACATCAAAGGGATTGTGCACATTGATTGGGTACCAGAGGGAAACCAGTGAATCACCATTACTACATTAGCGTCCTGGCTACCCTACGTGAGCGAGTACGGGGAAAACGGAACGATTTGTGGAGAAAAAAGTCATGGATCCTTCACCAAGACAATGCCCCAGCTCACAGTGCGTTGTCAGTGAAGACGTTTTTGGCAAAACACAACATTCTCATCTTAGATCATCCACCCTACTCACCTGATTTGGCCCCCTGTGACTTTTCTCTTTTCCGTAAAGTCAAGTCAGCTTTGAAAGGAACTAGATTTGAGACTGTTGAAGCAGTAAAAGAAAAAGCGACGGAAGTAATGTATGGACTTACCGAAAATGATCTGCAGCATTGCTATGAACAGTGGAAAATTCGTATGGAGCGGTGTAGAGACCGAGGAGGAGAGTACATTGAAGGAGATAACATGAAATTGTAAATAATTGTAAATAAATGTTTTTTCCAGCATCAGTCCGGTTTTTTTCTAGCCGCACCTCGTATGTTCCGGACAGATCAAAACTGATAAATTTATGATCGCTCGTAACAGCTTCCTCTCTTTCACAAACTGTTTTTCTGCTGTTGTCAGTCTGCATTTTATCTCTCTACTTCAGCCTCGTTGGTATTTTATTACACAAGTAGCAAAACTCATCTACTGCCTTTAGGGTCTCATTTCCTAGTCACTAATTTAATTCGGCAAAACTCAATTACCCTTGTTTCACTTTCATTAATACACGTTTTCCAACAGGTTCCCTTTTTTATTCGGTTCCTTTTTTGACAGATCGGCGTTGCTAATCCATGCATTCATCATTTCTCTTTGCAAACTTAGCATCATCTCCTACCAAATTAGCGTAATTACTTCGGAAGCATAAGTTTGATTCTGTTGGTCTTCGGAGACTTTGTCCTATATTGGCTCTCTGCCATCAGTGGCTGCCCATTTTGCTCTTAAAAGGACGACTTGAAGTCTATAGTCAGAAACGAAATATCGGATGGAGGATGTATTCAAAATGATCGTCAATCTACACGGCAATACCATTGATAAGATTTGGGCGTAAATATCGAGAAGTTGCACAAATAGCAAGTTTAGGTGTTTCAGTTAACACGATACAAAAAAAAAGACCAGCAGGACACGATGCATCTTACAGGAAAGTGGCTCCTTGTCCTTCGCACTTACCGAAGTAATATAACACTTTGAGCATACATGTTTGTAAAAAAATTGTTTTCAGAGTACATATTACTCAAGCGAGGAGGACAATACACCAGATTCTGTGAATTGTTCATTTTGCAAATATTTTTGTAATGACGTGATATCAATTTCGTGATATGCAAAACAGTATAGTTTTGGGTTGGGATTGTGTAATTGTGTTTCTCATCCCATGGCACAGTTCGTTTTGTTGGGATGTGCAACAGCTCGTCAAAGTGGTTAGCTTCGTTCAATTATGTGGAACTTATTCCAATTAAAATGGAGTGTATATAGCCAACTTGTTGGTACTCAGATGTGTTAATATTCTGTGTAATCATGTGTAAAACTGTGCATCCTAACCAAACTAATTTCGACTTACTGATTATTAGTTGAATCAACTCAGTTGTGTAGGAATTTTTTTTTCATTTGTCAGATATCAGTCCAGAAAACCACGGACAGCTCAAGGTGCCAGACCACGAACATTACGCTTTACCCTGCCGCCGAAAGTTCATTGTTTTAAGTTGAGTCGGCGTATGCAGTTCGATAATGTGTTTTTTGATAGAACACATTTACGTATGTTGGCTAACGATCGTTTATGTGAATTCATAAAGTTTGCTACTGTAGTTAAGTGATGGACTTTCTAGCTGCTGAGCACTTGTATCGAAGTTGCTCCCTGAGTCCTGCAGTCAAGGCCGTTGGTAGTGCCGACTTGGGTGGTAAGTGAAAGATGATGCTGAGGTGCATTTCGATGATGGAGATAAAAATGGTTCATCGGCGCAGTCACTAGGTTGTTGAAAACTAGTATTTTTGTCACTAAGTGGACTAGGATCAATTTGTCTGAGAAAACTACTTGTAAGGATGTGTAGCGAGTTGCACAGGTAGTGTATTACCGTATGTGAGCAAAAGTGTCCGGGCACCTGGCTGAAAATGACTTAAAAGTTCGTGGCGCCCTCCATCTGTTATGCTGGAATTCCATATGCTGTTGGCCCACCCCGTAGCCTTGACGACAGCTTCCGCTCTCGCAGGCACACGTTCGATCAGGTGCGGGAAGGTTTCTTGGGGAACGGTAGCCCATTCTTCACGGAGTGTTGCACTGAGGAGAGGTTCGATGTCGGTCGGCGAGGCCTGGCACGAATTCGGCGTTCTAAAACACCCCAAAGGTACTCTATAGTCAGGTCAGGACTGTGCAGGCCAGTCCATTACAAAGATGTTATTGTTGTGTAACCACTCCGCCATAGGTTGTGCGTTATGAACAGGTGCTCGATCCTGTTGAAGGATGCAATCGCCATCCCCGAACTGCTCTTCAACAGTGGGAAGCAAGTAGGTGCTTAAAACATCAGTGTAGGCCTGTGTTGTGATAGTGCCACGCAAAGCAACAAGGGGTGCAAGCCCTCTCCATGAGAGACACGACCACACCTTAACACCACCGTCTTCGAATTTTACTGTTTGCACTACACACGCTGGCAGATAGTGCCACGCAAAGCAACAGGTGGTGCAAGCCCCCGCCATGAGAAACATAAGCACACCATAACACCACTGCCTCCGTATTTTACTGTTGGCACTACACACGCTGGCAGATGACGTTCACCGGGCGTTCGCCATACCCACACCCTGCCATCGGATCGCCACGTTCAGTACCGTGATTTGTCACTCCACACAACGTTTTTCCACTGTTCAATCGTCCAATGTTTACTCTCCTTACTCCGAGTGATGCGTCGCTTGGCATTTACCGGCGTGATGTGTGGCTTATGAGCAGCCGCTCGACCATGAAATCCCAAGTTTTCTCACCTCCCGGCTAACTGTGATAGTATTTGAAGTGGATCCTGATGCAGTTCGGAATTCCTGTGATGCAGTTCGGAATTCCTGTGTGACGGTCTGGATAGATGTCTGCCTATTAGACATTACGGCCCTCTTCAGCTGTCGGCGGTCTTTGTCAATCAACAGACTAGGTTGGCCTACGCGCTTTTGTGCTGTACGTGTCCCGTCATGTTTCCACATCGGAAACAGTGGACCTAGGGATGTCTAGGAGTGTGGAAATCTTGCGTGCAGATATATGACACGAGAGACACCGAATCACATAACCACGTTCGAAATCTGAGTTCCATGGAGCGCCCCATTCTGCTCTCACGATGTCTAATGACTACTGATGTCGCTGATACGGGGTACCTGGCAGTAGGTGGCAGCACAATGCACCTGATACGAAAAAGTATGTTTTTGGGGGTGTCCACATACTTCTGATCACATAGTGTATCACAAGATAGAATATGACATGACTTACAGAGGAAAGTAAACGGTACTGCACTGCCTGCAACATTTGGTCAGGGTTCTACACACACCGACCAGTGACAAAGCCACTAGAATCGCCATTCGGAAGGTAGGGTTCAAAACCCACATCCAGCCTCCCGTTTAGAGATTTTCTGTTGTTCCCTGATCAGTTACGATGAATGACGGAATTGTTCATTTGATCCGTCTGCCATATCCTCTTCGTCCATGGAATGTTAAACATCGCCCTTTCCTAGTCAGAGAGAGTTTTGTCAAACAAGGACATGCTGATCATAGCGGCCTAATTCGAAGCGGGACTAATCGCTGAAGACAATTTTACTCCAGTCAATTAGATTCCAGGCCGAAGACATGTCCGTAGACGCCCCGAACAGCTGTGCGATACCAACTTGACTGGCACCTGCCTTATGGCCCGATGGTCTGCGGTGCCATTTCATTTCATAGGAGGGCCCATTTGGTTGTCATCCGCGCCACCCGTCAGTGGCACATCGAAGATATTATACACCCGTTTTGTTATCCTTCTTAGTAAGGCATTCTGAGCTTACATTTCAGCAAGATAATACCCGCCCTTACGCTGCGCGGGATTCTACTACTTGCCTTTATGTTTGTCAAACCCAATCTTGGCCAACAATGTCTCCGGGGAGCATTATGGACAGGGCTCTCCAACCAGCTCGGGACTTTGACGATCTAACGCGTCCGTTGGACGAAATTTGGTATGATATCCTTCAAGAGGACATCCAACAACTTATCATTGCCAAGCTGAGCAACTGTTTGCATAATAATATTTTAATGAATAAAACGCTTTGTTGGCTTCCTCAATTTGTGAAGCTCTTTCCCTGGAATAAATCATGGAATTCCTCTGAAATTGTAGTTAATTGTTTGTCGCAACATGTACATTACATCGATTTCCGCCCCATTTGGATATTTCTTTGTGATGCGTAGTTGTTGGATTTTTTAAATAGTATATAGAGTGTTAATTATGTTACTGCTCAGAAATCAAAGCTTAGTGGACACATTATAATGAGGTAGTCTACGATCATCAGACAAAATATCAGTCATGCTCGTAGTAGAGCACACTTGCCACTTTAGAGTGCGGTAGATGGTGTGGAACTGGTACCAGTCGATCATGGGAACCTCCACCGCCGACATGTTACGGCACGGACGTGGTGTTCAGTTGCCTGGAATGACTACATTAAGGCTGTTATGAGTGAAAACGTGGCAGAAGGGCAGAAAAGAGCTATCGTGTTTCGACGTGGCCATGACCACACCGTGAATGAAGTTGTCGGATTTTGTGTGTGTGTGTGTGTGTGTGTGTGTGTGTGTGTGTGTGTGTGTGTGTGTGTGTGTGTGTGCCAACACTTAATATACGCTGTGTCTGCTATGAATAGTTCATCACCCGCAGTCACCTAACACGGAGTATCAGTGGCCGTGAAAACATTGAGAAGGGAAATGTGTCCAACGGGCATTGGTAGTAAGATACCTCAGACAAGGCCGTTGCTCCCAGCACCTAAAGCTGCAGGTTTTCGTCGGCAAAACAACTCACATTTGCCAGTAGATGACTGAAGGCGTCTAGTGTGCTAGTGTGGTCCGACGACTTCGAAAGACGTCTTCCCAGAATGCAAAACGAAGTCAAAGTTCCTCAGTCCCCTTTGTCGTCAGCGCAGGCGCTTATCTCCCGGTCTCCGGTGACTCGCGAGTCGTGCTTCCGTCGAGAGCACTCATAATATGGACAGATACCCGTTACTCTGACGTTTCCAAAAAGAGTTGCAGATGGCGGATTTCTCAAACTATAATGATTCTGTCATCTAACTTGTAACATTTTAGTGTAGTTCGTGAACTTTTTCTCGCTTTGTTTCGTGCGACGAAAACGGCTACGGCCGAGGGCGATGACGTAAACAGTATCACTGTTATTGCCATTACTACGGTGACTTCATAGGATAAGCTCGTACGTATGCACACAGTAGTCACTTCTTATGTATAGGCATATTGTGAATCCGAATCGGACGGCACTTGAAGAAAAATATAGAGGTACAAACGATATCGGGAGACAACCTGTTACGAAATACAGTTAGCATCTGATCAGCAACAAATGAACTATGGTTGATATATCCTGAGGAGACCAGAGAATACTTGTAGTTATGTTAGCAGCATTATTATTGGCTCCAGTTACTGCGCTAATTCGGGTTTATTTCACCTGTAAAGCAGTGCATCAAATAGCTGTTCGGAATACTGTTGCGTGAAGCTGGTGTGGACGAAAGCTGAGTCACGGATGCGTGCGTGGCGGTTCGCCGAGCTCTCGTGATGCCGAACCTCTGTGGCCTCGGCACAATTTACTTCGTCGATATCGCAGCTTGGAGGGTATATTCACGGACGCGTGGTTCGAGCAGACTTTCCAGCCATGATTTGGTCTGCATTTTAACTGGAGAGTTAGTTGCAAGCCTGTTTTATTACTTTCGTATTGAATACCACGTTGTCAAGGATCCTGCAATCTTTTCTTTTCTTCCCAGATAGGCTTCAGGTTATTAATGAGTATCATCTGTTATTAATTTATTTGGTGTGTCTGTCTCAATTGCCGTACATATTACTACTATGAATTTAGACCGCATTTGGTCTATGTTAGTAGATTGGAAGGAGTGGAGACAGCCTTTTAGGAAGACATCAAACGAATTTTTATCTGATTTTAAAACAGATATATTTTGCATTGTTTTTGGTGGATTTGAGTGTTGCGGTATTTAGTCTTGTTACAACGACCTTGTG
This sequence comes from Schistocerca americana, assembly GCF_021461395.2. NCBI lineage: Eukaryota > Metazoa > Arthropoda > Insecta > Orthoptera > Acrididae > Schistocerca > Schistocerca americana. Next base: position 116,004,877 of record NC_060120.1, read on the forward strand.
ATGACCGAATCCTGTATCCGTCATGGTGCTCCTTATTTCCACAGGTTTATTTGTTGCTAAGAGGTAAGGTATGTTTTCGCAACGATTTGCTCCTCGAGTGGGCTCCTGAACTAGTTGTTCAACATAATTTTCAGAGAAGGCATTCTGTAAGATTCCGGACCACGTTTTATGCCTACCACCGACTTTAAACGTGTATTTTCGCCAAGATGTCGAAGATGGATTGTGAAATCACCACCAACTATAATTGTGTGAGTGGGGTATATATTTGAGATGATACTCAAGTTTTCTTTGGATCTTTCAGCAACGATTATCATCTAAATTCTGAATTGGGGGCTCAGTAGATGGAACTAGTCATTAATTTATTCAGGTTGTCAAGTACAACTTCTACCCATACTCACAGGAACTGTCTAGTTCAATTTCACTACGAGGTAAACTACTTCTGACAGCACTGAACACTCCACCACCATCAACAGTGTTCATTCTAGCCATTCTGAACTAGATTAGGTCCTTAGTAAAAATGTCGGCTGAACTGATCTCCGGCATTAGCCAGTTTTCCGTACCTGTAACGATTTAAGCTTCAGTGTTTGGAGCTCTGGTTCTTTCCCAACACAGCTACAGCAATTTACAACTACAATACCGATTGTTGCTGTCTCTGCCCTCGTCCTGCGCTCGCCCTGCACCCTTTTAGACTGACACCCTTTCTGTAATTTGCCCGAAGCCAGAGAAAATGTCTTCTGATCCAAAGCGACAAACACCGTTAATACAGACATGAACCATCACCTGGAGTTGGCTGCACCCTGTGCTCTTCATGGCAGCTGCAAGCACCTGTTCCACACCTGGAATGACTCCTCCCAGTATGCACACGGAGTAAACCTCGATTTGGCAGCCATGGTACACAAAATACGGCTGGACATTGTTTAAATGCAACTGAGAAAGAACGCAGAATCCCCAAGACTGGCGAAGTTTTATAGAAGCTCGAAATTTAGCGCAATCTTCAATGCGAGACGGCTTTAATAGTTTCCACAACTAAACTCCGTCTCGAAATCCGACAGAAAACCCAGATAGATTCTGGTCGTATGTAAAAACATCTGGTAGCGGCAAGGTACATTAAATGCCTCTACCGCGCAATAGCAATGGTAATATTACTGGTGAGAGTTCCGCTAAAGCAGAGTTACTAAACACCGTTTTTCATAAATTCCTTCTGCAACCAAGACAAAGTAAATATTTCGCGAATCGAATCAAGAGCTGCCAACACGAGTAGCATAGAAGTAGATATCCTCAGAGTAATTAGGCAGCCTAAATTACTTGCCCAAAGTCCAGAGTGTATACCAGTTGTTTTCAGAGAATGCTGTACAATAGCTCCATACTTCGCAATCATACACAACCGCTCGCTCGTAGGAAGATCCATATTATGAATTACCTCGAAGAAAACGATTTATTGACAGTCAACACAGACTCAGAAAATACCTTTCTTGTGAAACATAACTAGCTCTTCATTCTCAGGAAGTAATGAGTGAGTGCTGTCAACACAAGCTGTCAAGATTGACCCCATATTTTTAGATTTCCCGAAGCCTTTTGAAACCGTTCCTCACAAGCTACATGTTATCAAATTGCATGTCTGTGGAGTTATCGTCTTAAGTTAGTGACTAGATTAGTGATTTCCTGTCAGAGTTCATAGTTCATTGTAATTGACGGAAAGTCATCGAGTAAACCAGAAGTAACATTTGTCGTTCCCCGAGGAAGTGTTACAGGTCCTCTGCTGTTCCTGATCTACATAAACGATTTGAGAGAGAATGTGAGCAACCCTATTAGATTTTTTGCACATGACACTTTCATTTACCGTCTTGTAAAATCATGAGATGGTCAAAACCAATTACAAAAATGACGTAACCAAGATATCTGCGTGGTGCGAAAAGTGGCAGTTGACTCTAAATAATGAAGAGTGTGAAGTCATCCTGACTAGAAGAAATCCGCTATATTTCGGTTACTTGATAAATCACACAAATCTAAAGGCTGTAGCTTCATATAAATTCTTCGGGATTATTGTTACTAATAATGTAAATAGGAACGATTACATCGATATTGTTGTGGGGAAAGCGAGCGAAAGACTGCGATTTTTTAGCAGAATACCCGAAAACGCAACAAGTCTACTTAAGAGACTGCATACACTACGCTTCTCCTTTTGCATTGTTGCGAAATTAGGGTGATAGTGCCACGAATATCATACGAGAATTGGGGTGGCGTTTTTCATTGCGGCAGGATCTTCTTATGAAATTTGTGACCAACTTTCTCCTCGGAATGCGAAAATATTTTGTTGGCACCCACTCATAATGAGAGAAGTAATTATAGTAAGGAAATAAATCAGAGCTTGCACAGAAAGATTTGAGTGTTAGTTTTTCCCGCGTGCTGTTTGAGAGTGGAACAGTAGAGGTATAGCTTGAAGGTGATTCGAAGAACCCTCTGCGAGGCACCTTATTGTGAAGCTGTAAATATAAATGTGGATGTAGAATCCATGTCACCCTTACATCTCTTCGAAACATTGACCGATGCATGCTGCGTGTGAAACGTAAAACAACGTGTACCAGGCCTGGTAAGGTATCTGAGGTGTGTGAACAGCATCAGATTTTGTTTGACCCATGTAAAGGACACGAGAGACACCGCACACTCGTGAGAAAGTGTTTTACCAGTCCCTGACAGTTTGATAGAAGTCCCATTTGTAGGTCTCCATTTGGCCGGCAGGTCGAATCGTGCAATATCAAAATTAGTTGGGCATTCTGATGGCCCAGTGTTGGACTGCATGGGGACACGAGGGAAGGTATACGTGTAGTTTCGAAGTTCCGTTCGACATCCACGAGGGAGGAATGACCTATTGTGCACAATCATAATCCGTTCACACCTGCATCTGACATCCAGGAACAAGTAATTGACACTCTGCAAAATTCTGTGTCATCCCACACCATTTGTCGAAGACTAGCAGCATTCGTTCGAGGGAAACAGTCACCCATATGTAAGCCGCTGTTAACTCCACAACTGAAATGGTTGCATTTCCTGCGCTGTTCCAAATGACCCCTTACATGAAGCCCCATGGGCAACGCCAGCGCCACTGTGGACAACAGCATACTGTAGCCAGAGAGAGGAGCCGAAAGGCGCGTTTCGCAGTCGAGCCACGCTATCCCACAAGCTGTGCACTAGGTCAGGATTGCGCAGACCGCAAACTTTTGCTGGCCCGACGCTCGTCGTCGATCGTAAGGGCGAAACATTCAAGAGATTTGCAGCAAGTAAGGCGACGACCCAGGTAAGGTCCCATCTTCCAATGTTTCGGAGAGGCACGATGGAGTTACTCTTGCCGTCATGATAAGGGAAGTTGGCAGTGATTGAGGGAACTAACGACACAACTAGTCGTCACAGACATCCTGCATCTTTGTGTTACCTCTCATGCAACATTGTGGCAGCACCATTTTCCAGCAGGAAACTGTTCGGTCACAGACAGCACAGGTCGCTGCGAACTGTCTCCCTGATGTTGAGGTACTCCTCTGGCCAGTAAGACCCCCTGATGTGTCCCCGACAAAACGAGTGTGGGACCAGCTTAGACATCTACTCCGTCCGTGTGACAATGTGCAAGATATTGAGGACCAGTTACAGTTTTGGGCTAGCTTGTCCCAGTAGAGAATACAATCGCTTTGACACTACTAGAGACGAATCCGTACATACATCTAGGCCAGTGGATGTGTAACGCGATACTGATAAATTGACTCATATGCCAAGTTTTTTGTAAATTTTGGCTCGATTTTGTAATCACTGAAAATATCACATACCCACTTATCCTCTGACGCTTCGCTTCCTCCCTCACTTCAGGGTGCATCACCTTTCTTGTCAGGCATAAAATTGCTCCCAGTTGATCTGTAAAGACTAAGGGGAATTCAGAACCGAAATACGAAAAGGGAGAATAATATTTGTGCAGAACTTCCGTGTAGTGTATGACTCAGTGCGTACGATTAAGTTTAATTTCTGAACGCCACTAATTGTCAGATGTTGTTTCATAACTATCCAGGTGTTTCGTGTTGCACATAACTAAACGAAGTGAGCCGCGAGGCAATGAAATTAGCAGAATGCCTATGTCAGCTAATTGTGTGTTTAGTATGACAGCCAGTTGCACAGATAGCAGTATATGGGTTCGTAAAGAAATACTAGGAAAACTTCGGGCTGTGCTAATAATATTAGAGTTTGCATACCACCCACACATGACTAATCGCTGGTGGGACTGTTACCCCAAGGTACCAGGGCCCGCCACTTAATGTGTGTGGCTTTGAGAAGACGACGACGAATTCCTGTTGAATTACCCTTCGAATTCGCCGGTAATATGTTAACAAATTGACATCATGCCCCTCGTCTGAAACCGTTAATAATTTTTTTTAATAGCCTTAAGTTCTGTGGCCTGTGCATTTAATTGTGGTACTTTCTGCCACTGTTTACCTGCAGAGAACTAAGTAATCCATCCCATGGCAATTTGCATCTCTTTATTGTATTCACAAGATAGGCCGCTATGCTCTTGGATGTATGTTCGTATTTTTAGTTGGTTAATGTAATTTTTTGTCTGAAAGGGGATCGAAAACATTTGGAGGCTGTGGTAATTATATTCACCTGTGATCTGCTTTTCACTTTCTTCAGTGTGAGATCTACAGATGTGTTCAAATTATTAGACTAAAGACATTTTTTTCCAAAACTTTACATATATTACACATTTAAATCCACATACAGATTATATTCGTACAGTCAATACTTTGTATGCATGCAGTTATTCTTAATCAACATTTTTATGCTGATTGGCGTACTTTCTATTAACTTTTCACATGACGTTTTAATATCATTATCAAGGTACCAGATTTCCTCTAGTTTCTCCATGAGATCGTGTTTGGTGGTTATTGTAAATTTCCTTATCCTCTGTTTCACAACAGCCCATAAATTTTCATTTGTGTCCATATCAGGGCTATTCCCTGGCCAGGGCAACACTTTCAGTTGCTTTTCTTCCAAGTACTTAAAACACTTTTCGCTTTGTGGCAAGGTAACCCAACATGTACACAAATGGCATCTTTATTAGGAAACTACTCACTTATTTGGGAAAAAGTTCCGTTTCAAGGATTTCTTTATATTGTCCTTGTCTCATTGTACCTTCGACAATGTGTAATCTGCCAGGACCTTTCATGGACGTCACACTCCAGACAATAATGGAAGTTGGATACTTTACACATTGCTGCACACACTCAGCTTTGAGCTGTTCTCCAGGTCTGCAGCGAACATACTGACTGCTTTTTTCCATCGCAGTGAAAACAAATTCATCATTCAAGCATGTGCACAAAATTGTAAGTTAGTATTCTAAATTGGGAATAGTAGCAAGTTGGGAATAGTAGCATAGGAGACATCAACAGCCCCAAAATTAAAATGTGCATTTCTTCAGTATCAATAAAACATCACGATTTTAAGCCAAAGCTCCTATCACGATTTCAAGCCAAAACTGCAAACTTAGGGATCAGACACATTTAATTTACTATATCATTGCGTATACGTTAGCCCAGTCCTCACTTGTCCACTCATGAAGTTGCTAAGCCCACTGCAATCCTTTGGTTTTCATGGCAGGTGTGATTTTCTGTTTTTTTCCCTTGGTCGGCACGCCTTTAAACCACATTCAAACGGCCTCCTCCTCACTGTCACAGGTGAAACTTTAACACCAAACCTTTCAGTTGATGGCACATGTCTGTAGAAAAAAGTTTACTGTTTATTGTTGCATGTTTGTAAGTGGTCTCATTGTTCGAGGACTGATTTTCCTTTTACAACCACATTTTCCTTTCCTGTTTGGCTTGTATTCACCACCTTTCTGCACCGAAAGTTTGATTCTGCTGTCAGTTTTCTGTGATATTCTCATTCTATCAGCAATTTCTTGCTGTGTATAACAATTTTCAGCAAGGAGTGCTACCACAGCCGAAACCTTACGAGGTGAAACATTTTTTTGTCTTCCCCATAATCACGCTTTCTTTGGGAACTCCGCATTTATTCGTATAGCCAAAAACTCGTAAGTTCACAAGCTATATAATGTCTTGTAAATGTAGCAAGATATTGATAGAATAAATAAACTGAAGTACACCATAGAAACATAAAACATTGCTGTAAACACAGTTTTAAAGCATGTACACAGATAACTAACACCAACACGATTTGGAAGGAAAATGACAAATGTTTCCAGCTGCGAAAAATTAAATGATCTGTGAGTTCCTTGGAAGATGAATTTCATGAAATCAATGAAACCATTAAAACAAATCAACTATTACACTTTTCCCTCCTATTTTTCACCAGAAAACTTAAGAGTATCAAAAATAACCGTTTAGTCTAATAATTCGAACACACCTGTAAAACTGAGACGCTGGGTTTTCCACTGTTGTTCGTGATTCATATTGCTAGTAATTAACATGAAATTTTAGACTCTGCCAGTTGGTTTCCTACAGCATAAAAGTATCATTCTTAGAGAATTAGTCAGCTTCTTGTCTAGGTCGAATAATTTGTGTGTTGTGTTTGACCAACCACAGCCGAAGATTAAGCACTCCAGAAATTGTACGACAGATGGATATGTTGTTGGCGAATATCATCGAAGTGGAGGTAGACATAGCTTTGGCAAAAATATTAAAAATGAGAAAACTTTCTTCTATAGAAGTGCTGCAGTCACTTCCGACTAGCAGCACAAATAGACAAGTTCTAGGCTTTGTAGCAGATTGCTCGTTACAGTGGATATTTTGAGCAGATTCCATTGTACGGAGGTCGATCAGTAAATAATAGCCTTTTATCAGGCGTGTTATATGTCCATTTACGTACACTAATTTGATGGTTGTTCTGCACATGTGCGTAGTTTCGAAAAACACCGAACGATGGCAGAGGCCCATCAAAATGGCGTCTACACAAAACTTTCTTTACAAGCAACGTGTTGTAATTGAATTATTCGTTCCGGAAAAAGAAACAGTGGAGAACACCCTTACACGCGTGTGTGCAGTGAATGTTAATAATGCTGTTCATATGATTACTGTGATCGGCCACGTTCATGACGTTCCGTCACAGCCACTGCTTCCGACATACGCAATGCACGGATTGCAGGTATTCATGCAGACCAGCGCGTCACTAGTCGACAATGACTCTAGCTGTATGTGAGTATTGGAAGAACGTATGCCATGAGCGAGACCCTTGGATATTCAAAGGTGTGCCCAAGATGAGTTTCAGACCACAGGATAAAAAATTTCATCTGAACTGGTCGAGCAGTCAGAGGGCATACGCTTAGAAACTGACGATGAGCGTATTTTATGCTGCTAAAGGTCATAGAACGTGATGAATACTATGTAGAAAAATAGTTTAAGAAAAAAAGTTGACTCGTATTATCACCGAATTCTAACTCTTCTCTGAAGAATAAATATATTCTGAGAAAAAATTATGGTGCATTGTTTATTGAACGACCCTCGTTTGTAGAGGAAGCGTTGCTTTGTTTTATTGTGGCACCACTCGAAGAATTTGAGCTGGTGCTGAATATAGGTTAATGTTCGTGGAGAATCAGCCAATGCTACTAATAATGTAATAATTTGATAACTACCGAAGTCACACATTTGATGAAAAGTACTTAGGAATGAATGAATGTGTGAAACGCCAAATAGCACAAACTGCAGATATCTGTTTCATTGGAAGCAGAACACTATGTAGCTCATGTTCCTCCGAATCGCGAACGTGGAACGAGTCACGTCACGATTGACGATGTCGTGGAAACATTACGTGGGTTACGGCTGAGGCTGCGTCACTGCCAGCTAGGAGACGGTCAGTGAGTAACATAATTATCGTTTTATTGGCGGCTGACTGTACCAGTAAGACTCGCTTTTATGCAGTGGGAAAAAGAGTGCTACCATATCAGATAAAAACTCTTAACACATGCAATCTTTGGTTTGAACACTGAAGATTCTACGCTACGGCATCTCTAAACGTATCGAATACGAGAAGCCAACACTGTATCTGCGTTATAACGACTCAAATTAGCAACGCGGAATTTTCCCACACTGCAATATTAATGTGCTAAAGAGAACTCAATTTTGAGCGCCACAACACAGCAGACAAATATGTAACTTGGAGTGAGGTAGAAGAGAGTAAATACGCATTAGCGATGGCACTCTGGTATTTGCAGAAGGCTAATTCTCAGTTGAAAGAAAGCAATCAATACAATGCATGTTGAAAAGGAATTGTACGAGACTAATAAATGAGTGGAGAGTTAATAAATTCCAGAAACATTTGCAGTGATTTAGTTACGAAAGGTCCGTTGCTGTTCATGTAACAGAGCGCAACAAAGTCTCTTTCCAGGCATCGCTGATATTTCCAATCCTGTTCAGTTGAACAGTAAGAATGAACTAACATTAACTGACTTGTTACCGATTTTCTTCCGACGCCTTTATATTCTCTTTAAAGTTTCGTCCATGTTTTTTTACAAGGTTTAGTATTTCATAATCAAAATTTTTAAATTTCATTCTGCTTACTTCCTGTGGGTCTCCTTCGGTTTTGAGGAGATGCTTATGTAAACCCAATATAAAATACTTTCGGTCAATCCAGAACATTTCATTTTCGTAATGAGATAGTAATATGTCAATCGACGCTTCCTGACTATCTCAAATGTTGACATATTTCTTAAGAAATCGCTGTCTGTCAACCAACTGAAAACTGAGGATTATATAGACGATTTATCTTTCGCAGTTTCTCTAGCAAAACTTTTTTCAAAAACTTGTTTTTACCACTGAAGAATGTTCACTTTGGCCTCGGATACACCCAACGCTTGTCCGTAGATTGCAAAACGAACTATTACAATTAAATGTATAAAAAGGAGCGAAAGGACATAATTTCAGTACGAGGAATAAAACAGCCAAATAAAAATTTATCAGGAATGAAACACAGTCAAAAATTTATCACGTTAGTATTCTCTACCACTTTCACGGAAATAAATAGCTGAGCGCTTCATTCATCCGTGATAACAAGTCGGTCTGCAATAGTGCTGGAGCCTTCAGCGTAGTTTAGGAAGAACACCAGCACAGTTTCTCGTTACTACTACGCATGCCAACTGGAGTACAGACCAATTAAGATGTTTTTTATGGGTAACATGCAGGGAGGAGAAACGATCGCTTCATACGGTGTTTCTGTATTTCCCGAATCACATTTCCGGCACCGGAGATCTGTTCCGGCTGCATTGTCAGAGAACGACACTTGTGCTAATAATAGGATATTCTGAAAAAACGCAGACGAAATGTTCAATCGGAATCGTATATATCTAGCTGCAGTGAATGTTAGCTGAACTGTGTGAATAAAACATTATAGGATGGAACTATAGTAGAATGCGAGTCCAGTGAACTTGAGCAACTGTACTGCAATTTGTGTGTGTGTGTGTGTGTGTGTGTGTGTGTGTGTTTGGGGGAGGGGGGCGGCAGTTCGCCGGTTTGATCTTCAGGTCATTCTCAAGCGAAACATTAAATTATACATAGCAGTAATGAGTTATGCAACAATGCTGTACAACACCCAAAACAATGAAAGTGAAAATTCACATCAACAGCTCGAAACAGTACACGTGTACATGACTACATATTAACTGGAGCACACAGCGACGTTTTGCATATTGTGCAGTGTGGTTACGTACAATGTGTTGCTGCCATGTATGTAAATAAATTAAAACCAAGAGCGGAAAATATCCTTCAGAAATTAAATATGCGAGTGATACTAAGAACGTTCAGTTCAATCAAAGTGGATGCAGACTTCGAGATTTGACGGGATATTTCCTTGAGTGCGATCAGTGAAAGATAAACTAAGGTGTTCTACGCACCACAGTTCTATGAGAACCTGCTCAGTGCAAATTCCTCCAGTAGGAGGTGGTTGCTCCAAGTATTAGTAGCTGTAACTCTTAAAACTACAGCAGACAAAAAATCCATTTCACAACCACAAAAAAAATTAATAATAACGTGTACTAGCGTGGGGAGTGGTACTTTATGCCCACCCTGAAAACTAGTAACAAAATCGTTAGTTGTTGACTTTTTCACAACTTACTTTTCAAAAGGATAGGGTCCTGAGCCTGGTAGGGTAGGGGTCCTGAAGGAGGGTCCTAAAACTGAAAATACTGAATGCCGTTCATTTGTGAAAAGTCACTTCTACTACGAACAGTTAATTTTTTTGTTAATTTAACTGAAAAATTTAATATTTGACAGAAGACTTCATTAAAAACAAATCTTTTTTTCAGTACACAGTGTGTGATTAGATAACAATATTTTCAAAAAGTATGTATTAAGCCCCACCCCCACTCTTCCCCTCCCCTCCCACCCCCTACCGTTAGTGTAGCCAGAGTTAAGACTAAAGTGTTCCATTACATTTGTCTTGTACATCTTCAGATATGGCTCATCAGATAGCAGGAGAGCCAAGTTCTTCATACGCATTGGTTTAAGGTCACCTATCCACTTCGATGTAACCTAACCAGAGTAGAAACTGATACGTCTTTTCGTTTTAATGACATGACATGTGAGTCGTGAGCTTTATTTATCATCCCTATGTATATGCTCACCTCACCGTGCCACGTAGTTATGTACTGTGCAAAATACCAGACAGCATTTGAATTTCTACCAAGATATATTTCTACCAAGATATATTTCTACCAAGATATATTTCTACCAAGATATATTTCTACCAAGATATATTTCTACCAAGATATATTTCTACCAAGATATATTTCTACCAAGATATATTTCTACCAAGATATATTTCTACCAAGATATATTTGTCATTGCCAATTTAATATAGCCACAAAGAAGGTACAAGGCTTTCTTAATATGCATAAGTATTGCACGATAGAGTTAAAGGTTGCTCTGTGCTTAGTGTCTCCTCCATTATACTCGCCCAACTCCTCCAACTTTCGTGTGCAATGGCTAACGTAAAAGTACATAGTTGGCTGTTTCTTCCATCACACCGAACAATATTGTGGCCGCAATTGGTTTTAGGTCCATATACATCCCTCATGAATGTGAATAAACACTCCCGTAGACCTTGAATATGGCAGCGGCAGTGTAAGCTTATTTACTATTTGCCAACACATCCGTCTGACAAGCTCAGGAGGCCGTCTGAGAGACTTTGAAGCGTACATGCACTTCAAAATTGTTATGTTAAATATTATCTTAAATATTAGGTAGCGTCGACAGTGTTTGTACGTATTGCCATATTGAAGCCATTTTTGGATCTAACAGTCGTCTGGATGGATGTTTCTGTGCTCTTTAGAGATCGAAAAGTTTCGCTGGCCCTGAAGCCGTATAGATACACTGTACACCGTCCGGACGCCTGCAGGTGGGCGGTAGCTTCGCTATCCGAAACCCGATGATTTACTGCACCTGACACTAGTTGATGCCGCTAGTAGACAAACTGTCGTTCGGAGAGAATTAAACTTATAACATCGTCAGTATATATTCTTTCTGACATTCTATGTGAATGCTCGTAAGTTGTGTGTTTCGTAGGTATTTCCTATATAATAATCAGCAAAGTAATTTGTTAAAAAATACAGTTAATGTAAAGTTGATGTAAGGTTAGATTTACGACAGATAGGATGTTGGTACTGGCTACTGATGAGTCTGCATTCAGCATTTTAAACGTTAGTAAGAATATGTGCAAAATACTACCGCATTTTATAAGCTTTTAGTAGTAGGTGACACGGGCCGCATTCGGTTAGGTAGACTTATCTTACGCCAAACTCAGTTTTAACGCGTTATCGAACTTGTTTCAAAAACTTTTGAAGTGGTTCTTTAGAATTCAGTGAACACCCATTTCCGATAACAGACAGGCGCGTAAATGACAAGTACAACTGTGTGCATCTTATCGATTTGTTTACGTCATCAGTTGCTGATGCAAATTGTCGCATAATCAAAGATAAAAGTCGCGTGACAATTTAGATTACAGTGGGATTATTGTCGTGTCAATGCATTTTTAATCGTTCGACCAAAATAATACTGTATCTTACGAATATATAAATTTTTTTTCGCTATAAGAGGCATTGAATGCCAGTTTTAGCCTGAGGCAGTGCAGTAGCAGATGCTATAGTCCTACAACATGATTTGGGAGAGGTCTGTTGTCAAAAAATATTTTATATCCATCTTTCGCCATTCGGGAGCGCACTGTGCGTAGAAGCAGTACATATTTTTTACTACTAAGAGCGAAGCTTTCATGAAACTTTAGCGATCGGTGGTTTCTTTCGTTAGAAACAGTTTTCGTTTTTTTTTTTTTTTAAGGAATAAATAAGTATGTGATACACAAGGGCACAACATTCCGCGGAACCTGATTTTCACTTTCTTTCGTAAAGTAGCATTGTAACTGTAATCGACGTCGCATTCCTCTTTGAGAATCGGGGTGGCCGTAAGCTATATGTAACATTCCGAAAACCAAAATTTTGCTGCTAATCATTTTCAGAGTGTACCTTAATTGTATTTTTCCGGAGTTGTTGTTACACGCTGTTATGTGTAACTGCAGCAGCTAAATACTAGGTCAGTCGTCGAAATAATGCGCAGAAAATGGAAACAGCACGGCTGTACAACCTTTTATCAGTCACGCCAAGAAAACCTGAAAGGTCACAGAATGTACCTGCTCGTTTGATTGTTTTGTGTATCACGTCAGCTTGCAACAGAGCTGTTGCAACATAATCAAATAAGTGTATCAAAGTTTAGGAACAGATTAGTAGAGGAAAAATTTCGTTAGTAGCCTCGCAAATTTCTGCACAAACGCTCTAATAATTTATCAGTTGATGCGTAGATTGGAAATCCAGTTAAGGTGCCTTAATTGCTTGCTATAACAGAAACAACGTTTCAAAGTACATATGAACAAGAAATACGCATATTGTTCTTCACCAGTTGTACTCTGATTTTTTAGGTATGTCTTGAATGTGTAAATTGCCTCTGTGAATCACTTGCAATTACTTGTGTTCCAGATCTACGAAACGATATTCCGACCGTTGTTAACTCCAAAAATTTTCGATTATCATCTTACTGTTTGTGGGGAAGTGGTATTCATAAATATGAAGCTTGTGAAGCGGACACCCTGACCTTCTTGTCGAGCTTCGTCCCCGTTTGTCGCAACATTTCAGAAAGAACCATCACTGAGTCAAAATACTTCCACAAAACTGATTCTATATATATTTATTCTGAGTGATTTGTACTCGGTAGTGGTTAGTGTTTGAAATGAACCGTAAAACTTGTTGCTGTGCTCAGTTAATACAGGGTGTCAAGCCAAGGAGTCGCCGATTTCAAAATTAAGTAGCTCGAAAATTAAGATCGATAGACAATTGCAACAAAAAGATATTTATTGTGAAAGCTCTAAGAATTTTATACATCAGTCATCAGTATTACAGAAATTTCCAAATAGCCTGAAAGTCTGCTAACACCTGGCGCTGTACAATGTACAGCTCGTACAGTGTCAGCGTGCATAATTAAACTCGTCCTCTGCAAGTGGTCTTTGTAATACTATACATTGTTTTCGAAAGGTCCACCACTCGCGGAATGGAGGTAGTGCAAACTAACAATGAAATTTACCATCGCATCCTGTAGTGCCCCACGAAAATGAATTCAGATGCCACTCAGATCGGCAAATCGAACTCCTGCAACGTGTGGTATGGTACCGCTACACCCCACAGACAGTAGGCATTAGGAGTCAGATCCGGCGAAGATTGAGGCCAAACCTTCCCTGCACCAGTAAATTTGCAAAAATCCGACGCAGTGACTCTGTTCCCGAAGTATTCTTAAATAAAAAAAAAGCGAAACGCTTGTTCGATGCGATGTGGTCTTGGTCGACCCTTCAACGCTAGCTGTGTGGCGACAAATTGTTTCAAAATTACAACGTAACGTTCGCTAGTGATGAAAAAAGGGCTAATAATGGCCCTGCTACAAACCGCAGCCCAAACAGTAAGTTTGGCAGAATCCATTGGTTTCACTTCATACAAATAGAGATTGTCGGAATCCCAAAACCGCAATTTTTGTTTATTAATAACTCGTTCTGGTGGAATTGTGCTTCATCTCTGAACCAGGTCCACCCAACACCACATCGTTTATCACCAACCATTGAGAGGATCTGGTTGGAAAACTCAGCCATCTGTCGCACAGCTCGTAAAGGTATGACCTGTTGGATTTGGAGTTTGAATGGAAACCTGTGTAGGCTCTATCTCGGTATTTTCTGCGTGCTGGAACGACGCTTCATACTAGTCTCTGATGCAGTTCTTCGGACGGATTTCATTGAATTTTGTTGAATAATTCCAGAAACCGTGGCGGCATTGTCAAGAGTAACTACAGTTTGCCCAGGGCCAACATTCCCTGCCAGATCAGCAGCCACGCTGCCTGTTCGTTCAAATATGGCGAAGAGCTTGAGAATGGTTTTCGCGTCGGGTCCGTTTGAAACATTAAATCGTATTCGAAAACAGATCGCTGTTGCCGTAGACTGGCCTAACGTGCGGTATTCCAGTACCAGCAAAAAACGTTGTTCAATAGAACACGTAGTTTCAACCTCTTCCTCCAGTACGCGCTATCCTCCTTTCATGTTTCGACGGTGGAAATGACTGCTCGGAGCTGCGGAGCACTATTTATAGACACTACGTATTGCGATTACAGCGCCATCTGTTACCAGTTTTTCTAATTCGAAACTTCTGTAAAAGTAAAATTCTTATAGACTTCACAGTCGCACTCGTCTATCGACCTTAGTTTTAGAGAAATTTAAAAGACAGGGACTCCTTCGCTATACAAGTACATTATATTCGTTGAGTTTCTTCATTCAAAACTGTAATAACATTTTCGTAGAGTGCGACCCTATACTGGATTTAAACGAGGACGATAAGGCACGGAAAAAACAAGACTGTCTTTTGAAATGTGGTGCAACAGCAGAAAGTTGCTGAGAGATCAGAAAACGAATAGTGGTACTGAATTGGATTGTGGGGAGAGGAAATGTATCGCACAGTCGGACGGAAAGAAGGTATTGACGTAAGACACATACTGCGCCATCGTTAATTTGGTAATTAAAGCAAGTGTGGGGCTAAAATTGTAGAGGCAAACCCTGATTTGACTGCAGTTAGCAGGTTCAGATGGATTTAGGTTGCAATAGTTGTGATAGAGACTTGGTCTTGAAGAACTGCGTCAAACCATTCTTAAGACCGAAGACAACACTATCACTTACTTCTTGATTCCTGCAACACTCCCTGTATTGAGCCAAAGCTTTTATCTGGTATAGATTGTGCCGATGACGCTCGAGGAGTTACCTCCACATTTCCTATATCTTCTATTAATGCAACTTGGCAAGCGTTGAAGATAACAAATATGTCTTCTTCCACGGACTAGGCCAACAGCCTGTTCTGCATAAGAGTCAACATATTTCTGGACGTCCCACGGTGCGCCTTTCCTAGGAGGAATAAATTGAAGCTAATTTTCATTCGCGATTTTCATCAAATTTCAGCATATTTGATTTTTTAAGTTGGTTTGGTATCTACGGATTAGTTGTCTAGATACTTTCCTATATCCACATTTCTTGTGCTACCCACCAGGTTAGCCGAGAGCTGCTAATGCGCTGTTCCTGGACTCTGATAGGCGCGCCGGCCCCGATCGAATCCGCCGGGCGAATTAACGACGTGTGCCGGCTAGCCTGGATGTGATTTTTAGGTGGTTTCCCACTTCCTACTAGGTGAATACCTGGCTGGTCCCCACACCCCGCCTCAGTTACACGACTCGCAGGCATTTGAAACACGTTCGCACTATTTCATGGTTCACGCTAGACGCAGACAGCTATGATTCACAGGAAGGGCATCTGGCCACCCCTTTCAAGTAACCTTGCCAAATCCGATTGTAACAATACCGACCCTGCGAAAACTGCGGGATAAAGGCACAAGCAAAAGCAAAAAGCATCCACATTTCCTATGGTGGAGCAACATATGCAGTAGGAACCTCTTTTCTGGTTCTTGGATTTCAACCTTTTCCGGACCTTAGATCCGGGGTTCATCTGTATTTTGTCACTCACGCGTCAGTCCCATACATCCGATAGGTCAAGTATGATTTCACAGAATTTATCTTTTTGCAGTGCTTTTCCGGTATCTACCGCATCACACGTCATCGATAATTTCTTGTTATTACATTCAAGGTATATGGAGAGTGTGTGTGGGGAGGGGGAGGGGGGGCTCATCCAGTCTTACTTTATCCACAGGTTTTTCCATCGAGATGTGTTTGTATCGGAATGTCGTGATCCTATTTTCTGCCGTCGAGATTTTATAACTACAGATTCTCTTTCAGGAATTTTGAGTAGCAGGTCATATACGAATATGTATATGCGCAACCTTCGCCTGATTTTTTTTTTTTTTTTTTTTGCTAAATCCCAGCAGGTACATAGCTTTCAGTGGTGAGCGACACCGTCAGCGTGGAAAACCCCTGGGGTTGTTATTGGCGGATTTATATCCTCGTCAGTAGACGAAGGCCAAAATCGTTTCCGGAAATATAAAACATATTCACGCAGTACCCGACGTGCAACAAGTAATCGAGAATATAATTTCGAAACACATTGCGTTTATTGGTTAGGATAAAGACGGAAGCTATGCCAAATATGTTCTGTCAAGTGCTGTAAAAGCCCTAATTGTAAAGAAATATGAAAAATTCTTTGTGATTTACGTAATTTTTTTTATTTTTGTCTCTAGATTTCAAGAGCGGCCTGCTTTCGCTATGCTTCAGTGACTGTTTCACATTAATCGCTCTGAATTCCCATCGCTGCTGATTCCAGTAATGTGCCAGCTATTGTGCAATCGAACGAGACCGGGCTTCATCTCCTATTTACATGCATTTCATTAAGTTCAACTTATAATCAGTTTCCATATTGGCAGCATTGCCTTTCGTGACTGTGTTATGACGATTATATTCACATACAACGACGAATCACAGTTTACGGATTATTAATGTGACAACATTAACGTATTTACGACGGGCTACGAGTCACCGGCGCTCGTTTTCAGGCATCAAAAAATACAGCGCACTTGAAAACTGTTTGTTACTGAGACTGCTATTAATAAATTAGCGTTGTAAGCAGAGTTTCACACGAGCGCTGCTTTTTAAAATCATACGTGGACATAAGCTGCTTCGTCTCAAGAAAGTTCATTATATTCGAACTGAATGTTCAAGGATTCTGCAGCAAATGGAAGTTAGTGATATTGGTCTGTAATTTTGCAGGTTCGTTCTTTTACCTTTCTTATATACTGGAGACACCTGCACCTTTTTACAGTTGCTTGAGACTAGGTGTTGGGCGAGATTCACGATAAATGCTAGCTAGGGAGGGGCCATTGCCGTAGAGTAATCGAACTAGAATTCCATCCGGACCTGGCGATTTTTTTTTTTTTTTTTTTTTCACTTGTTCCTCTACGCCAGGTATGCTTTATTTCTATGTAGTCCCTAGGGAGTCTGCCCGATGGTGAGACGACGGTATGTTTGTACGGTTCTTCTGTGCGAACTATTTCTTGAACGTGAAATTCAAAACTTCGGCTTTGAATTTACAAGGTCGTGTAATAGGGCTTCGAGACACCGGACGTTCCTTCTGCGACATTGCTGAAAGACTTGGCAGGAATGTAGCCACTGTACGTGATTTTTGACAGCGGTGGTTATGACAGCGTACGGTCGAAAGAACACCTAGCTCCGGATGGCCACGTGACACTACTGAGAGGAAAGACCATCTTGTTCGGTGTTTGGCTTCGGCGCATCATAGTGCATCTGCAGCAAATGAGCAGTGACACTAAGAGCTGTTACAAATCGGTTACTTCAAGGACAGCCCCAAGCCAGCGTGCATTCCACTGACCCCAGACAGCCGCCATTTCAGACTTCACTGATGACGCGAGAGCTCATTGGCGGGCAGGGTGGAGGTCTGTTGTGTTCACTGATGAAAGCTGGTTCTACCTCTGTGCCGGTGATGGCCGTGTGTTGGTTAGGAGCAGGCCACTTGGAGCACCTGCAACGAACCTGTCTGCGTGCGACACACACGGGACTACACCTGGAGTTACGGTCAGGGATGCGATTTCGTACGCCAGTAGGAGCACAATTGTGGTTATGGCACTCGCCCTGACTGCAAATTTGTACGTCATTCTGGTGATTCGATCTGTTGTGCTGCCGTTCATGAATAGCATTCCAGGGGGTGTTTTCCAACGGGATGATGCTCCCCCACATACCGCTGTTGTAACCTAATTTGCTCTACAGAGTGTCGGCATGTTGCCTTGGCCTGCTCGATCACAAGATCTGTTCCAACCGAGCACATATGGGACATCATCCACAAACAGGGTTATTTGCCCTGTATTGGCCAACGAAGTGCAGCAAAAATGAACTCCATCCCACAAACTGACATCCGTCACCTGTACAACCTCGCGCTTATATTAACCACTGATCTTGCAGTGTTAAACAATTACACATGTCACCTAGACAAATGTATTTCCTAAATTTAATTACTCCACATTAATTCTTCTTTGGCGTTGCGATTTTTTTCTGCCATTATATGATATAACCTTCGAACTTAACTCTATCGCGATGCCGCTTTTTCATTGAATTCCAAGGAGTGAAACTATTTCTAATGTTTTTATTTCCTTGTTTTTTCACCGTTAGTAGCTAGAAATGAAGTTGTAAAACTGTTTGGTGCTTTTACTTGACCGCTTCTTTGTGGTTCCACGGGCGTCTTCAACTGTTACAAAGAGACTTAACGCCGTGCGCGCGAGTATTGCTACCGTTGACGCTCTCAGGTGACTAGGCAAAAGTGGCGAGCGAATTCCGAGCGCGGAGCTGCGTCAGCCGACAGGACTGTGGAATGCAAGCCAGCATTGCGTGACTGTTTGCTGACAGAGAACGCATACGCGGCGCACGCAGCAGCGTGGCACGGTGTGCTGTGGCGTGGCGTGTCGTGGACAAGACAGACGAGGCGCTCCCGCTCCCCCTCGCGGGTAAATTTAGCAACACCGGTCCGGCGTGGCGGCCAGCCGTCCGACAGGGCCGCGTTGTGCGCAGCGTTGCCAAGCAGCGGCAGCCGGCGACGGCGTCTCGCCGCGGGCCGGAACTGCCGAGCCGGGAGGCGCAGGCGGGCGGCCGGCCGCCCCAGAGCCGAGGCGTGCTATTGATTCCACTCGCCAGTGACTCACCCTCACCTCACCCCGTGGAAATCCGCTCACGCTACTATCGATTTGAAAGTTCCCGCGCAATTCCCCCGCTGGCATTATCTTGCAGAGGACTTGATGATCTAAACGCATGCTGGTTAGCAGTCCGCGCCTGTTTCTACATCGTGGAAGTGACGACGCGGCCGGAAGGGACAGCCGCGTGACCACAGTAGCGAAATCCACAAACCGCTAACGGCCACGGGAGGCAAAGTGCAGTAATATCGTGGTCAGGTAGTAATCCGCGACAGCGAAGAAAATATCCACTTGTCACTCAAAGTTTAACTTCCACTGTAGCGCTAGCTTACGAGCGTGTATTCGAATCATTTTTGTATCAATTCCAGTGCCATTTTGACGATGTTCTTGAATGCATTTCAATTTGTCATATTCATGTTTTGGCCATTTTGGATTCAGTTCTCTGTTTGCTCATTTAGTCTTCATTTATTTTAGTTCTTCTTTACTATCCTGCCAATCGCGAATTTTTTTTGTATTTGTGGAGGGCGGAAATGCCACTCAGCTGCTCTTTCCTTGTTGTCCTGCATGTGCTGTTACTTTCAATTTGTAGTCATCACCATTTGAATACCTTTTTTTTTTTTTTGGTCCATTACGAAATTAGCTGCTAACAAAAACATTGTACTGTTGCCGTATTCTGCAGTGACGCATCATAGGCTAGACAATGTTCTGGGTTTGTGACGGCGGGGCGGGAGGGACACTTTTCATGTTCGTCGCATCGGTGCACTGTTACTGCAAGTTGAATCCAATGTTCCCAGATAGATTAGCCGTGCTATCGAATATATGGCCAATTTTTAAGACTGTCGAAAATTTTAAATCAAACACTGGATATCGTTATATTAATTTCGAGTACAAGACGCACCTGAATTTTTGAGGCAATATTTCGAAGAAAAAAGGCGTCTTACAGTGCGTAAAATACGGTACCAGTTTCAACTAGACACCTTAATATCTCGCACGAAACATTTTAACAAGACGTATCGGTGACTGTTTTTTTGGGGGGTGAGACCGATTGACACTGGCAATTGATGTTCCCATATAACTTTATTACATTCAGTATTCATCGCTATCAACACGTTTCGTGTCGTCCAGGAGAAATAAGTTTTTAATGCACCGAACATCGTTGAGAATAACATAGCATTCCGTAATATTTGCGGACACACACGACAACTTGTATTGTGTTATTGTGGCATACTGCTCTGTGTTGATGTTAGCTATTATACTCCTATCAGTACCAAAGTGGGAAGGATGCTCCAGAACTAGAGCAGAAATACCAATAGAACTCTCACGTATTGATTCCAGTTTTTGCCCTTGTGTAAATATACATGCAGTTAAAATACCAGGAGTTATTTTTAAAAGATGGAAAGAAGTTCATTCTCTCTCTCTCTCTCTCTCTCTCTCTCTCTCTCTCTCTCTCTCTCTCTCTCTCCCAACAGATCACACACTTGGTATCTTTGGATCGACAATTACTACATTGCTAAGAAAAGATGTTGCGAAGTGTTTCACTTGAACTGAAAAGCGTACATTGCATTATGTAGTATAAAGTATAAACTGTTTTCTGTACGGGTAACATCACAACTAAGTCGATTAACAAAAGATGGAATATACAGGGTTATTACAAATGATTGAAGCGATTTCACAGCTCTACAATAACTTTTTTTTAGATATTTTCACAATGCTTTGAACACACATACAAAAACTCAAAAAGTTTTTTTAGGCATTCACAAATGTTCGATATGTGCCCCTTTAGTGATTCGGCAGACATCAAGCCGATAATCAAGTGCCTCCCACACTCGGCGCAGCATGTCCACATCAATGAGTTCGAAAGCATCGTTGATGCGAGCTCGCAGTTCTGGCACGTTTCTTGGTAGAGGAGGTTTAAACACTGAATCTTTCACATAACCCCACAGAAAGAAATCGCATGGGGTTAAGTCGGGAGAACGTGGAGGCCATGACATGAATTGCTGATCATGATCTCCACCGCGACCGATCCATCGGTTTTCCAATCTCCTGTTTAAGAAATGCCGAACATCATGATGGAAGTTCGGTGGAGCACCATCCTGTTGAAAGATGATGTGGGCGCTGTCTGTCTCCAGTTGTGGCATGAGCCAATTTTCCAGCATGCCCAGATACACGTGTCCTGTAACGTTTTTTTCGCAGAAGAAAAAGGGGCCGTAAACTTTAAACCGTCAGATTGCACAAAACACGTTAACTTTTGGTGAATTGCGAATTTGCTGCACGAATGCGTGAGGATTCTCTACCGCCCAGATTCGCACATTGTGTCTGTTCACTTCACCATTAAGAAAAAATGTTACTTCATCACTGAAAACAAGTTTCGCACTGAACGCATCCTCTTCTATGAGCTGTTGCAACCGCGCCGAAAATTCAAAGCGTTCGACTTTGTCATCAGGTGTCAGGGCTTGTAGCAATTGTAAACGGTAAGGCTTCTGCTTTAGCCTTTTCCGTAAGATTTTCCAAACCGTCGGCTGTGGTACGTTTAGCTCCCTGCTTGCTTCATTCGTCGACTTCCGCGGGCTACGCGTGAAACTTGCCCGAACGCGTTCAACCGTTTCTTCGCTCACTGCAGGCCGACCCGTTGATTTCCCCTTACAGAGGCATCCAGAAGCTTTAAACTGCGCATACCATTGCCGAATGGAGTTAGCAGTTTGTGGATCTTTGTTGAACTTCGTCCTGAAGTGTCGTTGCACTGTTATGACTGACTGATGTGAGTGCATTTCAAGCACGACATACGCTTTCTCGGCTCCTGTCGCCATTTTGTCTCACTGCGCTCTCGAGCGCTCTGGCGGCAGAAACCTGAAGTGCGGCTTCAGCCGAACAAAACTTGAGTTTTTCTACGTATCTGTAGTGTGTCGTGACCATTATGTCAATGAATGGAGCCACAGTGAATTTATGAAATCGCTTCAATCATTTGTAATAGCCCTGTACATTTACGTACATGATAGACTGAACCGTGTCATTCGTTAAGTTGAAGGCTAAGTCTGACATGACCTTGTTTAACTAAGGAAATG
Source organism: Schistocerca americana (assembly GCF_021461395.2). Lineage (NCBI taxonomy): Eukaryota > Metazoa > Arthropoda > Insecta > Orthoptera > Acrididae > Schistocerca > Schistocerca americana. Next base: position 116,027,128 of record NC_060120.1, read on the forward strand.
TCTGAACAAAGCTGTTTCCAGGCGTTGTTTGTGTAGTGATAGCGACGGGATGCGTCATAGATGATGCAATTTGTCTACCTCACGGTCGACTCGACGCACAGACAGCATTCAGATCTTTGTTCCGTACTGAGAGGGAATTTCTAGGTACTTTGTAAAGCAAAATTCGATCTGATTGTCACTACCTTCGTTAAGGAAATAATACTTTTCGCGTGTGAGCGCAATGTCGCCCTTAAATTGAATGAAAATGCCATAAAAAACATTACATTAAATCTTGTTAGAATCGTGTGTGTCGTTAAAAATCCACCGCGCAGCGAGTGATTGGCGGAATGCAGGCTCGGTGGTGATGTTTCGCTAATACATGTGCATGTGTACTCTGAACACATTGTAAAGTGGTGGGATAGCAGGGTGAGCGGCCACTGCAGAAATGTTCACATTATTATGAATTTTGTTCTTAGCAATGCGGCTGCAGTTGACCCCAGTGGTGTGTGTGTGTGTGTGTGTGTGTGTGTGTGTGTGTGTGTGTGTGTGTGCAAATTGGTAGAGTATTACGTTGTAAAGACTACCCCGACAGGAATGCATAAAGGCTGCTCATTGTTTAATTAAGAAAAAAATTCCGTCGTGATATCGATGACCTTGTTTTTTCCCTAACCAATGTGATGGAATAATATTTGGTATCCTTTCACAGTAAGAAGCAATAGGTTGTCACGTAGTTATCCGTACAGTGTCATGGATTCTTGTTAACAAACGGCCATGGTTCCTTTCGTATCGTTGCCGAATTTCGTTGCGATGATTCTGTATGTCCACAAATTGGAAAAAGTACTGTCTTGAAGAGTAATATCGTAATATAATTGGATAACACCTATGTACTTCACGACAGTGCGTGTAGACGCCCGACAGCAAATCGTTCTCGTCATTCTCAGTACGAAGTTCCATGGTTATCGATACTTTTTCTCGTTGAATAATAAAGTGTACTTATGGCTATATTTGTTTCTGTAGTGCCACGGACCTCTTCAGAGTTGAAATGTATCGCTAGTGTAATTAGTTTTCCCAGGCTTGCAGAGCAGGGTTCAGTCAATTGGTACCAACGGATGAGTTACTGTGCCATTTTAAAAGTATTAGCTCCATCACTTACAAGGAAAAGCTCTTTTAGACGCATCTCTTTGGAGGACAATACTGTATTTCTGAAAGGGCGAATGAAGGAGATAAAATAGGTATAGCAAAGTTATAGGTTATAAATTTTAGAAAATTCACAAGCAACTACCACTTTGAGGCAGTACTACACATTAACAAACTTGCATCAGTGTTAGATTTCCAGCAAACAACTTCATTTATATCTTCAGAGTTGTCTTCATTTTAACACTGTTTGGCTATGTTTCATGGTCGCTTCTGCTGCTGCCCAGTTACATTCAGGGATATCGATGATTCCAGTTTGTGTGGCCCTAGTTCTTCGTGATCTGACTGGAAACTTCAGACGCACCAAATATTCTTGGATAGTTCAGCCTCTGGAACTAGTGTAATGATGTCTTCGTAGCCATTATAATGACAGCCTTGTCGGCCTTCTCTCTTTCTCCTCTCGTGCTTTAATCAGAAGAGTGGTTTGGTATGCAATAGTAAGTGATCTTCCCACACAAATCTCGGGGAGCGGGAACGTATTGTGCGTATTGAAAGTGTGCTGGGAAGTATGGGAGTATGAATGTTGTTAAAGTCTATGCAAGTAGTCTCATGTTATCTAAGGTCTGGTGGGACGATGTCTTAAATTGCTTGGAACCAAATGTTTTCAAGTACGGGTCCAATGTGCATTGACATAGCTGGAGTTCCTCAAGCTGTTCCTGTCAGTTTCCTTATTTCTGGTCTTGAGTATTTGTCCAGTAAGCATTTTGTCAGATAACAATCAGCAGTGTTGCAAAATGGAGTTTCAAATTTTGTGTCTGCTAGGTGATTATTAAGGTGGAATATGCAACTTTGTTTCGGTTTAAGGTGGAATATGCAACTTTGTTTCGGTTGGATTTTAACTATCTAGGCTTCTCACAATTAAATTAACTTTTCCAGATCTTCAATCGCAAAGCGTTCTCCTTAATCTACTTGTTTTGCTTGGATGCCTCTTGCCATGCTGTCAACGACGACAGCGTCGGAGATACCTATGGCTAGTCCTATCACAATTAGGTTCTCTCAATTGAAATTAAATTAGTGAGTGGCAGAAGTGGATGAAATCAGTGAAGATGAAGTGTCGTGAAATAAGAATGAAAACGGGTGAGAAACTCTCGGTCCTCAGTGTAATAAATATACGTGACTAATGTAAATGTGTACAGGACTGGAAGTCGAACACGATTATTATTGCTTCGTCGTGATAAAATTAATTTCGTTTTTACCATTACGGACAGTTTTTGCATATACCTCATGTCATTGCACCTTAATTGATTTAATTCTCGTAATCTATTCATTTAGCGATTGTCGATTGATAAATTACATTTTCTTTAGAATCAGTGATGAAATTAGGTGCTCTGAAAAGTACATTCATTGGAACCTGCTTAGTTCATTCGTACCTTGGTCTCTTCCTACAGTTCTACCCCCGCCTTCCCTCCCCTCCCCCTCCCCGACGCTTCCACCCATTACCAAACTGATGATTCCTATATGCTGCAGGACATGTCCTATTAACCAATTCCTACCTTTTGTTGTTGTGCTGTATATTTCTTTTTTCACCTGTTCGATTCGATGCTGTTAATTATCTGATCTACCCGTCTCTGTAGCATTACGCTCCAAAAGCTTCAATTCTCTTCTTGTCTGAACTGTGTATCATCCTCGTTTCAAGTCGGTACAAGGTACACTACAGATACCTTCGGAAACGACTGTCGTAACACATTGTGTTAACGATTTTTTTCCTTTCTCCAAAAACAGTTTTCCTACTTTTACTAGTCTGCGTTTGCTGTCCTGCCTACACTATGTGATCAAAAGTATTCGGACACCCCAAAAACATTTGTTTTTCATATCAGGTGCATTGTGCTGCCAGGTACTCCCTATCAGCGACCTCAATAGTCATTAGACGTGAGAGCAGAATGGTGCGCTTCACGGAATTCTCAGATTTCGAACGTGGTCAGGTGATTCGGTATCACTTGTCATACGTCTGTACGCGAGATTTCCACCCTCTAGGTCCACTGGTTCCGATGTGATAGAGAAGTGGAAACGTGAAGGGACAGGTACAGCACAAAAGCGTACAGGCCGACCTCGTCTGTTGATTCGACAGTTGAAGAGGGTCGTAATGTGTAATAGGCAGACATCTACTAGACCATCACACAGGAATCCCAAACTGCATCAGGATCCACTGCGAGTACTGACATTTAGGCGGTAGGTGTGAAAACTTGTATTTCATGATCGAGCCACACATCACGCCGGTAAATGCCAAACGACGTATCGCTCGGAGTAAGGCATTGGACGATTGAACAGTGGAGAAACATTGTGTGGAGTGACGAATAACGGTACACAAAATGGCGATCCGATGGCAAGGTGTGGGTATGGCGAATGCCCGGTGAACGTCATGTGCCAGCGTGTATAGTGCCAACAGTAAAATTCGGAGGCAGTGGTGTTAAGGTGTGGTCGTCTTTTCAAAATGGCTCTGAGCACTATGGGACTTAACATCTGAGGTAATCAGTCCCCTAGAACTTAGAACTGCTTAAACCTAACTAACCTAAGGACATCACACACATCCATGCCCGAGGCAGGGTTCGAACCTGCGACCGTAGCGGTCGCGCGGTTCCAGTCTGAAGCGCCTAGAACCGTTCGGCCACAGCGGCCGGCTCGTGTTTTTCATGGAGGGTGCTTGCACCCCTTGTTGTTTTGCGTGGCACTATCACTGCACAGGCCTACATTGATGTTTTAAGCAGCTTCTTGCTTTCTACTGTTGAAGAGCAATTCGGGGATGGCGACTCCACCTCTGAACTCGATCGAGCACCTGTTCATAATGCACAGCCTGTGGCGGATTGGTTACACGACAATAACATCCCTGTAAAGGACTGGCCTGCACAGAGTCCTGACCTGAATCCTATCGAACACCTTCGGGATGTTTTGGAACGCCGATTTCGTGCGAGGCCTCACCGACCGACATCGATGCATCTCCTCAGTGCAGCACTCCGTGAAGAATGGGCTGCCATTCCCCAAGAAACCTTCCAGCACCTGATTGAACGTATACCTGCGAGAGTGGAAGATGTCATCGAGGCTAAGGGTGGGCCAACACCATATTGAATTCCAGCGTTACAGATGGAGGGCGCCACGAACTTGCAAGTCATTTTCAGCCTGGTGTCCGGATACTTTTGATCACTTAGTGCATATTGGCCATCGTCAGTTGAGTTACTGCCTAAATTGCAAAAGTCATGTACTAGTGTGAAAGAAAAGGAGACAATTCTCTCAGCATAGCCTGATTCAATTTGACAATACTTTTTCTTACTTCTTTTGTTCGTCTTACAACTCCCCCCCCCCCCCCCCCCCCCCAAAAAAAAAAAAAAAATTCACTACACGTTCAACTGCTCTTCCTAGTGATTTGCCGTCTCCTACATAATCACAATGTCATCGGCAAAACTTAGTTTTTTTTATTATTTTCTTCCGTCTTTAATTCCCTTTCAAAATTTCTCCCTGGTTTCCATCACTGCTTGCTCAATGTACAGATTGAATAACATCAGGGATAGGCTACTGCCCGGTCTCCATTTTCTATTGGTCCTCTTCTCTGACTCTTGTAACTGCAGTCTGATATCCTTACAAGTTGTATATAACATCTTAAATTGTTTAATTAGTCTTGGATGTTTGCTGGAGAAATTATACAGCAACGTGTTTCGGATACTGTTAAAAGTTTGACCAGTTATTTCACGTAAATGTAGTCCCTTTTCTGTTCAGACTGATTGCCGTTCGATTGTTGTATCAGCCTCTCACGTTTTTATGGCTGTAAGATTCTAGTTTGAGTGGTGGGTTCATGGACTAAAATTCAGTAATATATTTTCATTTGTCTTGATTCTGTTGATGTCTTCGAAGTTTCGTATATTTCCTATCAATCTGCCTTTTGTCATTAAAGAACTTCCTTTTTAGTTCTGAGATCCTAGAATTTTCAGGGAGATCATTTTATGAATATAATTACGTATTCACAATGGTTACCAGTTCGCCAAAGGGAAGTCTCAAATAATGTTTCAGACGTAGAGGAATGTGTAATCTAGACGTAAAAGATTGGCATGAATGTCACAAAAATTATCCTTGGCTTCAGAATTCACAACTACAACATAATAAAGGGTAATAAAAAGTATGGGGCATCTATGAGGTTATATTTTAACAGAGTTGAATAGTTATTACCATTATATCAAACATGAATGAATTATGTATTTTATTTCATCGTAGTCACTCAGTCCTTCATGTGTGATTTGACATACATTCATTGGAAACCTATTTGTTACGGACTTCTACAGTACTTGTTTGGAATGTTGATACAGCGTCGTATGCTAACGAATCAAAGTAGTTACGGCAATGTCGATTTGTTTACAAAGAACTATCACAAGTTAGTTTGTGCTTATAAGCATTTTCCTTGATTATTGTGAATGAAATCTCTACATATAGTCCTGCATTTGAAGTTTTTTTTTCCCCCAACAGACCTCTGTCACCCTATTTACCCAAGTATAGATTGTAATGGATGTACTTCATCAATTCCAAAAAAATACGGCGGCGATGGTAAGATCGCGCTGTTGCTGGGTAAACGTTGGACGTCTACATTACAAAGTGCCTGATTTGGTCTTTCATTCCTTGTCTGCTGTGTTCATCTGGCAGGTTGAAAAGTAATAAAGTTGGGCAGTGGTTTCGTCCGTCTGTATGTTCTGCAGTTGTCATGATATTTCACTGAAAGAATTTGCTTGATGAGAGAGAATTTGTAGACGGCTTTTAAACTCACGACATTGTAGTGTAAAAGTCTGCTGCTTCAAACGTCTTAACTAAACTGGATGACTAATTTTCCCACGAAGGCCATTGCTTCCACATCCCTAGTTCGACTGATTCTTGCATATTGCACGTTAGTCTTTGACGCTTTTAACATAATACTAAAAGGATAAATAAACTACAAAGAATAACAGGGCGTTTTGCAGTCGGATCTTGTAGTAACAGAATATCACGGAGAGAGATGGTGCGTCACGGAGATGTTTACACCTAAAATACAGTTGAATGTTCCATGAAGAACACTGACTGACAGTATATTTCCTACCACGTGTATCACCCTAAATGGGCAATGATCAGAAACGGAAACCCTGAAAAACTAGGTCTCAAATGAAACAGGCAAAATGAATAGAGACATTTAGAAATAAGATTGGCAGAAAAAATGTAAGGCTAAGCCGGAATGGCTAGAATACAAACGCAAATGTAGATACATACACAACTAGACGGCAACCTTTACTCAAAGGAGGGAAAGTTGAAATGTTGAATTTGTATGCAGTGTGTCTGCTTGAAGGAAACAAACTCGAGGACAATGTAGAAAGATAGAGGGGTAGGTGAAGACGAGGCGGGAGGTACAATACTGTGAGAGTAATTGGACAGAGCACTGAGAGACCTAAGAAGAAACAAGCCCACTGCAATAGACATTCCCATTGAGATCCTTGGGAGGTCCAACCATGGCTAAACTATTCCGTCTGGTGTGCAAAATATTGAGAGTGGTGATTTAGCTTTAACGAAGAATCCAGTAATTTCAGTTCCAAAGCAACCAGGTGCCGATAAATGTGAATAATACCGAATCTCAGTTTAATAAAACTTGGTAGCAAAATATTGACACGGTTTATTTAAGTACAGAAAAACTGGTAGAAGCCGATCTTGGAGAACATCAGTTTGGGTTTCGGAGAAATTTAGGAACGCGCGAGGTAATACAGGCAAACATACATTTATAGCATTTGTAGATTTAGGTAAAGCTTGTAAATATGTCGATTTGAATACCCTAGGTTTTGGAGGTAGCAGTGGTAAGAAGACTGACTGCCGTTGAGAGTCGAATGTCGTGAAAGAGAATTTGTGGTTGAGAAGAGAGTGAATACTAAAGGGATAGGTTACAGTCTGTAGATTGAACAAGCAGTAACAGAAATCAAGGAGGAATTTGGAAAGGTAATTAAATGTCATGGAAATGAGAAAAAAAATAGATTTGTTGATAACATTGTATTCCTTTCGCAGGCGGCAACGGACTTCGAAGAGCAGTGGAATGGCATGTATAATGTCGTGAAAATAGATTACAAGATGAATATAAATAAAAGTAAAAGAATACTGGATGTAATTGACTGAAATTTGGCGATTCTCTTTGAATAGGATTAGGAAAGGCACACTAAAAATAGCAGATGAGTTTCGGTATTTGGGCAGCAAAATATTGATGATAGCCAAAGTGGAATAGATGTAAAATACAGACGCAAGAAAATAATTTCTGAAAAGAGGAATTTGTTAACATATGTAGAAGGATGCTAGAGATTAGGTGCGTAGAACGAGTAACTAATTAGGTGGTACTATGTCTGTCAAAGAAAGAAGAAGAAATCGGATGTAATTTTTGTCACATTTTGATAATGGGAGATTCGTCGGCATATCCAATAGCGACATGGGGGAGAGGGAGAGATAGTTTTACATCTGCTTAAACTTGTATTCTTACAAGCAGTCTGGGAGCATCATAACGAGTTGGAAATTTGATTTCCATGGCACAGGAGTCTGTAAGGAAACACCAGATAGTGTAATCTCTCCAACTTTTAGTCGTCTCTTATACACGCCAGCACCATATCAGTTATCAGCACAACGTTACCAGAGTACATTCCGCCAACTGGGAAGAAATCCAACGCCAGCACACTGTGCTTTTGAATGTGTAGGAGCAGCTGTCGGGAAACTTACAGAGGAACACAGTTCAGAACGCAGGTGTTAATTTTCTTCTACACACTACATTTCAGAAAATTGTACATATGCCGACATTTAGTTTTCAATTGCTTCAAAATAAGATTAAAGAACAATCATTAAAAATCTCATTGATTCCAAAGTCTACATAAAATTTTTAGATAGCATTGAACAATATTGTGCTGAAGTCGGTCGTTTTAAGGGATTAAACTCGATCTACATATTTTCCTCATTTCTGAGGTAATTATTGTGTAGCTGACAACAGCTTTCAATAATAATACGAAAATTCCATTCATACGATTATTGTTGCGTAAGATATTCCCCGCTTAAACGGCAAGGCGATCGCGACGCTGTTCTAACAAAAATGTTGTTATAGCAAAAAACTGGAGCTTTACAAGATTGAAGCTTATTTATTTCGTGTGGGTTCCTTCGCTGCCATAGCAGCTTTTTGATCCAACAGCTGATGTGACGATATATGTACTGTATTTTGGGGTATGCTGTATGAAAGACTGACAGGGCACTGAAAAATTAGTGTCAATAGACATAGCATTAAACCAACACACGTGCTCGGAATGGACGACAATTAAGAGGAAAGTCATCCGCGATCATTCGAAGGAACAATCATATTATTCCCTGATGACTCAGGGAAACGACCGAAAATCTAATTCAAAAAGGGAAGACGGAGTTTTTAACCTCGTGCATGAGTTTTTAACCTCGTGCATCAGAAAGCTCGTGTGATGTCTGGACCATTCAGTTAGGACCTCTGGATGCTAGTCCGTTATCTTGGCCGCTAGGAAATTGGAAAAAAATCCACTCCTATGTGAATACGTTGAGAATAGCCTCAGGAATTGCCTTTTTGTTTGGACTTTATTTTAACATTCATCTGGTACTAGTACATCCTGCTCTTTGCTTTCCGTCTCACTCTTTTTGTCAAATGTCGACGTAACAGAGTACGAACCAAGGATATAACTGGTTTCTGGTGTTCTACACATTTCACCTGGCGTATACTACTTGTTATTCGAATGTAAAACTTTGGTTTGTACCTGGTGTGTAGAAACCACGTTAGGTGAAACAGAGCACTCGTATGAAAGATCTCTCATAAAGTGCATGGTAATAACAGGACCGAGCCCCCATTGACTCGCGCCAGATGTTGCACGTACTCGTACTCACAACTCGGAACTGTGCGAGCGACAGTAAATCCTAAGACGACTGTAGTTTTTCGCGCTCATAATTTACATTTAACTGAAGTTGAGTTTTACCAGGAGTACATCCGTGGAAACGGTATGCAGTCAATCATTAGCGTTTTCACCAGCATGCTTAAGAATAGTGTTGTCCAGTCGGAAAATGTAGTGATTTTTATTCTGAAAAATTACGGCACGTGGACTATGTTGAGACTTAAAATTTCAAACTTCCTCTAAATACGTTTTGCATAAAGTTTTATATTTTCTGAAACTATTCGCTTTTGTCAGGGTTAGTTTTGTGTGAAATAAAAGGTACTATCTTAAAACAAAAAACACTTTGACAGTCATTAATATAAGCCTATATTATCGCTACGTGATCATTACCACTCATAAACTATGTAATTGTATTTGTATTTCTGATTTTTCAATGCATTGCCTCACATAGGCATTAATGCACTCTGCATTAAGGACGCAAACACGCGTTAATTTGACTTCATTATTTATTTAATTACCTTCAGTACATCATGTATTATCCCTCTTCCCCATACTTTAACAATATGTATACACACTTTTAAGGTTGTTTCTTTCAGGGTACTTCTATCTTAGATCCTCTGATAAAATGGGTATGTGGAATGCCATTTTTGGGATTTGTTAATAAGTACCATTACTGTTATCAGTGAACAAATTTTGCTCGCACAGAAATAATTCTGTGATGTTGTTGGCTGCCACGATATTTCCTTTTTCTTAGAATGTAGCAGAGCAATTAGTATGCGGTCTGTAATGTTTTTGGCCTAATGGATATTCTTCCATTGGTGGTGGACATATGTCGGCGGTTTTTTAAGTTTTTGAAGACTTGAGTGCCTACTGTCTGTAAGACCTGGAATGGCAAAAGCTGGGTAATGAGTAAACAAACCAATCTCTTACACAGCAAATATTTGTACACTGTGGCACCTTTCTCTCTCTCTCTCTCTCTCTCTCTCTCTCTCTCTCTCTCTCTCCCCTGTCATTGCAGAGATTTCTTTGGACATTCCTGGCGCCTATCTCATTCATCACTTAGTGTTTACAGACAGATTATCGGATTTGTACGAGTAGTATGCCGTCTGTTTAGATACTGCTGAACCTCTCGGTGCTTGAGGTTGGTTTTTAAAGCACTTGTGTGACGAGGTGCATGCCGCGTGCAGCGTTTTAGAGTTTTCCTCCTCTAACCGCGATTGACTGCTATAGTTTTTAATCTATGTGTAATACTTTCGTTTGTTCAAAACGTCTTCTGTACGTCTCGTTATTGTAATAATTGTCAGTCGGGACTTCGGAGGAATTATGCAGAGCTTTTCACATTTCGTTTCAGAAATTTTAGTCCATTATGTACAGCAGTGCAGGCATATGTGCTCTAAACTCCGAGCAGCGTTTATGGTGATTGCATCCCATTTTTGGTTATGGCTATTCAACAACTCGGAACTGAATGAATGGCGGAACTAAACTGTTTGCTTGCTAACGGGTCATTCTGATGTTATCATCCCGCGCCCACCGCATCTTACCCGTTCGTGAAGATATGAGAACCACGAACCCTCAAGAAGGGAGGACATTCTGAACTACTGTTTTGCTTCACGCGATACCGGAAATGGAAGTCTTAAATAATGTGACATACCATGGATAAAACCGTTGGTATCTAATGGAGTAGCATACACTGACTATAGTTAACTAGTTTCTTCTCCATTACCCATTTCGTCGATTGCATGTTAACCATTAGCATAGAAACAAATTCCAGAAATAAAATATTACCTCTCCCCCTCCCCCCCCCCCCCCACTCTCGTCTCTCTCTTCCAAAAAATAAGCCTCTAATGGCAGCCTATTACTGAAGCTGTTAGAGTAAAATGTCTTTAGCATACATTTCGAATATCATTGCATACAGTCGGCTTTTTGAGTGCTCACCTCCTCGTCCACGTATTAACAGTTTTATTTGTGATGACAATGTATATGATTCCGACGTGTTTTATGTTAGGGTAACAGTGTAGCGTAATCAGTGGTACATACTTCCAGGAGAACTGGTCGTGGAACACAGACGTTACATCATTATTTCCCTATGGTAGATTTGGAAAGCAGTGATTTCGATATTAATTGCCGTAGATGAGATGGTGGTTTTGATGTGATATGTTGTCACTACTGCACTTCGGCAAGTACGTTTAGTAGCTGCTGTTCAGCAGATAACTGAGTCGCGAATAGTGTAATGTACGGCATTTAAATTTAAATGATGTGACGTTGAATTCTTTCGTGGATGTAACTGCGTGGACTTCATGCAATTCGTCTTCGAAAGGAAAAGAGATGATCGTGCAATATTAATCGGTGCGAGACTGCTCTTGTCTCCGATGCGAGGCATGTCTGCCGTGGCAAGATAACTGTTGGATTGCATTTCACCTCATCATCCGTTGTGTGAAACTTCTGCTTGTGCCTTACATAGGAGAAAGTGTTGTGATAGATGTTCATCTACATGCATTTCATAAATGCAGCAGACCTGCTAGGTAGCATTGTTTATGATCAAAGTTATTTTTTCTTTAATGTCATCAGCGTTTTGTTATCCTGTCTCTAGTCTTCCTTAAATCTGATCATAATTTTTGAATTGCTGTTGCATAAGTTCTCGCATGCTAAAGTTTGTAGGTTTTATTTTCAGTATTGGGAACCCTTCTTAAAGTAAACAGTTGTTTGTGAGATTTCGCTTTAATGATTTCCAACTTAATGTTGTAACTCGGGTATTAAGTTAGAATTGCGCTACTACTCGTGTTTTGCTCAATTTTCCTCAAGGATTTCATAATGTTTTGAAGCAATAGGCATATGGCTGCAGCCGTTGGTGTGCCAAAAGGAAAATGTAGTGTTCTTGCATGAAGTCAGCCTGCCCTATAGTGACTGGTTCATTACTAATACTTCCTAGATGCTACTGTCATCACCTGCATTGTTAACTGTCTCGACTGAGGAAAGTCCAAGGTACTTATTCCTTTCTATTTTACAACTACCTTTTCTCTCAGGTAAACCCATAATCATGTTCCGTTAAAACAGTATGGAGAGGGATGTAGAAACTTTTCCTCGAATAAAAATGGTGTACTGCTGACAGGTGCCTATTGGACGTGTAGATTGATTCATCAACTATTTGTTTGTCACGCCCCCGAGTAACCAATTTGAATGAATAGGGGACTCGCATATAAACAGCTGGAAAAAGATTCTCCACAAAAAACTTGCATTTGGTTCCGTATCACACGACGTTCGGAGTGTGATTGTAACACTTGGAGCTTTTCATCATTCTGAATTCTGTCAGACCGTTTACAGATTGTGATGCCAATAATTCACGTAAATTTGTCTTAATTTGACATATGTAGCCTTTCTCGCGTTAATGTAATCACTAGCAGTAGTATAGACATTCTAGGATGTGAAAGAAAAGCTTTATTTCGCTACGTCGTGTTGTTTGACAACAAAGTAAGTGTGCAATGTGGTTGCACGTTAGCTGTCCTTAGCTGCTGCACCTGTGGTAGTGGCGGCGGCGGCGGCCTTCGCGCCAGTGTACACGCAGATCGATGGCGGCTGCAATACCAACAGGTCGCAGTACACCACGCGACACCATGCCAAAACATCAAGGCCACGTTGCTCACGTGCATTTCGCCTAGCCTTCGTTGGATGTTTCTTCCGCGGATGTTGCGCTGCTGTGCACGGGCAACGGCGGACGAGGGGGGGCTAACTGCAGCTTAAATCTCTAAATGTGCGACTTTGCAGAACGATGATGGCCAAAGTACGGCGGGAAGGTGTAATGAGACCTTCATAAAAATCGGTTAATTCGTGCCCAGTACGTTTGTGTCTTCATAATTCCAGCGGCCTACGATGCGAACGCACGTGTTAACAAGTAAAAAACGCAAAATTAAATGTGGTTAAAGCAGTGCACTACGATATCTTTATGGAAAATGTGGTTCAAACGATCAGTCCAGCCATCAAGAATTTGGCTTTCCGTAGTTTCCCCAAATAATGCAATACGAGTGCCTAATTGTCTCATCGATACTGACACTGCTGATTTTCATGTGCTTCGGCTGTATTTACGTACATTACATTGCATTTCATTCGGCTGGTCGCTGCACCAAGCGTTGTTTGTCTACAGTTCTGTTTCATGTTATGTAAGAATCTGATGCTGAATGCGACATGCCGTTACGCTGAGTTGCGTTTTCTGCGAAGTGCCTGAGAAGCTACGGACGTTATCTAGTAAACGATAACTGCTTACCTTCTCGGAAACAGTCCATCTCTGTTAAAATTAGAACGTAAAATTCTTTCTAATGTTCTGTTGCAGGCCTTGGCAACGAATTAGAAAAAAAAAGTACATTCCGTAATTTAATCTGTTGTTATTTTATGGTTTAAAAATCTTCAGACTGGTGTGCTACATTGCGTTCTCATTCCCCGATGCTAATTTCATCAAAAGCTATTCTGCTTTTTGATAATATTCTTTATTATCGAATAAAAACATTGAATTTACACAATTGGAAGAGTTTTGTGTTCCAATATTGTCCTTGTACTTATTTCTCTAATCACTCATTACGGTCCATCACACTGTCCGAAACCCATTGTTTACATCGTACAAAACTTTCACTCTTATTGACAAACATCTCTGGAATACTGTTGCATGAGTAATAATCGTAGATGATGATGATAGCGATTTTATTATGTCGCCAAAGAGATTTTCAAATAAAAAGTCTCTTTGATATAAGTAGGCTTTTGATATAAGTAGGCTTCATTGAAATTCTCCTCAGAACATTTCTTTGTGCATTTTGTTGTATCAAGTGGCGTACAATCATCTGATAGGTACTTTATTTTTACTTCATTTCCTAAATAAATCTTTCTTCGGATTTCCAGGTGGAAATAAACCTGTACTCATTCACAGATGGAACATCTGGTGGGCTAATGCCCTTCTAATAAACTCCGCACTATCAAGGGGATTACTGCTGCATGGCGGTCTTCCTTCAGTTGCTCCCGGAAGAAATCCACTGTCGTATGCCGCCTCTGCGTCGGTCATACCGGGCTAAGCCATCATTTCAGTTCGTGTAACAGCCTTATTATTGACGATCTAACTGATGTCCATTACGCGTTTAGGCTTCTCGCGTTTGCTGGGACATTCCGTGCCAAGTGGCCTAATTACGGAAAAATTCCCGGGTGACCATAATGGATTTTGATGAAATTTTGTGTGAAGATTCGCCCATGTTCCCACTGAACGTTCGTCAAGTTTTACCAACGAAAGACACACCTTTTTCGAAGTTTTTGAATTATTCGGACCCTATCTACCTAATCATCAAGACGTTCGATTGACTTTCCCAGAGAGTGCTAAACAACTGTAGGACACAATAAAAGATGACAGATTTGAGTACCCACGGTATATGGGACCATTTTCAATGCACCTCCACCTTCTTTTTTAAGGTGTTACGTATTCCCATAGCAAAACCAGATACAGGTTCTTAGGTGGTTTAGAACACCGTCTTCATAACGGAAATGCTTCAAGAGAGTTTGCAGAAAACACTCTTTTAAAAGTGGGCTAAAAAAAGCCATTTTTGTCGGTTAGAGAAAAATCGTCAGCATTGCCCTCAATATGTAAGCTCTAACGAAATTTTATATTGTAAGACTTATTGTAAAGTTACTGCGTGCAAAGTTTCAGGTGTACCGCGCAATTATTTCCGGAGGTGCTAAAAGCTGAACTCCGAATTTTTTTCCCGAGCTGCTATTTTTTCGCACTACTTTGCTGCAAATTGCCCAGAAAATCATTTTTTATTATTTTGCTTAAGAGCACAAAAGATTGTGTAAGATGAGGTAGCTTTGTTTCTTTCAATAAAATATTGCCAGAGATACTACTCTAAGTTGCCGAAAACTCACGGGTGCTCTGTTGATAGCTGCGCTATGGGATCAAATAAATACTACACCTCGGGAAGTACGTAATTAATGATTGTAAATTTTACCAGTGTTTATTAGGGACATTTGCGATTGTTCATAAAAAAATTCATTAAAGTCCGTGACACTCATGCGGGAATCTCTAGTTCACTTGGCGTCGAATGACACTGTTTCGAGTCGGTTGACTTTCATTGCCCTGTAACAGTCTTTGCCCTTCGTTATGTTGGCGGGGGTCACAGGCTGGAGTTCCTCACCCCATGTATGAGTCCTCGGAGACCATGCTCTCACCTACGTATTGTCCCGGACTTTATATCTTCTGCAAATATTTTCTCAGCGGTGGCGTGAATATTATCTATTACGGCGCTAATACATACTTCGATCACCAGAACGCCTTTCTGGTGGACGCCACTAACTCCGGGTCATCGAGGGACCTTGCAATTTAGTCCCTTACCCCTCAATTAACCAACCATTCTCAGATATGACGTATTTCATTAGCGTCGATAGCCAGAGACATGACGTATTTCATTAGCAGTGATAGACATTTGCTGGAAACAAGTAAGATACTTTTTCCTAGAGAACGAATCGTGTTACGTGATATAAACGATATCTGCTTGCATCATCACAGTTAAAAGTTTTTTGCTTATTTATTTGCAACATCCTCCATTACAATATTTGTAAAACTACATGTACGTAGTGTGTGTGTGTGTGTGTGTGTGTGTGTGTGTGTGTGTGTGCA
Organism: Schistocerca americana; assembly: GCF_021461395.2. Lineage (NCBI taxonomy): Eukaryota > Metazoa > Arthropoda > Insecta > Orthoptera > Acrididae > Schistocerca > Schistocerca americana. Next base: position 116,042,812 of record NC_060120.1, read on the forward strand.
ATTCTGTGCTAGGCTGTCGAAGTGCTATCTGTAGAATGTTGTCTACCATCATTGATCTTCATGGGTTCAACAGGTGGTAATTTGCTGTGTATTCCTTCAAAAACATGTTTTCTCAATTGCTTGATCTGGCACATACTACCGGTTTGCTTCCGAAATGTTAACTGTTTCCATCAAATCAATTATAAAAAAATAGAAAAAAATAATTAAGATAATTGAGAGGTACACAAGTTCGCACGAGGGCTCCAGTCGGTCAGGGGTGGTTACTACTAACTCCATATCCGCCGTTACGATGAAAATTGTGTGTTGAACTAATTACACCAATGGAATACAGAGTAGATTGTTAAAAACAGAAACACTATATCTACTCCTCTGTTCATAAATCCTGGAAAGTACTGGAAAACACAAAATGATTCACCCAAACTTTATACAGAATTATATTAAATGGGGGATGTGTAAGGAGTTAAAAATCGTCAAAATGAAATTAGTTAAATTACTTCTGGGCGATAAATACAGTCAGTGGCTATACGATCAGTACTGGCGATATTGGAAGTAGTAGTAATGTCCCGTGCTCTCTACCGAAAGGTGAAGAAACACTACATACGTTGCTAAAGTTTTAAGAATGCTTCCTTGTTGAAAAAAATGGTTGTATCTGGAAGTAGTACTAAGCAGTGAATGAAACTCAGTACATATATTATAACTTGATGAAATCAGGCGGTCCAATAATATTACACATCCATAATCAACGTTTACTAAAGATGCCATGAGTTTGATGCAGCCGGAACCTATATGTGGTGTGGTCGAAACAGGAGGGCTGCGAAAGTGTCCGGAAGGACTGCCACTCCCGAAATCTTCAACATTAGTCCAAATATCAGCTGCTTTACCTTCCAGGGGAAAGCTGTAGGTAACTTGCTAACCAATCGAGTCCATTTAAATGAGCGACATTTCCGGCGGATGGACAAACCAAGGCACCAGTCTCCTACGTTTATTGTAACGTGGGCGAGCGTTGTCGTATTGAAACACGGCACCAGGAAAATGTAGAAATAAAGGTGCATATTGTGATCGAAGTATTTATAGATCTGCCGGTCGCTGAGCATATACAATCCTAGCCTCATAGGGTTGTTCACAATACCAGTTAACACTCCAGATAATGGTAGCAACTGTTAGACCACGTAAGCATAGCCAAAGTAATTTACTCCAAGCGGTGCCTTGGTCGAAATTAATCATTTGCAGCCAATCGGCGAGCCTTTGTCGTGCCGATTCAGTAGTCTACGGGTGTCTCACATATGATATTAGTGGAAGTAAGCCCTAGTTTCTAGTGGTAGCGAATACGGTTTTTCTAATGCGGCATCCCGATTGACGTTAAAGTTACGAGAATCTGCGTGTCAGGATTTTAAATATTTGCTATTTGTATTACATTCGCTCATTGGCTTTATCACTTATGAATAAATAATCTGATTAATTTTGTGATCAATATATTATCAATTAACAATTTATTTTCTTTTTTATAGGTAAGTGCATCATCTGTCAAGTTTCGCTGCTGTAATTGTGAGTACAAGTACATAGTTTATAATTATGTAGTGATCTCTTTGGAAACAATCTTCACTAAACTCTATTATCTACAGTGTGCGTGATTTGCCTCATGACAATTACGGTAGAGAAACCTTGTTTTTCCTTGCTTGAAGTCATACATACTGGAATGCGGGCAAGATACAAATTATTTGAAATCTGTATGATGAAACAGGGCGGCAAGGGGCCAGGAGGGAGAACAAAAAATCAGAATACAGGATGGAAATAACCTTGTGTGTTATATATACGTGACGAAACATTTATACCAGCTTACCAGTATTTGGAAAAAAATGTTAGCAGCACAGATTGACTATGCACGTGGTCCTGGCACAGGAGATTGTGTTACATTTATATTTGCTTTGCTTCTCGCCAGAGGCCGCGAGTGTGTTGACACAGTAGTCTTATCGTTGCCCCTCTTGTGAGTCAGACGTCATAGCGCTTAGGACCTTACTTACAACAGCTCATCCATTTTCGACTATCAGGTTTCACTCGTCTGGCTCTTAATGTAGCACTCTTTCAATAGACCTGAAGGATCTGATCCACATCGCAAATATATATATATATATATATATATATATATATATATATATATATATATATATACTGATCAGCCAATGACCACAGAAGTGCATTTTTAACTTTTCACAGCGTAATGAATAGTCCATTAAATTTCGGGCATTCAGCCGCTTAAATAAAATATTTTCCACTTATATTTCGGCCGCGTATCGTTCGCCCATCCTCCGAGTAAGTCGCGAGACTGAAATTTAATGGACTATTATGGCCACAGACCTACTAGCGATATAAACCCGTCCAGGTGATAATAGTCGCCTGGCGAGGAATGACGGGTAGATACACGCACGGTGCATGCAGTATCAGTGCTGTGCATGTGTCGAAAGGGGAAGGCCCCCGCGATATTTCTGAGTTTGACTGAGGGCAGATTTTGATGGTCCTGAGGGTGGCACGAACATTTCGAAAACTGCACGACTTGTCGGGTGTTCGAGGACTGCTGTGGTGTCTTCAACATGTGGAGAAACCAAGATGAAACCATGTCTAGACGTCGTGGGGTTGGGCGGCCACGCCTTATGACAGATGTCGTATGTCATAGGCTGGGTAAACTGGTGAAACAGAACATGCGCCCAACTGTAACGGAACTGACATCAGACTTTAATGCTGCGCAGAGTACAAGTGTGTCTGTAAACACAGGACACCGAACATTCAACGATGGGCATCCGCAGCCGACGACACATGCACGTGCAAATGTTACCACGACGTCGGCAACTACGACTGTGATTGGGACGTGACCATCGGCACTGTATGTTGACGCAGTGATAGAGCGGTGCATGGTCTGATGAATCCCGATACCTTCATCATGTTTTCTTCGTATCCTGAGAACGTCTATTAACAAAGTTTCAACAACCGGCTTTAAATGATGACTCTAGGAATATGCTTCACTCTACGAATCGCTCACATAGGTATCGTGAGGATAAGATTAGAATAATTGCTGCACGACCGAGCGGGGTGGCGCAGTGGTTAGACACTGGACTCGCATTCGGGAGGACGACGGTTCAATCCCCCGTCCGGCCGTCCTGATTTAGGTTTTCCGTGATTTCCCTAAATCGCTCCAGGCAAATGCCGGGATGGTTCCTCTGAAAGGGCACGGCCGACTTCCTTCCCCATCCTTCCCTAATCCGATGAGACCGATGACCACGCTGTCTGGTCTCCTTCCCCAAACCAACCAACCAATTGCTGCACGAACGGAGGCATTTAATCTTTCTTCCCGCGCTCCATCATCAATGGAACAGGAAAAAAAAAACCTTAATAACTAGTCCAGTGGGACGTATCCTCCGACATGCACCTCATGGTGGCTTACAGGATGTAGATGCAGATGCCGGTGGGAGGGCCGAATCCGTCGCTTCCAGGGAAACAGCTCCTTGCCACCTCTGTTGGCGACCCTGTTATGCTCTGGGGAACATTCACGTGGGCATCCATGGGTCCAGTGGAGCTCGTGCAATGCACCATGACGAACGAGGAGTATCGTGCACTGGTTGCAGACTTCCAGACCACGTAAACCTCTCCATGAGGACCACGTTTCCCGATGGCAGTGGCATTTTCCAACAAGATCATGCGCAATGTCACAAGGCTGCGAGTGCGATGGCGTGGTTCGAGGAAAACAGTGCCGAGTTACAGTTGACATGATGGTCCCCCAGCTCGCCAGATCTGAACCCTATCAAACACATCTGGGATGTGGCTGAATGTAGCGTCAGGACCCATCTGGGAATCTACAAAATTTCCGAAAATCAGATGACCTGTGTGTGTGTGTGTGTGTGTGTGTGTGTGTGTGTGTGTGTGTGTGTGTGCGCGCGCGAAAAAAAAAATGTGTGTGAAATCTTATGGGACTTAACTGCCAAGGTCATCAGTCCCTAAGCTTACACACTTCTTCTTCTTCTTCTTCTTCTTCAGTAGCTCTACAGCCCTTGGTGAGCCTTGGCTACTTCAACAATCTTCCTCCACACTTCTCTGTTATTTGCTGCTCTTTTCCACCCCCGGACTCCCATATTGCTGATATCCATTATTACCTCATCGATCCATCTTCTTCTAGGTCTCCCTTTTCGCCTAACTGAATGGATCATACCTTTCATCATTTTCTTTGGAATTCTATCCTCTGCCATTCTCTCCAAGTGTCCTAGCCATCGTACTCGCTGTGATTTAACAAATTTTACTGTGTCCCTGCCTTGTATTAACTCCTGTAATTCAGCATTGTAGCGTATTCTCCAGCCTTCTTCCTCCCTTATTGGCCCATAGATTTTGCGTAGTATTTTCCGCTCAATGCTGCTTAGAGCATTTTTATCGTGTTCTGTCAATGTCCATACCTCTGAGCCATATGTGATAACTGGGCGGACTAGGGAATTATATATTAGCAATTTAGTTTTTCTTGTAACAAGGCTACTTTTGAAAAGCTGCATATTTGCAAAGTAAGCTCTGTTTCCTGCTTGTATTCTTTCCCTTATAGCCTTTCCAATACTGTTATCATTTGTTATTAGGGCTCCCAAGTAGTTAAAAGAGGACACTCCATTGAAGCATTTCCCATTGATGTGTAGGTTTTTAGGGCTTCTTCTGGCCTCAGATTATGACATTACCATATATTTTGTTTTGTTTACATTTGCTATGAGGCCAATTTTTAAGGCTTCTGTTTACATTGCCCAGTATGTTTCTAGGAGTGTATTGGTATTTCTTCCTACTATAGCTATGTCATCAGCGTATGCACATATCTGGCTAGTTTTCATAAATATGGTGCCTCTTTTGTTGATTTTATTTACTGCACTATGCAGGGCAATGTTGAATAGGACAGTGGAGAGACTATCCCCTTGCTTCACACCTTTATTAAAGTCAAAGCTTTCACTTGTTCTGCTAAGGACCTTTACTTTTGCTCTTGTCTCTGTCATTGTCATTCTGATTAGTCTTATTAATTTAGCTCATATACCAACTTCTTTCAGTACTCTGTATAGTTCTTGCCGATTTATGCTGTCAAAGCCTTGTTCGAAATCGATGAATAAGAAATGCAGATCTATATCATATTCATAGAACTTTTCCATCATTTGCCTTATCACAAATATTTGATCAGTTGTTCCTCTGCCCGGTCGAAAGCCACACTGATATTCCCCTAGTATGCCTTCTGCACACTTCTGTATCCTTTCGTTTAATATACTTGTGAAGATCTTATAAGCTGTACTTAGGAGTGTTACACCTCTATAGTTTTCACATGCTGTTCTGTCCCCTTTCTTATAAATGGGGACTATTATTCCAATTTTCCAATTATCTGGCATAGTTTCTGTTACATTTAGATTAAAGTTCAGTCTTGATCACGTTATGTCTGTTTTAATGAGTAACCGGTTTCGGTTTTTTCTATAAAACCATCATCAGACCCATTGGCTCCCTTGGGTTGGTAGGTGGAGCTCTCCTTGCTGCTGTGCAGTGCAAGAGTTGACTGCACAGCAGCAAGGAGAGCTCCACCTACCAACCCAAGGGAGCCAATGGGTCTGATGATGGTTTTATAGAAAAAACCGAAACTGGTTACTCATTAAAACAGACATAACGTGATCAAGACTGAACTTTAATCTAAATATAACAATTAATTGGTCACTGTATTCCAAAAATGTTTACCAAAATAGTTTCTGTTTCCCAAATATCTGATATTAATGTGCGCAGTTCCTTTTCATTGTCTACTTCCAGCTCCACTCCTCCCTCCTGTGCAGCTGTCTCTTCATATTCTAGGCTGGTGCTTAGTGTATCTTTGAAATATTCTGCCCATCTTCCCACTATCTGTTCTTCCTCCCTTATCATTTTCCCATCTTTACTGGAACTGGCCATTGTTTTTGGTTGGAATCTATTCTTCATTTTGCCTATGGCATGATAGAACTTTCTTATTTCACTCCGTTCCTTTAGTTCTTCTAGTTCTTGAAATTTCTTCTTATTCCACTCTCTTTTCTTTCTCTTGCACAGTCTGTTAGCTCTTCTCCTTAATTCTCTATCTTGTTCCACATTATTTCTGGTTTCTCTCTGTAGCATTTTTGTTCTTGCCCTATTCTTTTCCTCTATTGCTGACCTGCTATCTTCATCAAACCACTCCTGGGTTCTTCTGTTCCTTCTTATGCCTATTATTTCCTCTGCAGCATCCTTAATTGCTTTTTCAAACCTGTTCCACCTTTCATCTACTCCTACTGTGGTCTCTTCATTGCTCAACTTTCTGCTTAGTGTTACTTGGTATTTTTTTACTTCATCAGGGATGTTCAGTTTGTCTGTATTCCATTTCATCATCTTTCCCATTCTGTTGCCATTTGTTAGTGACAGTTTCTCTCTCAAGACTGATTTTATCAGAAAGTGGTCTGAATCACAGTTTGGTCCTCTGCAGCTCCGTACATCCGTAACTGACGTGGAGTGGCGTGCAATCACTAAAATATGATCAATCTGATTGACTACTCCATTGGCTGCAGACTTCCAAGTACCCAGATGGATCCTTTTATGTGGAAAGCAGGTACTTTTAATAATCATATTATTCCTTGCTGCGAATTGGCATAGTAAGTCTCCATTCTCATTGTTTTCTTCATGTAGTGAATATTTTCCAGAAACTCCATACAGATGTTCATTCCTCCCTATTTTTGCATTAAAATCTCGTATTACTAGCATCAGGTCATATTTAGGTACTGCACCGTATACTTCTTCCAAGTCTTCGTAGAACTGTTCTTTAATTATATCCTCTTTTTTCCTCTGTTGGTGCACGTGCATTAACTATTGATATATTCCTAAATTTACCTTTTAGTCCGAGTCTGCAAATCCTTTCATTTATGGGTTCAAATTCTAGAAGGCTTTTCCTAACTTCCCTAGTTATTATAAACCCTGTTCCAAGTTGGCCTGTTCTTTCTTCTGGTCCACTATATACCAATGAGTACTCAGGTTTATCTATCTGCCCATTCCCCTGCCATCTTATTTCCTGTAGCCCTACAATATCATATTTGAATTTTAAAATTTCATTGGCTATTTCTTTCATCTTTCCAGGCTGAAGCATTGTCCTCACATTCCATGATGCTACTGTTAGATCCTTTATCCGTTTCCTTTGCCGGGGTCGTGATACATGCTTTCCATCAGTTTCCGAGGCTTCTGTTGAATTTCCGTAATATTCTTTTTTTTACGGTATGGGGTTATTAGCCCCATGCCCAACCCCCAACCTGGAGGACCAGGATTTGTATGAGGTTTACTCCTCTAGGGAAGCTGGCTTCACTACGCCTCTAGAGCCCTCCCTGCCCTATGTTGTGGGACACACTTTGTCTGGCTCCTCTGTCGGGACCAGTCCGGCTTGGGAGACCCTGCCAGTCACTATGCTACCGCCGGCATAGCTCTCGACTTCACCGAAGCACGCAAACCCTCCCGCCCGGCACTGAAGGTGCCTACTATAAGGCAGTGTCCCCTGAGAGGGATAAGCTTACACACTACTTGACCTAAATTAGCCTAAGGACAAACACACACACCCATGCCCGAGAGAGGACTCGAACCTCCGCCGGGAATAGCCGCACTGCCCATGACTGCAGCGCCCCAGACCGCATGGCTAATCCCGCGCGGCGTGTGTGTGTGTGTGTGTGTGTGTGTGTGTGTGTGTGTGTGTGTGTGTGTGTGTGTGTGTGTGTGTGTGCGCGCGCGCGCGCGCGCGCGCGCGCGCGCGCGCGCGCGCAGATGTGGTGTTGACTCCCTCCACCGACATACCAAGGCCTCATTGCTTCTTTGCCACGAGGCGTGGCCGCTGTTATCCATGCCAAAGGTGGACATACGGATTAATTTATTTAATACACTTAACGAATTGTAGCTAAAATTTCGCCAGAAGCACTGAGAAAATTTAATGTTTGTCAGCATTTAAGCATTTGTGTAGCACTCCTTGTCTTTACCTCCCTTCTGGTCACTTTGGGATTTCTAGCACTTGGGCTTTAATCAGAATCAGCAAGGCAAAAAGAAAAGGTGTGGCTTTAAGGGTAGGGATAAAGTAAGTTTATTCAGTCTCTAAATTAGAAAGCATTTAGTTCTGATTATTTTCAAATCGTTTTATGTAAACTGAGTGAACATGCACTAAGAAAGAAGAAAAACTACATAATACATAATGCGTGTAATTGTCACATTTTGCTTGCAAAAATTTCTAAACTGGTTGCCTTTGTGTTCAGACCGTAGTAGGGTTGCCACATGTAGGTGGGACCTTATCAGGACACTCTGAGATGGAGATGTGGAAATGAAGAATAAAATTCATTTAATATTGTTAGTTTTTATTTAGAACTCAATTGCGTGGAACTTTTTGCAGCAGTAGTAGTTGGTACACCATATTTTTCGGAAGATTTCACCTTTTTCTGCATGGTTTTTTTGGAGTTGTCAGATTTGTTCCACAGCCCCTGGCAACAGTCGATTTCTTTAATTTGTCAACTGAACCGACAACAGCGAAAATACTCGTTCCACACTGGCGTTGTGTGCGGGAATAGAAAACAAATAGTCGCATAGTTGTAGCAGTCGGCATTTGCGTTTAGGATTTTCGGTTCCTCGTGAAAGTAAACTCACCTTTCTTGCACGGAATGTTTAGACTTGCATTCTGCCGAATCAAGTTTAGTTTCTAAAAACTCTTCAGATACATAAACCCCTAAAAGCAGTTGTCGCTCGAAATGGTCACACCACTTTTAGTTACGTGTATAACAGCGTCTTCAATCACCACGCAATCTGGTGTTTCAGATAGCGTCAACCGAACAGATACATGATATTTATTAAAAGAAATAGGCTATTTCGCTAAGCAATGGAATGCTGTGGTATAGAGAGCCATTGCTCTCAAATTTCGAAATCAAATTATTATTTCTTAGTTAGAGTTCTCATTCGTTAATTTGCTCAAACTCACCTTGGTTTGGATGCCAATAAAATTGCCAGTATTTCTTTCATTGAGAGATCTTTGAGTGTCGATTAATATATTTCTTATTTCAGTTATCCAGACATCATTCTTTTCCACGTTTTTTTACATTTTTTCAAACAGAGCCTAGTTTGACTGTAGAAACGTAAATTTCTTATCTGACTACTGAAAAAATCTGAAATCATTTTACGTGGCCTGTTTTCGGTGTCAAAAAATTGTTGTAATGGAATCCAAAGCTTAAGAATTCTCTCAACTGCGAGCATTAACGACAGCCGTCTTGTTTTCGCGTAAGAGGGGAGAGTGTGTCTGATTATTGACATCAATGTATAAACAGAACTTTATCAGCTTCTCTGTCCTTACTATGAATACTGAAAAATAATTTAAATCTTTTCATGACGATTATTTCAAAGTCGACAGTTACGACCCCAGCAGCGCTTGACATAATACTGTAAAGAAGATGGGTAGGGCATCCAATTCCTTGTACATTTTTTCGTAGTTCGTTTTTAATTTGGTGAAACGCATTCTGCTGCCCGCGTCGATGAAGCGCTCCGAAGTTGATATTGGTATTGCCTCCACAAAAAGCGATTACTGCATTATATGATGGAATTTGCAGTTGTCTTAAAATGCCTAGACAAAATTTTGAAAGTGTCTCCGATGTTTTCTTATTCAGTGAATCTGCTTCTATTGGATTCCATCAGTGAAATATTGATCAACTAAAGCAACAATCTTTTCAGTTTTGTAGTTCGATGCCCTGGTGCCTATGCTGTAAAATGAAACGTCTCGCAATTGTTTTATGCATTCGGGCACGAAGTGTGGTGCGAGAAGATTTTCAACAATTGCTGTAGCTTTGATCCTGGCTGTAGACTGCTTTGCGGCAACTTTCGAGTCAGGAAACATTGCGGGACACGGTATTAGGATACAACCAAAACTGGACAACTTCGTAAGCTGCTGTTAGTTCTGCGGCGGCAGCGAACAAGTCTTCGGCATTTGCTTTAGTCATGAATGTGGAAATCGTCTTGGTGTCTATGCTACCGCGAATCTACTGTATTATTCTTCGGAGAAATGTGATGCCTCACATCTGTCTTACCTCTGAGAGTTATTTAGATGAAACTTCAAAAAGTCGCTGACCCGTACGTCCTTTCAACAGACCACTCTTTCGTGTAATCATCCGAAGAGTAACACTTCCTCTTTTCATCCTTAGGCATTTTCGTAAGCTATAAGTTTATTAGACGGTAAACAGTCGACCATAATATTTTTGTCATCTAAGTACGCGTCACTGTACACTTTGCGGCATATATACCCGTAGTAAATGTGGTGTCACCGCCAGACACCACACTTGCTAGGTGGTAGCCTTTAAATCGGCCGCGGTCCATTAGTATACGCCGGACCCGCGTGTCGCCACTGTCAGTGATCGCAGACCGAGCGCCACCACACGGCAGGTCTAGAGAGACGTACTAGCCACTCGCCCCAGTTGTACAGCTAACTTTGCAAGGAACGGTTCACTGACAAATACGCTCTCATTTGCCAAGACGATAGTTAGCATAGCCTTCAGCTACAATTGCTACGACCTAGCAAGGCGCCTTATTCAATTGATATTGAGATTCTATTAATGTATCATCAAGAGCGATGTTCTACAAATGTGGATTAAAGTTAAGTATTCCAGAAGCTACGTACTTTTCTTTATAGCATTCATTACGTATCCTCTTTCAGACCTCACGCCAGCCTGCGTGAGTTTAAGCGCGTGCCTTTCGGCTTCCTCTCATTGTGTCTAGGTTGTCTTGCCTAGACACAACAGTAAACGTTTCAAACATTCCGAACTTGCACTCGTTGTTCATATTGCTTTTGGAAGGAATCGTCTTACCCTGATCACTATTCAAATGGGGACTGCCCGATTCTTCCGCGTTGCGCCACTTGAATAGATCCAGCCCAGTATTACTGGAGAAGTCGTATTTTCTCAAATGATGGCGCTAGATCTAGAAGGTGCGTGCATCGTCGATACAGGATACGCAACACGCAAAGCCATCTGTGACACGATCTTGTCAACATAAATTTGTTGGCATAAATAAAACTGAGGCTGCATGTAACATGTTGCGAAAACAGACGGTGTTACTTCAGTGATTTGAGACAACCTCGTAACGGCATTTTTCAAGATCGGGACAAAATTGGATCTTGTTGGGATGTCGGGAAAAGAAGACCCATAAAACGGTGACTGTCCCGATATATCGGCTCGGATGGCAACCCTATCCCGTAGTCACATCACTCGCGCTTCAGTCAAGAGTACAGCCAGCATAAAACACCGTAGTGTGAGTTAGAAAACTGACGTAATTAACAGTAACACTTCTAGCAGTAGATAGCATCGATTCTTAGCGAAGAGTTTGTAGTTCATGTGATGTAAAGTGGCTGATTGCGCTGCGTTGAAGATGATGAAAACGGTAATGTATTAGTATTTGTCTGTGTAAGTAGATACAGGTTACAATACTTCTGTCTGCTCAGCGGAATTCGTGTGACGCTGCACTTTCTCTGCGCAAACAGTGTTGCTTGTGAGAGGTCCGACGCAGAGTGCGAAAGAAACTTCTTAGCTGTGAGGTGCTAGCTCGCGCCGTTGACAGGGCTCAGCCGGGTCTTTGACTCTTACGTGGTCAGCTACCTCTCCGTCTTCAAGGTTACCGGTACGCCTTCAGCATATCAAGCAATAGTTGTCTGGTCAATAGCGCGGAAATGAAAAGACGTCAGTCATAGAGGCACTGCCTACGCCGACGTGGAGTCAAGTGAATGCAGTTTTATTGCGTAGTACGTCGTACTTCCGTAGTGGCACGAAGTGAAAGTATCCGTGAGGTAGATGAACATCGTGACTGTACAGTCCCTTGCTTTACTCATTGGATGCATCTTGCGAGAAAGTTCCATCCTTTGCACTAAATCATGCGGTTATTATTGCCGAATCCAATCTCGAAGGCGCAGAAGCTGCAAATAGTAGTAGTAGTAGTAGTAGTAGTAGTAGTAGTTACGCAAAACACTCAGAGCGTGTATTTGAGAGAAGTTTAACTACCCAGAAGTGTACAGATGATTGAAAGAGGCAGAATTTTCCAATTACCGTTACAGCACTAACAATAAAACAAGTTAAGCTTCTTAAGAACCCGAATGGAAATGTTAAGATTAATTTGCTATAACATATTATACCGTGTTGTAGTTTTTTTTTATGCGAAAAACTATTTCAAGTGTTGAGTATATTTCTCAGTATTGTCATGAATAATCCGGAATTAAGTACCAGTTGTGTTGGATGGGTTGTTCATTCAAATATTCCATAAATGAGACAGGAATTAGATAACTCAAACAAATCATGTGCAGAGGCAAGTGTCACACCAGTGACCCACCCGTTGCGAACTAGTATGAACGCTACGCCACGGTGGGAGACGTACGGTAGACGGTCATATTGTCGACAATGGTCTATTTGCGGTATTGTAAGACGAGGGGTTTAAATTTTGTGGCGCATGATGTTCGACGCAACAGAACGCTCAGTTGTACACAATTTTAGCGGCAACACAACCAGTGGCTGTTAACAGACCTTTTCGATCGAATAACGTGTGGCGCAGCGTTGACTGAAAATGTGATTGTCGTCCTGTGTACGGTCTTTTGCATTATCAGCAAACATGCCACCCTTTGAAATCGCTTTGAACTACCTGAAGTGATGGTTTGTAACAAACCAGTGAAGGCCATAAAATGATTTATGGAGAAAAACGAGACTTAGTGTCACCGGTAGTTACTCTACATCTGCGATCCGTACCAGATAGGATTGATAGAGGAAATAAAGAAGATCCAATGAAGAGCATCATGTTTCGTTCGTTAGAGGTTCATTTAGTAAGCGCGAAAGGTTCACGGAGATCCGCAGCCTACTCCAGTGGCAGACGTTGCCGGAGCGGTGTTCTGCGTCTCGGCACGGTCTGCAGTTGCGAGAGCGTACGTTCCTAGAAGAGTCAGTAAATACATTGCTTCCTCGCGAAAAGGCCATTAAGATAAAATTAGAGGGATTCGAGGCCACACGGGTTTACCACCAGTCGTTCTTCCCGCAAACCGTACGCGACCGGAACAGGAAAAGGGCAAGTGACTAGTACACAAAGTACCCTCCGCCATACAACCTACGGCGGCGTACGTAGTATCGATGTAGATGTAAACTTGATCGGAACAGCTTCTACAGTGTCGTGTCGGATCCACAATCGCTTATCCCATGTGGCCTGCATTGACTCTGACCATTTAGTTGACTGAAACATTTGTTCTTGGATTTTTGCAAGGATACGCGTAAGGCACAACCCTCGATTTACATTAGGGTCTTGTGGTTTCATATGTTGTATACCGAGTGTCCATAGTTTATCTTCACAACTTAGGGCTTTGATACCTTTAAAATTACACTGGATGTTAGCGCATGGTTTTCAGCTTGTGATAACTTTTGTTTCCTCACTTATACACATCTGTGTGTGCAACCATAGTAGCACGGATAATGTCTAGTCGGAAATTAGTTGCTTTCCAGGTACGATTCAAAATCTCCACCGTTTGTCTTTAGACTTTGTCTGCAGCAGCTGCATCTTGTAGGGTAACGCCTCATGCAAGACATTGTGCACTGTTGATCGTCTCATTTCCATCTCTGTGGTCACCTTACGCCCAGATTTTGCCAGACTCCTTGCAAACTTCTGCCATACCTTTTCCAAGTTGCGTCTATAACAGATGGGCGACCTGCTCCCTTTGTATAGAGAACAATACCTGTTACCGCAAATAACGTATGCCAAGCCCGAATAGTTGGTCTGGACGGTGGTTGCCTCTCGTTCCGTTTTCGAAAGTTTCGTCGCACTTGGGTATCGGACGTCGTATGTGTGAACCAGGCTACACACTGAGCTTTCTCCTGTCGCATCCCCATTTATCAGGTTTTCGTGTTCAACTTTGCGTCAAAATTGCGTCATCTCGAAGGTACAAAAAATTTGAGTTACCTTTATCACATGTCAAAAACCATTTGTTGGTATCCAGCATAAAGTTGTTAAAGTCTTAAATTATAACGATAATTTATGGACACGCTGTATATTTACACATCACTTCGTTTTTAGTAACACTCTAAAACACCTGAAGTTACTTTATATGGTGTGTTAGACCGTTAGTGTTAAACGATTTTGGTTATGCTGAAGAAAGTTAACTGAAACGCTTCACCAAGAGGTGTATTCCCATACGCACGCGATCCTGTTGATCGAGGGCAATGATTATCATTCGCGTGGTTATGAAACACTGCTCTGCGTATTTCACTTTCTATTGTAGCATTATTAAGTTTTGTAGTCATCGCATTCACACATGTATCAAGGCAAGAACGACTATTTATTCGCCCCTGTGCCAGCCTAAACGCGTGTAATACCACGGCATCAGTAAGCAGGGGCTGAGGAAAATCTGCAGTCCGCGTCCTTGGAGTTTTGGAAGCAAATTTTCGAAGTATACAGCATACTTCTGAGAGTGCCTACCAGTTAATTTGTGAATTTCCTTGAATGAACAAAGAACAGAACAATAACACAAAGAAACGAGGTTCCTTGACTTCACACATTCCAGCAGAAAAGCTTGGACTGTCATCCGGAAGCTGGGAGAAGACCCTTCCCGCAACACAGTCAACGGTCTCATGCGACGCCGCCAGTCACTTAGTTTCCAAGGTTCTAGCAGGTAAAGCAAATATTTGGCAAGTAACTTGCTGATGTCAAGAAGTCTGCATAACATAAGCCGAATTCTCTTCTCCCTTTACGAACACTGTACTGGAGGCAGAAATGTGGAAAGATGCAGATGGGCTCTACCCTGCATTTTTGGTGTCCAGTGGAAATACAAACCGAAAGTGTGTAGTTAGCTTTTTTAACGAAGTTCTTCGCATAGGAACATAACCAGCAAAATGGAAGCTAGCTAAAATTGCTATATGGACTACTACTGGTCTAGTATTCGATTTAGTATCATTCTTTACAAGAGTTCGTAAGCACCGCAAAGTAGAGATATTGGGTGAATGTGTTCTGTAGCTGTTCCTTCTTTCCCTAGGATTTATGAATAAAAGCACGTCTGGCGACATGTGACGTTTGCTTTTAGCGACGCGAGCGCGCATTCCGACAGAGGGCGGACGTGTAGTTTCAACTTGACACACGCGTCTACGCGCCACAGAAGGAACATTATTTGCAGAGCGCGCGAATTTCGATAGAGGACGCTCCGGTGACGGCAGCCAATGCCCATTCATTTCCGCGCCAATTTTTGCTATAAAGATGACGCCGTGAACTAGCAGTCTCCAGTGGCGGACAGTAGCCTGAAGTTGGCTGGACGTTTGCCAGCCGAAATATTGTGGCAAGAAATCAACAAGATCCGGCTGGAATCCCGAGACTGTTTCCGACATCTAGCGATGAGAATCAGGATGGAAGGGCATTTAAAAGATGATTGTTTTGTTATTACACTGACCATAAATGTACAGATTTCCCACCCTCTGTCTGCTGTCACTGATCGGAGACGGGAGATTTTAGATCGTTACGCTTACCAATCGCAAATAATCAAATGAATACACTTACGTCGAATATCACTAAAATCTTGCCGTAATCCGATAAGGATAATAATATACGCAAATACGACACACTATTGATCAACAACATAAACAACATTTAGAGGATAAGAACTTCATTTATTTACTTCAATTTCTGCTAAAACTACTGCTCAGAAACGGTTGTTGCGAATCATACGCAAAACCAAAAATTATATTACGCGCACCATTATTTCCAACATTAAAAACAAAATCACTCCAAATCGTTCAAAGTTATACCGCTGTTGCATGTAACCCCATTTTGCGGTAATGTTTCTTACTTCGAATCAAAGGAAGAAAAAACGTGTCTGATAGGATATGATGCTGTTACAAAGTCTAACGTCAACTGCGAGTGCAATCTTCATTTTATATCCTCTGTAAGTCGGCCATCATTAGTTATTTTGCTGCCTAAATACCAGAACTCATGTACTACCTCGTGTCGTTTCCCAATGTAGTTCCTTCAGCATCACCTGTTTCAATTCGACTATATTCCATTATTCTTGTTTTGCTTTTGTTGATGTTCATCTTGTATCCTTCTTTCAAGAAACTGTCAATTCCATTCAATTGCTCTTGAAGGTCCTTTGCTGTCTCTGACAGAATTTCAGTGTCATAGGCAAACCTCAAAGATTTTATTTATTTTTCCTGAACTTTACTTCCCCCCCCCCCCCTCCCCTCACTTTTCTTTGGTTTCCTTTATTGCTTGCTCAACGTACAAATTGAATGACATTGGCGATAGGCAATAACCTGCCTCACTTCTTCTCAACCACTGCTTCCCGTTCCTGCCCCTCGACTCTCAGAACTGCTGTCTGGTTTCTGTACTAGTCGGAAACAGCCTTTCGCCCCCTGTATTTTATCTCTACCTACCTTCAGAATTTCAGAGAAAGTACTCCAGCAAGCACTATTAAAAGCTTGTTGTTAGCGACGCGAGCGTGCATTCCGACAGAGGACGGACGTGTAGTTTCAACTTGACACACGCGTCTACGCGTTCGTCTCTCCTTACCTATCTTCCAAGATTAGTCGTACGATCAGTATTGCCTCGCATCTTCCTATATTTCTCCGGAATTCGCTGAGGTCGGCTTCAACAAGTTTTTCCATTCTACTGTAAAGAATTCGTGTTAATATTTTGCAACCATGACTCATTAAATCGATAGTTTGGTAATATTCACAGTTGTCAGCACAAGCTTTCTTGGGAATTGGAATTATTGCATTCTTTATGCAGTCCGATGGTATTTTGACTGTTGACATCTTGCACACCAAATGGAATCAGTAGTTCTGGCGGAAAATCGTCTACTCCAGGGGCATTGTTTCACCATGGGTCTTTCAGTGCTCTGTCAAATTATTTTCGCAGTCTCGTATCTCCCATCTCATGTTCATCTGTCGTCTTACCTTTTTACAATATTGCCTTCAAGTTCTCTTATATGGACCATCTATATACTCCTTGCACCGTTCAGTTTTCCCTTCTGTACTGGCTTTCCATCCGAGCTCTTGATATTCATACAGCCGCTTCTCTTTCCTCCAAAGGTATCCTGAATTTTCCTCTAGGCGGTATCTATCTTTCCCCAAGTGAAATATGCTTCTCAATCCTTAAATTTGTCCTCTACCCATTCCTGCTTAGCCATTTTGCACTACCGGTCACACTTTTTTTTTAGGCGTTTGTATTTCCATTCGCTTGCTTCATTTGATGCATTTTTATATTTTGTCCTTTCGTCAAGCATTACACATAGCTTAACATCCAAGCTTGAGTAGGCTGTGCTTGTACCGACAACACAGGGAACGCAGCCGGTACATGGCGCCTGAGAAAGAACAAAGAGTGGTTGGCGGCTAACTTCTACTACTGCGTCAAACGCAGTTATTTTAATCTAAGTCAAAGGGTAAAGCTATCATCGAGAAGGTTGGATTGTGAACACCACTGTACTCAAAACGTTACATTCGGAGGTGATGTGCCCTAGGTTGTTGCAGATTTTTGGACGGACTTACGTAGCCAGTTGTAGAGGGACCACCAGTTTAGAAGGACTTTAAACCACAGCGCCGGCTTTGCATTTTTTCATCATCAAAAATTGTCAGAGATGAAAGACGCTGTAATTTATGTACTCACAGAACTGACGGGGGATAATACTACAGACCTTTGGATCTATAGTGTGGTACTAAAACATCGAGCGAGCGAGTCTGTTAATGTTTAGTAACAACCTCTCGCCGGCCGAAGTGGCCGTGCGGTTAAAGGCGCTGCAGTCTGGAACCGCAAGACCGCTACGGTCGCAGGTTCGACTCCTGCCTCGGGCATGGATGTTTGTGATGTCCTTAGGTTAGTTAGGTTCAACTAGTTCTAAGTTCTAGGGGACTAATGACCTCAGCAGTTGAGTCCCATAGTGCTCAGAGCCATTTGAACCATTTGAACAACCTCTCGTATGTGTGCTTGCAGGCATTTTTTGTTATCCGTTTGTGTGTAAACAACGTGATAATAGCTAACATAATGTGATAGAGACTCCTCCAAACGTTTTTCTGGATGATATCATGTCGACCGTTAGTGACCAGCCTGACCCGGCTAGTAGTGCCCATGGTTGGTGTCGGTCTTTTAACGTGCGTTATTACGACCGGGTAGCACATCGGATCGTATATATATTTACGGGGAGTACTAGGAAACTATCATTTCTCGTAAGGGTTTTCGGATTCCCATGGCTGTCAGGAGAATTCCCGAACTGTTACCAATAATCCCACGCAGATAAACTGCAAAGCTGGAGACACAATTTCCCCAACCCCTGGTATCAGTAATCTTATACAACAAAAATATGCAAAATAGAATAAAATTCCCTACTAATTGCTGTAAAAATTATCACTCAAGTATCCCGCTTCTTCCATAAGAGGGAGGGGGGGGGGGGTTATGTAGCCTTGAATTGGGGCGGTCAGGGAAAACGAGTATTGGGGATGGCTGGACGAGGTAAGTTCATTGGAAAACGCATCTAATAAGAAAATAGTAGTGGGACCAAGTCCTTATCCAGTTGGCATGCAAGCAGACATAGAATGAATTCAGAAACGCGCTGCTAGAATCATAACAGGTTGGGTTAGCTAATACGAACATATGATGGATTCGTGTGTAGCGTAACATCTACATCTACATTTATACTCCGCAAGCCACCCAACGGTGTGTGGCGGAGGGCACTTTACGTGCCACTGTCATTACCTCCCTTTCCTGTTCCAGTCGCGTATGGTTCGCGGGAAGAACGACTGTCTGAAAGCCTCCGTGCGCGCTCTAATCTCTCTAATTTTACATTCGTGATCTCCTCGGGAGGTATAAGTAGGGGGAAGCAATATATTCGATACCTCATCCAGAAATGCACCCTCTCGAAACCTGGCGAGCAAGCTACACCGCGATGCAGAGCGCCTCTCTTGCAGAGTCTGCCACTTGAGTTTATTAAACATCTCCGTAACGCTATCACGGTTACCAAATAACCCTGTGACGAAACGCGCCGCTCTTCTTTGGATCTTCTCTCTCTCCTCCGTCAGACCGATCTGGTACGGATCCCACACTGATGAGCAATACTCAAGTATAGGTCGAACGAGTGTTTTGTAAGCCACCTCCTTTGTTGATGGACTACATTTTCTAAGCACTCTCCCAATGAATCTCAACCTGGTACCCGCCTTACCAACAATTAATTTTATATGATCATTCCACTTCAAATCGTTCCGCACGCATACTCCCAGATATTTTACAGAAGTAACTGCTACCAGTGTTTGTTCCGCTATCATATAATCATACAATAAAGGATCCTTCTTTCTATGTATTCGCAGTACATTACATTTGTCTATGTTAAGGGTCAGTTGCCACTCCCTGCACCAAGTGCCTATCCGCTGCAGATCTTCCTGCATTTCGCTACAATTTTCTAATGCTGCAACTTCTCTGTATACTACAGCATCATCCGCGAAAAGCCGCATGGAACTTCCGACACTATCTACTAGGTCATTTATATATATTGTGAAAAGCAATGGTCCCATAACACTCCCCTGTGGCACGCCAGAGGTTACTTTAACGTCTGTAGACGTCTCTCCATTGATAACAACATGCTGTGTTCTGTTTGCTAAAAACTCTTCAATCCAGCCACACAGCTGGTCTGATATTCCGTAGGCTCTTACTTTATCAGGCGACAGTGCGGAACTGTATCGAACGCCTTCCGGAAGTCAAGAAAAATAGCATCTACCTGAGAGCCTGTATCTAATATTTTCTGGGTCTCATGAACAAATAAAGCGAGTTGGGTCTCACACGATCGCTGTTTCCGGAATCCATGTTGATTCCTACATAGTAGATTCTGGGTTTCCAAAAACGACATGATACTCGAGCAAAAAACATGTTCTAAAATTCTACAACAGATCGACGTCAGAGATATAGGTCTATAGTTTTGCGCATCTGCTCGTCGACCCTTCTTGAAGACTGGGACTATCTGTGCTCTTTTCCAATCATTTGGAACCCTCCGTTCCTCTAGAGACTTGCGGTACACGGCTGTTAGAAGGGGGGCAAGTTCTTTCGCGTACTCTGTGTAGAATCGAATTGGTATCCCGTCAGGTCCAGTGGACTTTCCTCTGTTGAGTGATTCCAGTTGCTTTTCTATTCCTTGGACACTTATTTCGATGTCAGCCATTTTTTCGTTTGTGCGAGGATTTAGAGAAGGAACTGCAGTGCGGTCTTCCTCTGTGAAACAGCTTTGGAAAAAGGTGTTTAGTATTTCAGCTTTACGCGTGTCATCCTCTGTTACAATGCCATCATCATCCCGTAGTGTCTGGATATGCTGTTTCGAGCCACTTACTGATTTAACGCAAGACCAGAACTTCCGAGGATTTTCTGTCAAGTCGGTACATAGAATTTTACTTTCGAATTCACTGAACGCTTCACGCATAGCCCTCCTTACGCTAACTTTGACATCGTTTAGCTTTTGTTTGTCTGAGGGGTTTTGGCTGCGTTTAAACTTGAAGTGAAGCTCTCTTTGCTTTCGCAGTAGTTTCCTAACTTTGCTGTTGTACCACGGTGGGTTTTTCCCGTCCCTCACAGTTTTACTCGGCACGTACCTGCCTAAAACGCATTTTACGATTGCCTTGAACTTTTTCCATAAACACTCAACATTGTCAGTGTCGGAACAGAAATTTTCGTTTTGATCTGTTAGGTAGTCTGCCTTCTATTACTCTTGCTAAACAGATAAACCTTCCACCCTTTTTTTATATTCCTATTAACTTCCATATTCAGGGATGCTGCAACGACCTTATGATCACTGATTCCCTGTTCTGTACATACAGAGTCGAAAAGTTCGGGTCTGTTTGTTATCAGTAGGTCCAAGATGTTACCTCCACGAGTCGGTTCTCTGTTTAATTGCTCGAGGTAATTTTCGGATAGTGCATTCAGTATAATGTCACTCGATGCTCTGTCCCTACCACCCGTCCTAAACATCTGAGTGTCCCAGTCTATATCTGGTAAATTGAAATCTCCACCTAAGACTATAACATGCTGAGAAAATTTATGTGGAATGTATTCCAAATTTTCTCTCAGTTGTTATGCCACTAATGCTGCTGAGTCGGGAGGTCGGTAAAAGAAGCCAATTATTAACCTAGCTCGGTTGTTGAGTGTAACCTCCACCCATAATAATTCACAGGAACTATCCACTTCTACTTCACTACAGGATAAACTACTACTAACAGCGACGAACACTCCACCACCGGTTGCATACAATCTATCCTTTCTAAACACCGTCTGTACCTTTGTAAAAATTTCGGCAGAATTTATCTCTGGCTTAAGCCAGCTTTCTGTACCTATAACGATTTCAGCTTCGGTGCTTTCTATCAGCGCTTGAAGTTCTGGTACTTTACCAACGCAGCTTCGACAGTTGACAATTACAATACCGATTGCTGCTTGGTCCCCGCATGTCCTGACTTTGCCCCGCACCCGTTGAGGCTGTTGCCCTTTCTGTACTTGCCCAAGGCCATCTAACCTAAAAAACCGCCCAGCCCACGCCACACAACCCCTGCTACCCGTGTAGCCGCTTGTTGCGTGTAGTGGACTCCTGACCTATCCAGCGGAACCCGAAACCCCACCACCCTATGGCGCAAGTCGAGGAATCTGCAGCCCACACGGTCGCAGAACCGTCTCAGCCTCTGATTCAGACCCTCCACGCGGCTCTGTACCAAAGGTCCGCAGTCAGTCCTGTCGACGATGCTGCAGATGGTGAGCTCTGCTTTCATCCCGCTAGCGAGACTGGCAGTCTTCACCAAATCAGATAGCCGCCGGAAGCCAGAGAGGATTTCCTCCGATCCATAGCGACACACATCATTGTTGCCGACATGACCGACCACCTGCAGATGGGTGCACCCTGTACCCTTCATGGCATCCGGAAGGACCCTTTCCACATCTGGAATGACTCCCCCCGGTATGCACACGGAGTGCACATTGGTTTTCTTCCCCTCTCTTGCTGCCATTTCCCTAAGGGGCCCCATTACGCGCCTGACGTTGGAGCTCCCAACTACCAGTAAGCCCACCCTCTGCGACTGCCCGGATCTTGCAGACTGAGGGGCAACCTCTGGAACAGGACAAGCAGCCATGTCAGGCCGAAGATCAGTATCAGCCTGAGACAGAGCCTGAAACCGGTTCGTCAGACAAACTGGAGAGGCTTTCCGTTCAGCCCTCCGGAATGTCTTTCGCCCCCTGCCACACCTTGAGACGACCTCCCACTCTACCACAGGTGAGGGATCAGCCTCAATGCGGGCAGTATCCCGGGCAACCACAGTCGTAGTCCGATCAGGGGATGCGTGGGACGAGCTGGCCGTCCCCGACAAACCCCCATCCGGACCCCCACGGTGATGCCCATTGGCAACAGCCTCAAGCTGTGTGACCGAAGCCAACACTGCCTGAAGCTGGGAGCGAAGGGATGCCAACTCAGCCTGCATCCGAACACAGCAGTTGCAGTCCCTATCCATGCTAAAAACTGTTTTGCAAAGAACGTCTGAACTAATCTACAGAGAGCGCAAACAAATCGACAAAATTTAAACGGTTATGAAAATACAAGATTGCCTAGTAAATGCAGTAATGCTGCTACTTGCGCACTGCTGACACTGCTCGGCGGCGGAAGGAGACTACGCGAATTTACACTATTCAGGTACTAAAACGCGATGCTACAACTCTCAAATACTATAATACGCCCGAAATTTATGAATTAAACAATGCAAGTACCAAAAACACGCAATGAAATTAAGAATTTAACTATGTAACAAATGGGTGAGCTAGGAGTATACGACTTGCTGCTCAGCTGCTTATCCAACGGCGGCAGGGAGCACACAAGTGGGATTTCTTGGAAGAAAGACAACATAGTTCTCGGGAAACGCTGTTGCATAGATTTGGATCACTCCTATTCGAAGAGACTGGATGACCATTATGTGTAGAGACCATGAGAATAGGAAGAGAGAGATGAGGGCACACACAGAGGAATATGGACACTCATTTTCCCCTTGCTCAGCATACGAATGAAATACGAAAGAAAAAAGGATGAGATTGTACAGAGTGCCACTATAAAGAGAAGAGCATCGTATGAAAACGTATTAAATGCAGCCGAGGTCAAAATACAGTTTTCACCTCAGCTGTGGTGTGCTCTTTAACGCCGTTGAATCAGAGCGGGTCATTTCGTATTCTTTCTCATAGTAATTTTAGTGTTGAACAATATTAATCGGATCAAATCGTATTATGTGCACAGCAGCTGAGGGTTCAAAACATGTTCAAGGCAAGTTTTCCAAGCTACGTTATTAGTCCGCTCTTTTGTAGCCGTTTCCCCTTATTTCATCTTACAGTTTACAGTGTGGTGTTGCTTACTTGACTGTGCTCTTTACACGAGGGGGGGGGGGAGAAGGGGGGGTAGTAGAATGAGAATTAGAGCTGCGAAAACTAAACGACAGCGTGAAAAGAAAGCTCAGATGTGTTTTTGGAATGCCCATTTTCAGTGAAATTTGCAATGTCCTTGCTTTGATATGATATTCGCGTGGAAGAAATTGGATAAATGCATGTTTTTATACGGTGATTGAGCATTACTGTCTGCAGTTGCGACGTGAGGAGACATATTTCGTTTTAGGTACTTCAACAGAGATCACATTTAAGTAATTTTGGGCCGCTTGAATCACAAAGAAGGCAATGTTCTACTTGGCGAAAGCAAAAAATAAAATTTACAGCATACCGAACAAAGTGAACATCGCCGACTCAGTTGTATGAAGAAAGTTAAGTCTCCAAAACCACGAACAAATGGAAAGCATTATGCAGGAAAGCGCAATGTGAATTCCATTGGTAAACCGAGAGGATTGCCAGACACTTAGAAACAGGATGTCGGTAAACTATGGAAAACAAGATTTAAGGACAGCTGGAAAGAGGTTGATAGTTGGCGATTCTATGTTACGGCACTAAACATCGATGCGACAGCAGCTGAAAGTGGTTGGCTGACTAATGAGGACGATGACTGTGACTGCACGAGGAAACAGTACTAAGTACAAGACTGTAAAACCCAGATATCTACCATCAGCAACCGCGTTAATATCTTTTTCTTTCGTGATGAGCGGTGGCCAACAATAAAATCAAGAACAAATTGAAATGAAATGAACGTTTCAGATCAAATTATGTGAAAACATGATTAGATAATAACGTGTTTTGGCAAGTGAATTGGTTCAAAACGTATTAAGTAGAATCCAAAAATTAAAATGACGCTTTCATGCAGTAGGAAGTGATTTAAGTCATGACTGATTCTGGAATATTATATAAATATATACATACGCATGTCCTGCCGACGAGAATATTAATATATTTCTTTTGATTAGGAAGAGACACATTCTCTCTCTCTCTCTCTCTCTCTCTCTCTCTCTCTCTCTCTCTCTCTCTCTCTCTCCCTCCCTCCCTCCCCCCCCCCCCCCCTCTCCTGTAGAATCATGATGTGTGCACTTCATGCGATTTGAAACTATGCTCCTCGAGTATGTAGATAGTGAACAGGTGCATATTATCTACAGCACCTAAAAAATCAGTCACTTCAGAAACAGTCTCTGTTGCGAATGTATTTGCAACGAGACTCTTTTTGTTTTGTAACACTTTTAAACCGTTTGCTGTAACAGTTTGCTACAATGGAATGGGAAAGATCAGTTACCTTACATACAACCAGGAATTGACCTAAAAGGGGGACATAAGCTTCACCAAAATTTCTATTTCGTGTTCTTGGCCTTTATTCTGAAGTTGTGTGTGTAGTGCAGGTTTTTTGCCTTATAACAGTATCCGAAATTTCACGAGAAATCCACATGAGATTCGCGCACGATGTGCCCTCCGCCATGCGCTGTGCAGTTGCTTGCGGGATGTACACGTGGATGTATTGCAGCTAGTTATTTTTCGGACGTTACCGCGATACTGAACCACTGTTGGTTCCGTTGTCGAGCGGCTGTAAGTCTGAGGGACGCGCCTCGCACAGCCTGTGGCGTGGTGCTGCTACGCGGAAGCGCGGATGCTGGGGCCGGCTGCTCACCTCACCTCGCAGCTCTCATGGCTTGGCGGCTCCGCGCGAGTGCACTGACCTGCTGCAGCGGGCCGCGAAAAAAGCGGCTAGTGCAGCGCCGGGCTGTGCACCTGGCCCGATACTAGGCGGCAACGCGCGGCGCTGCGCACAAACAGCGATCCACTGGCGGCCTCAAGCAGCTTCAGTTCGGTAAGGTTTCTTCTTCCAGATCTGGGACGGTGTAATGTGGACCGTAGCAGACACATTAACCATCAGTCGTCCCTTTCCGTTCTGTAGCTGTGCTGTTAGGTTGTTCGCTGGCGCGTGGCCTGTATAAAGTTCCCGGAAATGCAGCGAGATCTGGAGGCAAGGGATGTGTGAGTCCTAAAAGATGGCTCTCGATCGGAACTGGGCACTACTCGAACACTCAAGCCTACAAGTAGAAATTGCAGATCTAGGGAATATCTGTCCCAGTTATCTCTGGAGTCCTGGATAAAACGCTAAACCGCTCGTCCAGATTTGCAGCTCACAGAATAATTTTTGCCTTTTGAGACTTCACTCCTCCAAACATTGAACGAAACTGACGAGCTGCATGACATCGCATCGCTTGGGAAGTGGTATTTGGAAACCCAATGACAATTTCAAGAAATGGGGTTATTTGTAGCGCCAATTGAACTGTTTTTAATGTGCTACGTAGAAACTACACACATGCAAAATAGTCTGAATATGGAATTAATCGTGCTAGTGTTTAGTCGATCTCTGGTAACCTTTATGTGGGGGCCGCAAGATTGATGAGGAAATCTATATCTCACTATGTACAGCAATCCGATAGTATTATTATTATTATTATTATTATTATTATTATTCCGCTGCGCATTGCAACTTTATTCCAAAAGGTATGTTGTAAACTTTTAATTTGGTGGAAAAATAATTTTCTCGCCGTCTACTATAATTGACGCTAGTACTTAGAAACACAAATTTCTCAATGTGTTTGGCGGTTCGGTTCGTTTAGCATTGACTGGCCGCGATATCATGCGTAAATCTGCCAGAAACGTTTAGCAGTGTCCTTGGAGTCTAGAAATAACGAAGAGAATCGTCTTGAAGGCACTAACGGTAGTTAGTTTAGAAGAAAGCCTTTGTATTTTCCAAAACTAAGTTTATAGTTCAAATCAAATTTAAAACTAAACTATTTTCTCGGTCTGATGGCCAACAAATACCGTAACTTTTACATTTCGAGAAGTCGATGATGTAATAACTGTGAGGTCTTAAATACGCTGCTCTGAACAATCCAGAATATATTCGAAGGGTATGTAGGGAATTAAGAAAACAAGTTAACACGTCGTCCATATGTTACACTTGTCGTCTCACGCTAAGACCATTGCGAAACAAGAATTGGCTCACTGTCAGAAGAGAGTAAATGTTCCGGGCTTCATGCAGACCCAGATCTGCCGCGTTACGAGTAACAGGTGGATCACAGTGTACTATTGAAATGACGCAGCAATTAGAAACAAGTACGCGGGTAGTACGATTCTTGTAGGAAAAATGTCAGATTGTGTACAGATTCATTGTGAAACTGACGTGGGTTAAATTGATCAGGAAATTCGGGTCTTGCAGCATGTATTTCCTGTCTTTACGGCAAGATGAACGAACATCTAGGAGAAAGATTCTCCAATGATCAGGACGTACGTACAGCGGTTTTCGTATTTCGCCGTGACCGAGGAGCGGATTTTTGTAGACGAGGAGCTGAACGATTAGTAGAACGTACTGACCGTTGTTTACAAAGACTGGGTGACAATGTTGGAAAATAGTGCCATGTATCTGTTCACTTTGATTCGTAGTGGAATATTTAATAAAAGTTGCTGTTCCTGCCACAATAGTGTGTAGGTTACATTTTGGACTCCCGTCGTGTGCGGCTTCATTTTTTTTCGCAAAAATTAAAAGTGAAATATAACTACACGGTTGTAATGATTAAGCCGTTCTTCACAAGTACATACATCATTTAATCTGATCACACTTTTGTAGCCAATGGTAAGTCCTATGCTTGTATTTATAACTGTGACCTACAGGCGACGATTGGAGTTCATAAGTGTTAATTACTGCAGAGTTTAATTTTGTTTAAATATAAACACGATACTCGATACAGAAATTTTCATTGACACTTAGCTCTACTCTGATAACACGTCTCTTACTAATAGTTATCATCCGCAACTTATACTATACTGGTTGCTGCAGAATTATTCTTCTAACGTAATTCATAACCTATTTGACATCATAATCAATTTATGGTTGCGCTGACATCAGTGCTGAGGGTCAGATAAACCATGCTTGGAACAGTGAAGCACTCGTGGGAATAGTTTAGTTGTGAAAGTAAGCTATTTTAAAAGGAATTTCAAACATGCTGCCACAATAAAAAGTACGTGTTTCGATTAAAATGATTTTACCCATATTGTCATATTTTTCACAGCCTATGATGATTGTTTTACGTACGTTTACATGTTCCCTTGGAACTGAGATGACATCACAGCACAGAGGCTATGCAAAATTTGCCGAGAACATTGCACTCATCGTATCTCATAAAACTGAGTGCTGAGTTATTCGCGATTACGATGACAAATTTACATGAGAACAAAGTAATACGGTTAAACACAGCTACTTTCGTTGGTTTCGACGGTAAGCTGCTCTTCAACTACAGGAGAAACATTGTCATCTGTGCGAATTCGCTCACCTTTGACCAGGAAGGTGTTAAGTCCAGAAATACGAATAATGAGACAGTATGACACTCGTAAGGGGTTAGTTATAATTTTATTCGAGCAAAATTATTTTGTTTTGTTTTTGTTAACGTGTAATATATATAAGAATGGTCAAAGAAGAGCAAATTATAGATATGATTTTGCCTTTATAAAGGTATTGACGAATTATAAACTTTTAGTTCAAAGCCCAGAGAAAGATTTTTAAAGTTAGGGAGTGCATGAAAAGTCGTACTTTGGGATAAGGAGGTATCCTCAAACGAATAATGGGAATTGAAAACAGTCTTTCATAATATTCTTCTTTTACATGCGATACGCTCTCTAATCTCTGTGGGGAGGGGGTGGGGGTGGAGATTCTTCTATGAATAATAGGCACAATCTTCAAAATCAAAGATGAAATTCTATGACGTTTTCAGTGATCCAAATAATATTATAGGTGTCCTAGTTACTTCAATGTGGGTTCCTTTTATCGTCCGCACTGTAAGTAAACCCGAGCTGTCACGAGTTAAGTAGGATGCCTTTGCGCATGTAATTCATAACACTTAATAAAATATAGTGTTTTAGAACAAGTTTCCTTCGTTGATTGCGTTATCAGACGTTTCAGTAATTTTTTAGACTACGTGTTTATTCTGTCCCTTGATCTTAATCAGTGAATCTATGAAACTGCTTTCCTGGTCGACCTTGGAGAAGTAATTGTGCTTAAATTACCCGGTTCATATTTCGAAGGAAGCCCAGATTTTCGTTCGACCATCCCCATTTACATTCCCATTGGTTTCTAGAAATCATGTCAGTTGAATCGATAAGTTTCTGATGTTGCCATAACGACCACGATACCGACGGAATCCTAAGCTGTGAACCTATATTAAATCCATAACGGTCAATAGCTAATTTTGTTTCCGTCGAATCTAGTCTCATTCACTTGTTGCGCCTCACGTTTGCTTCTCACCCATGCAGTCAAAAGAGGAACTTTCCAACATCCAGATTTAGGTTTTCAAGAATTTCCCAAAATAGGGTACTGAATGGTTACGTGCCTATTTTTGTTGTTGTACGTTCGTCCACCTCGATTGTTTGCTCCGTATCTGACCACACCACTCAACTTTCACTCTTTTCAAGAGTTTTAACTGCCGCGTGTGGGTTTCAGGGCAAGTAGAGGGGTGATGAATTTTCGTAATGTGTGCTCACCCTGCCGTCCGTCATTATTGCAAAACAGTTTTTTTGTCACAAGTTGCCTTTGTTGTATTGAAACGTGGGAAAGGTGGTGGTTTCATTTTCTAAATCCATGGCTGGTAGTGAAGTGTTGTGCAATACTTATTCCCAGAGAAGCCGAAAGAATCACGTCCAGGAAAACGTCACGTGGGAGCCCGCCCGCTGACGTGGCGACTGCGTGAATCACCGCCCGTGTTTCGGCGCGGCGCCTGGCGTCTGCACGTCGCGGCCAGCGTCGCATGCCGGCTCGCGAGTCTGGTGTAGAACTGAATATAGCTTGTACGTCAAATAAAAGGAGTTGTCCGTGATTCGCGGCTAAAATCTTTCTCTAATTATTAGTCCGTCTTACGGCCTCGGTAATCGGGGTATACGAATTCGATTTTACCTCTAACCGTCAGAACATTACATGCTACACGCGGTGTTCGCCACACATTAGAATCAGATGGGGACTTAATTTTTACTCACACCTGTACAGTTAAACACTTCTAACGATGCGACAAGCGTTTGTCCAATGTAAAACAAATACGAGGGAAAATTACACACATTATTTTGAAGTTACGGGACGTTATTCATCATAATTATATTGGGAGACAATTAAAAGCCAACAGGCTCTATTTTTATGAAGGTTTACTTCAAGCCATAACCTATTTCAGACATATATACTAAATGATCAAAACTATCCGGACACCGCTATGTAATGTGAAATTGTTCACAAGATTTGAAGAGAAGCGGACCCACCAGTATATACGGAGCCGAGGAGTATTGTGTTGCCGGTAGAGAAGTAGTAGGTACAGCAAAATAGGTGAGTCAGGAGAGCTCAGTGACTCCGAATCGCTCAGTGACTCCGAAAGTAGACGAGTCATCGGATGTCTAAGACATTTCAATCGTTCTAAAGCTGGTCAAGTGATTATGGACACGCGAAGGACAACCGTAGCTAAATCATCACCAGGCAGACCTTACGTATTGACTAGCAGGTGCCGTAAAACATTGCAGAGGATGGTCGTAAAAAATCGCATGAAATCAGCGGAAGGAATCTCTCGGTGTTCCCGAGTGCTGCCAGCTAGGGCAGCGACTGTGCGTAGGGTACGAGAGTCGAGCAAGTCCTCACACGCCACACGTTTCTGTGGCCAGTGCTAAGTGGCGTTTGGGGTGGAGTGAAAAGAGCGACGTCAGCGGACAGTGGATGATTTGGAGTGAAAAATCACACTATACTTGTGATAATACGATAGAAGGGTTTGGCGATTGCCTGGAGAACGTTATCTGCCACCATATATAGTGCCAACAGTAAAGTACGTAGGAGGTGGTGTTACAGTGTGTAGGACTGATTTTCGTGTTTAGGGTGTAGTCCTCTAAGTGCATTTAAGAAAAATACTAAACGCCGAAGGATATGTTCACAATTTACAGCATGCGTACTGCGTACGGTAGAGGAACGGTTTGGAGACGGTGATTGTATAAGCATGACAGTGCGGCCTGTAATAAGTGCGACAATGACTTGTGAACAAAAACTTTCCAAAAATGCTCTAGCCCGCCCACAGTCTCGACCCAACCCAATGGAACACTTCCGGGACGGGGAGTTAAAACATTCGCTCCAGCCCGCAGCGTTCATCAGTAACTTCTCTGGCTTCTGCTCTATAGGGAAAATGGGCTGCCAATCCTGAAAGTGTCCCCAGATGAGTACAAGCCGTCATAAATGTGAAGAGTTGACACACTCCGTATTAACGTCCACTATTAGGAATACAGATACTTTTTAATGATTACTTGGTGTACGCCCACGTCTGCTGTAGCACTGTGTGTGTGTGAGACAATTATTTCGTTGTCAACTTGCTATTTGTTAAATTTGTATGTCTATTGATTTAGAAATACCAAATGTGAAGAATTACTTGGCCATCAAATGTATGTGAATTGAATCATGAAAGGCTCAGTATTCACCTCTGTGTGAAGTAGAGGTGTATGATCTTCCTGATACTACTTACATAGTGAATATCAGACTCGTAGAATTACCCTTCAGGAAGTAAATAAGAAATGTAAGTATAAAGGCTATGGTGGCCATAGCTTTGACTTGGACGGTAGCGATAGGCGCGGAAGGGGAGTTGAGCGACTAACACAGTACTGGAAGTTTATCCATTATGTAAATACACTGTGGAACTGTATTGTATGGGTATTTCTGCTGTTTATTGACAACCCGCCACACCTTCGTACATCTTAAAGCTGTAGAGCCGTATCGTCATGCATTTATGTCACAAATACTGGCTATTGTTTATGTCGGGGTGACGATTATGTATATATTTGGCAATATCTTAGATACACCTGAATGTAATACTAAAATATTGATGTTTTGGAAGACTTTTTGTCGGGTTAAGGAACAATACGTGTAGCAGACAATTAGTTGCTTGTCTTAAATTACCAATTAATCGTTAGTGTAATTCACACCAGGAATGCTAAACTATTACCTTTGCGGACGTTTCTGGTTCATTACTGTTCGGACAGTAAACTCGAGCTGTTGCTGCAAATAAACTGAACGTGTCGTCAGCCCTCATGAAGTTCAGACAGCCAACCGCAGATGGTCGGACTCGTAACTTAACTTCTGCAAATGAGTGAGGTGTTCTTCGCTTTGCTGACGTCTTTTGTATCACTTAGTGTACGTTTCTCCGTGACAATCGTCGTCAGTATTTGACCACTCTAGTCGTAAAACATTCCTCTGCACTCGCCAGCATTTTTTGCTGATTTTTTAAATTATTTTTGTAGTCGACGAGTCATAAACGCCGTTTACAGTAGACACCGCTGTTAAATTGAGCATATAGTTTTCGGTACATCTAACCAGAAAACTCCCGCTTTGGTTCTCTATCAGTCAGATTGCACGGACGAATAGGCACACATCTTCCACAGCCCTGACAGTCAATAGTTACGGCATAGAAAGATTGGTCTTACATGTAAAGATGCAGAGCTTCAACACAGGTGTCTCCGTTATGTCTGTAGCAGTACTTGACAACACACTAACTATCCGCGGAAATCGAAGCCAGAGTTAAAGGCCAGTACAGCAGTGGCGTGAATGAAGTGGAAGATGCCACATTTTTCTGTTTACCTTGGGAACATGCAGACGAGGAAATATTTCTTCTACAATTTCAAGGAACTAATCTTTGTCAGTGTTCCAGATATTTTCTAAGAAGACAAATCTTTCCTGCAAACAGAATGTGTTGGTGTTATCTGCAGATGTCATGCATGTTAACTGGATGGTCTCTGTAGGCGAATAAACAATGTGATGGTTTTACATGTAAAGTGTGTCATGTTCGAATCCATAAAGTTTCTTCTTTTTTTTCAGACACACATTCTTCTGGTAAAACAATTTGTTCTCTATGAAGTTCTCCGTTGTTTTATATGAAACACATTACTGTGTTCGATGATGTGCAGCTAATTTCCCACTGAAGATGCGACGGAATTTTGGCTATAAGTCAGTGAGACACTTTTGGTGGAGAATAACCTCCTTGGAGTCGGAAACTTAAATTTACTACTTCTGTTCGATGCAGTACATGAGAATCACACAGTATCATCAATATAAGAAACCAACAGTTTGTTGCGGCGAGTTAGGTGTGCACCATTCGTTCTACACTCCTGGAAATGGAAAAAAGAACACTGACACCGGTGTGTCAGACCCACCATACTTGCTCCGGACACTGCGAGAGGGCTGTACAAGCAATGATCACACGCACGGCACAGCGGACACACCAGGAACCGCGGTGTTGGCCGTCGAATGGCGCTAGCTGCGCAGCATTTGTGCACCGCCGCCGTCAGTGTCAGCCAGTTTGCCGTGGCATACGGAGCTCCATCGCAGTCTTTAACACTGGTAGCATGCCGCGACAGCGTGGACGTGAACCGTATGTGCAGTTGACGGACTTTGAGCGAGGGCGTATAGTGGGCATGCGGGAGGCCGGGTGGACGTACCGCCGAATTGCTCAACACGTGGGGCGTGAGGTCTCCACAGTACATCGATGTTGTCGCCAGTGGTCGGCGGAAGGTGCACGTGCCCGTCGACCTGGGACCGGACCGCAGCGACGCACGGATGCTCGCCAAGACCGTAGGATCCTACGCAGTGCCGTAGGGGACCGCACCGCCACTTCCCAGCAAATTAGGGACACTGTTGCTCCTGGGGTATCGGCGAGGACCATTCGCAACCGTCTCCATGAAGCTGGGCTACGGTCCCGCACACCGTTAGGCCGTCTTCCGCTCACGCCCCAACATCGTGCAGCCCGCCTCCAGTGGTGTCGCGACAGGCGTGAATGGAGGGACGAATGGAGACGTGTCGTCTTCAGCGATGAGAGTCGCTTCTGCCTTGGTGCCAATGATGGTCGTATGCGTGTTTGGCGCCGTGCAGGTGAGCGCCACAATCAGGACTGCATACGACCGAGGCACACAGGGCCAACACCCGGCATCATGGTGTGGGGAGCGATCTCCTACACTGGCCGTACACCACTGGTGATCGTCGAGGGGACATTGAATAGTGCACGGTACATCCAAACCGTCATCGAACCCATCGTTCTACCATTCCTAGACCGGCAAGGGAACTTGCTGTTCCAACAGGACAATGCACGTCCGCATGTATCCCGTGTCACCCAACGTGCTCTAGAAGGTGTAAGTCAACTACCCTGGCCAGCAAGATCTCCGGATCTGTCCCCCATTGAGCATGTTTGGGACTGGATGAAGCGTCGTCTCACGCGGTCTGCACGTCCAGCACGAACGCTGGTCCAACTGAGGCGCCAGGTGGAAATGGCATGGCAAGCCGTTCCACAGGACTACATCCAGCATCTCTACGATCGTCTCCATGGGAGAATAGCAGCCTGCATTGCTGCGAAAGGTGGATATACACTGTACTAGTGCCGACATTGTGCATGCTCTGTTGCCTGTGTCTATGTGCCTGTGGTTCTGTCAGTGTGATCATGTGATGTATCTGACCCCAGGAATGTGTCAATAAAGTTTCCCCTTCCTGGGACAATGAATTCACGGTGTTCTTATTTCAATTTCCAGGAGTGTATAATAGCCGATGACCGCGTACGAGTAAGGTCAAGTACATCCACCACATAGTTTTCGGTCTAGTCAACATTATTCATGGCCCATGCCTCATCGTCAACAGAGTGTTCGTGAGCGCGTCATTGTTCTTAGGGGAGAAGGGAATTTGACGGTGACGGAAACTGGGGCGCCGTGTGGAGCTCCTGAGCCTACTGCGCGACGATGGATAAAACATAGATACTGAAGAACCCAGTAGGCGTGTGGGAACTGGACGTTGGGGTGTAACAAAGCCTCACTAGACTAGTGATTCGGCGCCCCCTAAGGGAAGCTGGACAACGTAGCAAACGTGCGGCCGTCAAGGAGAGGCTCCGTTATGATCATAGAGTCCCCTGAATAGCGTATGCCGAAGAGAATATCAGTCACGAGTTTTGGAACGTGATACTTTCGAACGAATGTGTATTGCCCTGAGCGAATGATAATCCTGTAGGGGTATACAGGCAGCAAATACATCTGTGAGTCATCTCGCAGTGGTTGTGTGCCTGTTGCAGTTTGGGACTGGTCATGTTCCCGTGGACTTTGGATGCGTCACAGCGTAGACAGTCGGCTTGATGCTGCCCACTATACCCATGTTATGAGTAATGTTATGGTCCCATCAGTGCGGCTATCCTGCCAGCAGGACAAGTCCCCTGTACACGTCAGTGGATGCAGCAGCGGTTCGCAAAACAGAGTGAGTTTTCTCTACTGGATTCCTCCTGCACAAGACCGAAACTCTATGGAAAACATATCGACAGAGAGGATTTGGTGGCCTTCGGATCGTCACCCTACCGGCCTGGGAAGAGTTAGCAATACGAGGGATTCGTTCCGTACTTCGTGGATTCCGTTCCTTGCATACTGCAGTCATTGACCTTTGGAAAGAATACGAGGTCTGTTAATTCTGCATCATTTGTAATTTCGCACCAATGGTGTGATTGAGTGAAATGCGGTTGGCATCCCTGCACATGCCTGTATTTAATAGTTAACGGCCGGAAGTTTGTGTTAATTATTGTTCAGTGCTGTAAGGAGTAGAACGTTATGTCGCTGCCCCACAGTTTGCGAATTTGGAGATGGCGGAGTTAAAGGATCTGCATTAAATTCTTTGTGAAACTCAAGACAACCTTTACAGAGACACACCAAATGATGCAGGAAGCCTACGATGACGAGTGCTCAAGGTGTTCCCGGTGTTAACGATGGTTCACGGGGTTTAAAACTGGGCAGGTGGAAGTTCAAGATAGCCCTCATTCAGGACGCCCTTCGACGTCTACCGACAATGCTCATGTCAGAAACGCCAACGAAAATGTGCATGCCAATCAAAGACTGACTATCCGAGGGATTGGAGAAAATGTAACATTTCAGTTGGATCGTCTCATGAAATCCTGACACAGCAACTTGGAATGCATCGTGTTGCTGCCAAGTCCGTCCTACGCCTCATGAGCAAAGAGCAGGAAGACCTTCGCCTCGCAATGTGTGGAGGGCTTTTGGATCGGATATTCCGTAAGCGAATCATCATTGGTGTTGAGACATGGATCTACAGTTAATATGTTGAGACCAAGCTTCAGTCTTGAAAGTGGGTTGGGAAAGATTTTCAGAAATAAAAAAAAAGCTTGTCAGGTCAAATGTTAAAGCCATGCTGATTTTGAAGTTCATCATGAATTCGTGCCGCAGGGACAAGCTGATAATCCATGGTAATATCGGGAGTATGCTTTAGCTGCCGACTTTTAGATACTTCTTACCGCTCCTGACTCCACATCATGAAATGCAGTGGCTTTATTAGATCTGCAGTGCTACTAATGACGCTGCAAAGTTTTCTTACGTGTTTCTAGAGGGTGCGTCCTTATGCTCTGTGTCAATTAAAACTCTTGTTTACGTTTGTGAAAAGATCTGGACCGCGTAATGTGGTTGGCTCCTACGTAACATGGCGGGGAATTCAGCTTTCAGCCACAGGTATTTTCTGTGCTGGAAAAAGTAGACTGTGAAAAGCCGTTTAATGATCAGTTGTGCTTTTTCCATTTATAATGACGCAGTTAACGGTGTGCCGTGAAAGCCAGCTCAACACTTACGGTTGAGACCACGCAACCGGCACAAACCCGGGTACCATTGGGATGGTTACTGATACTCATCTTTTCACAAGTGCGCGTGATGAAAGGTTCATCCGTCTACTCGAAAATTCAGACTTCACACGCTAACTGTTCTTGTATCGTGGACTTCAGAGATGCTATCATTTTAACCACGCGAATTCCGTGTTACGCTGGTTGTAAGTTTTGCTGAAGTTTACATTACAGCGGCATGACGTTTGTGTAACAGGCACGGGGGACGGCAGGGGCGCCTACCAAAGCTGTCATAGGGTGCAAAGTATGCTGCAAATTGTTTGGTGTCTAAATATCTGTCCCAAATGGAGGTTCTTGTTACAATTAGATTTCTCGGCATATAAGAAAGATCTTTCTTATATGCATAAAGTAATACAGTAACGCTCTCTTCGCTTCACTGTGGAGACGTGCGCGACAGATAGAGGCTTGCACCGGGACTCTGGTTGGCAGATTGCGATGTCAGACGGCGGTTGGACTCCTGATTGGCCAACGCAGATAGCATTCACACACTTTCACTAGGAATATAGCACCGGAGCGATCACCTGAAAACACTCTGAGCACCCGGCGGAGAAACACAGCCTGCTTGGAAGGCGTCGC
Source organism: Schistocerca americana (assembly GCF_021461395.2). Lineage (NCBI taxonomy): Eukaryota > Metazoa > Arthropoda > Insecta > Orthoptera > Acrididae > Schistocerca > Schistocerca americana. Next base: position 116,079,531 of record NC_060120.1, read on the forward strand.
GCATCCGTCAGGTAAACTTTCAGCAAATCTTACTCGGTGTGACACTTTCTTAAGGCTAACAACCCGAAAGAAAGGGCCTAAGAACAGTTTTCGTTTAAAATGACGTCAGCACAGCTATAAGGTGGCTCCAGAGTTGACAGTTTCCCTACGGCCATTCCCGCGCAAAGAGCACACTTCTTTCCAGAGGCTCGTCAAAGCGCCGAGAGTCGCGAGGTGCGTTGTTGTGACGGTCCTTCAGCATCCGGCGCAGAGTTGGGCCTCAGTGGTTTTCTCGGCCTGGGGATCAATGCGCCTGCGTCGGCGGAGGTAAGCGCGGCGGCGATGGCGGCAGCGGCTCCGGCACCAGCTCGGCTCCTGACCTGGTGCGCGTGCCGCGGCGCGGCCTGAAGGGCAGGGTCGTTGGCCGGCGGCAGCGACACAGCGCCGCGCCGCGCCACTCCGGTCGATATGCCCGCAGCCGAGGCGGGCGGGCGGCACGCCGCTACACGTGCTCTGCCCGTCACATCGCTTCCGGGAACCTGGCGCCGAAATTCCCCGACAGCACGTACCTGCTGTCCTCGAGGTTCCACAACTGTTCAGTTCTAGAGGCGAATATCTTCCGCATCGACGTTTACAACAGCTGTTTGGAGATAAGAAAAACAATCGGGGGCCCAATATGGTACCGTACGCAGCAGCGCATCTCGCATCTCTTGAATCCGTCACGAGTATTGACGAAAGACTGGCGTTCTCGCGCAAGGGACATCTTAAACAACATAAAAGAGGCACGTATAAAACAGTCAAGATTTTATTCACGTCAAATCTGGGTAACATCAAGCTTTCGACATAAATCCTATTGCCTTGTTAGGTATCACGACAGTCATTTACTTATGACGAAGTGAGTGAGTGTGAAAAGCGTGAGGTTTTACTCATATTTGATACAACAAATTCCAGATTGTCTCATACAAGAAGGCCGTCGTGTATACGATGAGTAAGGACTGTTTACTTATATTTAAACGTTGGCAGTGCAAGATAAAGTTGCACAAGTGCAGCGCTGTCTAGTGATTGATTATGAAGCCACAGAACATAGTTTTGATTCAGGAATAATGACTGTGGGCTAAAGCAAACAACAATGGTTTGGAAAGTCGGTGCTCCGCCTGTTACAAATGCGTGTTGTAGTTAGAGTGTTGTGTGTAAAAGCTGCTCAAATTCATTAGGCGTTCTAGGAAGTTTGTCATAGAAGGAAACACACGTGGTCTCAGGATTCGCAACCGCATGATGTCGCGTGGAGTAATGGAGTGGTCAGGCCTAGTATCAAGACCCATCTATGAAATTTTGCACCATAGTTTAATCATCAATTATTTGTGCTCTGGCTTTTAAATTTACTGCTACTGAACGCTTCAGAATTTAAAAGCTTGCCAAAGGAAAGCTCGAGTATTGCAAATTGTGTGCAACGTGGGTACCGAAAGTGCTTACCGACCAACACAAAGCAAATAATGTTAAGCTAACTATTTTTTTTCTCACATGAAACGTGATTACGTTACACCAATGCTGTGGTCCCATTCAAATTGGCTAAAGTTGGGAACATTCAAGCAATCTCCATAGCCGAACAGTTACGGCTTCCGTTTTGTGGGACAAAAATCGCATTCTGTTGTTGATTTCATCCTAAGTGGGTTATCTGTGACAGTTGAAAAGTTTGGCGAAGCGCAGGGGAACCTGCTGTCGGGGATAGGCATCTACGATAACGATCGTCCACACATCGCTGGTCGTACCAACAGTAAGATTTTGGTTGGTGACTTCTCGACCGCCACCCTTCAATCCCGATCTCGCACACAACGTCTGCTACGTCTTCCAGCTTTGAAACAGTGCAATGGTGGACAAGTATTTGAAGATGACGTGGAACTCCACGATAGCAGTTGTCAACGAGTTCAGTTCTCAGGTTGAGAACTTCTTTGCGGAGCGGTTGAAGAGCTTTCTGCGACGATACGGAAAGTATAGTATCTGGTATCTAGGACATTCGCAACTGAGAGGCATGGTTAATTTATTTAAAGAGCTCTGCTTCAGTTGTAGTAATGATTATATAAACCACGACCGGTTTCGGGATGTTAAAAATCGCCATCAAATGTATAAACTTATTGTATTTGGTAACGCATAGCATCCGGTCGGGCCAGTCAGTGCAAGGGCTCCAAAATCACAACGTCTTCGCGGAAACTGTCCGTCGTCCGGGTTGCCTAGAGGTTCCCACCGTGCGGCTGCCCGGAGGGCCGACAATTTTCGCCCAGACGCAGGGATTTGGAGCCCTTGCATTGAGTGGCTCGACCGCATGTTACGCGTTGCCAAATACAATAAGTTTATACAATTCAAGATAAGAGTTTTAACATCATGAAGCCGGTCGCGATTTGTATAATCATTACAACTGAAGCGGATCTCTTTAAATAAATTAATGATACGAAGAGTGCATGGACGTGAACTCGGCGACTACTTGTGGACGTGGATGTATGCATGTACGAAATTAAATCGACCTTTTTTCTTTTTTAGAGACTAACTGCCGATACTTTTCGAATACACCTCATAACACCTCGAATACACCTCGTATAACAATTAATATTATGAAAGGAGATTCGGACCTACGTCTTACACTTTTTCGACCTAATGCCCATTCAGTATAAAGCTGTTTGCACTAAGAGATGTGGATATAGAACAACACAGAGAAGAGTCTGTTCTAGAAAATCGCCAAGAGGACAGCTGATCCTAGCATGCCCATTTGGCAGAGTAATACTTCAGTCAGTAGTACAAAATGCCGTTTCTCCCGGACACACAGAGGAGAATTTTGGATTTCATTGGCGCGCAGTTTGATCAATAAATTGACGCCACCACATCTCCACTTGCGAATGGAATACTGGGAACGTAAATTCACCTCACAAATCCGAAGCCTCTACCTCCGGATAAAGCGCACGGGCAATGTTAGCGGCACTAAACTGGGCATATCAGTTATTTAACTTGTTTCCCTGTATATTCATTATTGCATGGTTTGTTTTCAAGTACACGATTGGCACTGATTGTTTGCAGGTCAGTACCTTTAATAGTGGATGCTATTTTCTTATCTCCCACAAAGGAAAACTTTTGTCGATAATATCGTGGTTACTCGTATTTTACAGGACTTGGATTTGGTCAACAGTGAATTTTGTTCGTCGCCTTTGCTCGGATGATTCTAGAATCCTGCATCAACGTAATTGAAAGTGGACAAGAAGACAGTAGGGCAGACTATTACGAGTTTCGTAGATTTTTCACTGACCTGTATGTGTGAGACGAGGTGACAATCCAGCCAGTCTTGGCTAGTTCAGTTTGCTTCGCGTGCCCCAAGAATACGAATATCGTTACTAGTTGATCTTTCTCTTAGCGCGTGTCGGTGAATGGACGCTGACTGTGTAAAAAGTGCTCGGAAGTATTCAGTGTACTTCTTCAGCGGAAGTACCAGGTATCCATTATCAGTACGAGAAAGGATGGCGGCCACTACCCGGGATACCCTCTCGACCTAGGATACCTCAACCCATATGCTACGCTACAGATCGACGTTGATACGGCACTCGTCATCAAACATGGTGTACCACTGCTCATGAAAGTTGGGGACCTTTCACGCCATCCGAGAATATATACACCCATCGCACAATGCTTTCCAAAATTGTCGGTCTCTAATTCTCCAGATGAAGAGATCTGAGCGCTCCAGTTTGTAAATATGCAAATATATAATCATGTTTCTAGCCAAATAACTGGGCAACGAGAGGGAATAAATATAAAAAGTTTCTTTTGTGTTGTACATCGCTGTATCGAGCGAGGAGACGCAGTGGAAAAGGTGATTTCAGGCTGAACAGTAGTGACAGCATATATCACTGATAACAGCAGTGTGTGAAAGATATATTAGGGAATGAATGACGCATTTTTTCCACTAAGGGTGTCATTTATTAAACTTTCCCTTCGTTTCACAACTGGTTCAGGCTTCCTAGGTTATTGTTCAGTGATTATTCTAGAAAAATTGCTACATGTATGAAAATAGCAGCGTCTACATATGTTGTTTCCATTGTTTTGGATTACAAAAATTTAACTTTATTTGATGTTCGGATAGTTTGTGCACTATTTCCCTTGTAATGCGCATAAACTTTCAAAGCAGTTAATTATGTTAAACAAAAACAAATGGAAACACGAAGTCTGAAAGCGCTACCATATATGTGGTGGCAACGTTTGTAGATAATAAATGGCCAAGGTCTTAAAAAGCCGAAACCGGTTGTAAAACAAAAGTGAAATAACGGCTCAGTAGGGGTCATACCTCACTCGTCCACTACCAACTTTGGGTCTGTTGTGGTAGGTGCTGTTTTTCTTAGCTAGTTGCTGTTGAAGCTACTGTGACCATTGTAAGTTCAGCTATTTCAATCGTCTTATTTGCTATTCAAAGACATTACGGCATGCTAGGGGCAAGCTTGGGAGACGCGTACTTTACAGTAGTTTGTAGAGGTTTCGTGCTCATAGTTTCCATAATAGGTGTCTGAGGGCAATACCGGAAGCTTTACTATTTTGCAAAACAGTACTGCCGTGTCAGCGCATCACACGCGTCATAAATAAATTCATATCTGTTCACGAATTTGCATTTACTACCATGGGATTATGGCATATCATGTCAGCATTGAAGACTGATTTTCTGTTGAACTGTAATGTATGAGTCACTTCGTTGTGTCAAAACCTTATCGCAGAATGTTTTCTAAAAACTGCTCTAGTATCTGTGTTATCGCCGCGATGTAATTCGCGTGTCAGACGTGAGCGCACAATAAAGATGCGAACGAGCGGCAGGAAAGACAGCTGGTTACCGCTCAGCCCACTGCGCACAATCCGCTGCAGAATATTGCCGGGCGTCTTCTCATTCACCAGGTTTAGCAGCTCATCCGAGTTCAGATGCTGGTTTACACTATCGTGCATCGTTTGGCTGTCACTTTAGTCGACAGCATCTCAGCGACAATTTCGTGGTGGCAGTGTGCGACACACGAAAACCATAGCTCGTAAACGTTTGCATTTTATTATCCGACGCCCACAAATGAGCATGCGTGTCGTGCTCAAAATGAAAATTGTCTCGCTTGTTGCCGTAAACAACGCATCTTACAAGACAGCCTAACGAAGTACCATGCAGTGATAGAAAGGTAGTTCTCGAAAGAATGAGTGATACAGGCGTAGAATGTATTGTATTATTTGAGTTTGTTACTAGTTAGGGAATTCTTTTGTTACTAGTTACCGAATGCTTCTGTTACAGGGTTTCCATTTCACTCTCCAGAAGAACAGTACCGGTTTCTGCAGATGTAATTAGTACTGATTACAAGACCGCTGTGTGCTCACGTTATACTGGGAGGAAAACGGCTGATTTGTAGAAAACTACGAAAAACTATATTGATTGCCTTCATTGCGTATCAGAGTTTTTCCTCCTTGGCGTTACCTCAGGTCGTTTAGCTCTGTTCTTCATTTAGCATTTGATTCAATATTTGTAAACACGCACCGTTTGTCATTTTCACCCTGTACGTAATGAATTTATCGCAAATTCGGTTCGAGAGTCAAGTCAATTTTGTTTTTGAAGCAAAAGACAATCTAGCATTGATCGCATAAATTTGATATATTTTTTTAAAATTATTATTGCATATAGATTTCAATCACAAAGTGATTATTTTCAGAGCAAGACTAAGTCCAGTTGACTCATATAATCATGTACAAAATATGACTTCAGACGTATGTGTTTATAATGAAGAAGATGCCAACTGCTAGTTACATACCTGTTAGATTGCATGTTCTTCATTATAAATATCCTGTGTATGAAATTATGTTTTGTGCATGATTATATGAGTCCACTGGACTTAGTCTTGCACTGACGACGAGCACTCCATGGTTCAAATCGTTATTCAATAATTTTTTTAAAAAGTTCCATATTTATACGACCAATGCCGGAGTTTCCCTTGTCTGCAATACTTGTGTGGACGTGGTGCACAAACTTCCTAATGAAATCCAATCTCAAGGGAATTTTGTTTTTCGTCAGTTCGATAAAAAAAACTCCCGAAGATCCCACTTTCACGAATAAACAGTGCAAATTTTTCTATGCTACAATTTTCGTGTTGGTTCTACTCTCATTAAAGGTTGAAATATTACATAACCGCATATAGTGTTCGTATCTTCTTGCCATATTTTATTTTTTTATCATGGTTCGTGGTAAATTAGCCTCCTAAGCTGCATCACACCCTTTTTCCTCGTAGACTTGACTGCGGGAGGCAAGGGCTTTGAGGACATCGATTAGAACGAAGGAGCGTCAACCAAGATACGGAAATACTTCCACACAAATGACTGTTCCACTCACTTTGAGCATGAAGCCGTTTATGGGTACACAGTACTTGAAATTCATAACTCGAAAGGCCGTACGTGTTCGCCACAGAGCTTACAATCTTTGATTTTCATACAATATCGGCGCGAAAACAAACGGGTCATTGTGGTCGAACACTTTAATTAACGTGACTGATGTAGCTGCACGACGGTCAAACGTATGTTCACGACTTGTCGATTATCCTTCGTTGGTTGCTCGAGCTCCCTCCTCCGGCGCTATCCGCTGTCTTCCTAGTTTGAAATTCGTCAAAGAGGAGGAGGGGGGGGGGAATTATTTGAATTATGTGTATTCCCTCTAGTAGTCTCAGGCTTGCAATCACTTATCTGCAAATTTCAGAAATCGTCAGAATCAAAGCCGTCTTCACTGTCAGACGGACATTCTAGGGTCATGATTTCTTTACATCACTTTACGTCCTCGAAAGGAAGAATTGTTTAACTTCAGTCGCAGGTTGACTTCATTATAGTCGCATATGATTTGGTATAAATTTTCACGTGAATATGTTTATGTTTAAACTCTTCTTCTAACTTTGGATTCGCTGCTTACGTGTTCCATGCCCTGAATTTTTTGTAAGTCAGCCGCCCAGGGATATCGTACTACAAACTAATTCAGTTATCTAACCTCTCTACCAGTTTCAGCATCGTTGTAGTTTCTAATGAACAAATCGGATCGTTAGACGTTTTTTGGCGCTTGTTTCATTCAAAGAACCAAAAACGACCACAGGCAGTGGCTCACCTGAAGAAAGTATTACGCAATTGTAGTAATCCCTCTTACTTATAATCCAGACTATTTTATTTTTGTAACTATTTATGTTTAGCGGCTTATCGTCCAAGTAGCGATTTTCTGAAGCAATCTTGCGGTGACAAAACTGGTGTAGGACGTGTAGTTGAATAGAGTTTTACTGACGTTCTGCTCGTGATGTGTCAACGGTACTTTCGCATACGCTATCATGGAGCTGACTTTGTATGCAGATGAAGCAGGTGTTGGCGAACGTCCGTTGTGCATACATCATCTCGAAGTTGACATACGGTCCGGTCAGTCTGAAACTTCCCTCTTTCCTGGCGGCGGTGGAGCAAGCTCCGCCCTCAGCGCCACATTATATATATTTGTAAATTTACTGAAAGATGGTTATGACTCATCCGTTTTAAGAACCCTACATTTTCCACAGTATTGCATGTACAAATGTGATTGGTGCATGAATAGAATCGTAAACTCAGAAAGTTTCCATTTTGCGGTCTCCAAAAGTTGTATGGGTGCCCCTCTGTTCACACGATACACTTCCAAACCGTGGTAAAGTTCGTTCCATACCCTGTGTAATAACGTGCCGTCAATTGTCATCGCAACAGCATTGATGCATTGGCCGAGACTTCAAACTGTTCTTGCGGTCGTTAATGTATCACAAAGGAAAAAGTCATAAGGTGATATCAGTGGGTGTACCCCGTCTTGGTGGAAGATGAAATCCTCGGAATGAATAGTCAGTTGTGGAAACAACTGCGGCAAGGTCACATCCTTCTCACAGAAAACGTCCACTGCAGCTTCGTCTGTGATACTGCGCAGAAAATATTAACCTTCGGCGAATCTCGTTCATGCACCAAAATTTCATGTAGTTCAGTGCTACACTAGGACATTTAGTAATTTACCCTGCCGAGTAAATGGAAGTTGCTTTATCGCTTAATATCATCTTGGGGTCGAAATGTTTATCCTGAAGTGGTTCTTGCATTGTGATGCACAATTGAAGGCGCCGTCCATAATCTTCCACACTGTTTGCTGCGGTATTCAAAATTTTCGCTTGCGCGTACTGTTTTTTAATTGCTTACGAAACTTTCTCTCACATGCGACGCGGTTGCACTAGGCACACTTCGCAAACTGTACTTCTTTGTTTACAGACCCAACCAGTGTCCTTATGTAGTCAATACCAACGCACAATGCTCTATTTACATGGCGGTCCTTTTTCAGAATTCCTTCCGAATGCGTGCTGTAGTGTTGTAACAGATTCCAACATACAAAAACTTTTTTTTTTCGTTGCCATTTTGTCAAGGCACGCCAACTGGTGGACACAATGCTTACTCGATATCCACACATTTAATACTTAGTATAATACTGAACTTAGAATACGAATAAATCATTTATAGTAGCCTTGTATTTTTTTTTTTTTTAATCTTAAGTATTCAACGGGCTTAACGTGAAATGCCGCAGCCCCGCTTCGTCCCCTGTGCTGAGAGACTGTTGTGATAGATGTATATCAACCAGATTTATATAAGAAGGTATCACTACTTTTTGATCATGCGCTTGAATAGTACTTCATTTTGTCTTTCTCGGATCAGTTAGCCAGTAGAAAAAAAAATCCATAGACGTAAAGATAATTTCTAAGAGTGCTCCAAGGCATTACTCAAAGGGATTTCCACAGGGCTGTCACTGCTCACATAATAATTTTAAATGATGTAGATAATGTCGAAGGCTCCATGGGCTCCTCGCAGACCACACTGTTGTCCTATAGGAACGCTACAGCGCCAAAAGGCTACCGAAATGCAGGAAGACCTTCGGAGGATCCACGTGTGGCGCATGGACTGGCAGTTGACCCTGAATGTAAAAATATGTACAGTATTTTCACCTAAACAGGCAAAGACATTCATCACTATTGGATGACAGTAGTGCCGATAAATCACTGGAAACAGTAACAGCCGTGAAATGTCTAGGAGTAACTGACCCGAGGTTCTAAATTGTGATGACCACATAAAACTACTTCTAGGAAAAAAAAAAAAGTGTGTGAAGCAAAGGTTAACTGGAGGAATCCTAAGGAAATACAATTCGTTCACGAAGGAAATCTAAATCTATATTCCGCAAGTGGCAGAGTACTTCTGGTACTACTACCATTACCTGTCTTGAGAGTCCCTTTCGCGAATGGTGTTTGCTTGGACTGAGTATACGTGCATAAAAGTGCTAATATCTTGTATTTTGCCGTCGGTGTCATTTTGCGAGACATAATGTCTAACACAGTTTCCTCATTTTGGATACAGTATCTGTCTCAACATTGCCTCTAAGCTCGCCATATATGTTTTAAAATAACATTCAACAACAGTGTTCTATATTGATAGAATTTTAATATAACACAACAAAAGTACACCACCTTCAGATTGTCGAAATGCGGACTTCAGTCGCTCCACTATTGCTTGGAATTTAAATTTGCCCCCTACATCTACATAAAGAGCGTTTGGGAGGAAATAAAACTGCTGTCGTCGTTCGAGAGTTGATCACAACGGCCATTAACAAGTCCGTTTCAGAAAGAACTTAATTTTCATCTTGAGAAATTTATATCATAGTTACGGTTTGGATTAGTGAGGACGTATTGTTGTAGCGTTAACTAAAGCAAAGTGCGCGGTAAGATGACGTAGCAATATTTCAACTCAATCTTCTAATCTTATCTTTATCTGCTTCAGTATTATGGATATGAGTTGAGATATAAAAAAATACATTCGAACAGAAATTTATTTGCTGACATTTATGAAATAAGATTTTGCAAATGGTCGTATATTTGGAAGCGAAAAGGTAACAAGTAGGCGTCCACTTGAAGACAGTAGAATTGGCTAACAAACCCAAGTGCTGAGAGTGACGAGGGATGTCCGAACGAAAGGTTGCAGAAATGGAGATGGCTCAGAAATAGTTCGTGATTAAAGTAAGGAAACAAAAGAATTGTTTGGTATAATTTACGGAGAGAGTCATTAGTTTTCATGGGAGATTAGTTTCCTTATTCTACTTAGATACTAAGTAAATTATCGATTATGAAGCTTACATTAGATGAACGTTTAATTGCTGATCCCAATTCTACCGTAGATCTCTGCCGTCAGTTACATTTGTATTGTTGTACGTAAGTCATTGATCACCACGGGTATAAGTGAAACGAAATTTAATATTTTCCACCTGTGTTTTGACATCATCCAACGTCGCACTTCGTTCTGCTATTGGTCCAGTGATTGCTACAGTTGCACCAGCAGTCGGCTCCAATTCTGTGAAACTCAGCTGTTGGAAACGCTTGGATAACAGCCAGTGATATACGACGTATACTTGTTTACGTTAGTTTCACATTGAAAGATTTCTAGAGGTCGGTGATAATGGCGTCACGGTAAAGAGTAGGACGTCCAGTAGGGTGCACACCACACCATAATGCACACAGTGTCCTTCCAGTGTACATAGCCCTAAAGGCAGTAACCTCATCACCGAATAAATTCGATTGGCCACATCAAATGTGGACGGTTGTTCATTCAACAAAACCTGCCTTTGCGGTAAGAACGGCGTGGGCCATGGAGCCTTGTGCGTTGTGGTGCGGTCGGCCATATTCGGGCTGCGGGCCACGACCTGCTAGTGGCCTTGGCTGGCTGGCCCTGCAGCTGCTTTTTGTGGCTCGTCTCTGCCCCGCCAGCTGCAGACCGACTCTTTGTTGTCTCGTACCCTCCAGTCGCTTCCGCCCAGTCGTGTAGGCAGCGTGGCCAGCGCGCCTTCCTGCACACACACACACACACACACACACACACACACACACACACACCTACGTGCTCCCCCCCCTCCGCCCCGCTCTCTCTCTCTCTCTCTCTCTCTCTCTCTCTCTCTCTCTCTCTCCCCCCCCCCCCCACCCTCCCGCCTCCCTACCCCACCCCCATTGCGGAGGCCAGCGAGGAACCATCGAGGTAAACGTTTTCCGTGGATTCCGCAAGTTAAGTGACCATTTACACTTCACTTAATGCGCACACAAAAGCGAAGGAGAAATATCGCGAAGTCTTTTGTGGCAGTACTGTGATCGCAAGGCATTTTTATTTTCTTTTTAATTTCCTCCACTGTTGCTTGCAGTCGGCACTCTTTAAGTGCAGCATATTTCTTTTAATGCTGTATCGCGGTTGTTCCTATTGTGATAATCTTGACTTACGACGTCATAAAGACGTCTTCAGTTTGTATTATTCAGTTAAGACACGCGTTCTTTGCACCATGTCACCGTATTGTACCTTCGAAATCACTTTGCCGGCGGGTCATGTGCAAAGCTGATGTCTTTCCCGCTTGCGTCATCGGATGCACTTTCACGGCCAAATATGGCACTATTCTCACTGAGCCTATACGACACGTTGTAATAAAGGTCGTGCGACGCGACGCAGATGGGTGCAACAGTCGTGTTCCCACTGCCATGACACGATATGCGTTACGATGAGCGATGCGACTCGCCGTATGACAAGCAAGCAGACAACACGAATTACGACACTAACAGTAGCGACGGATGTAGCTTTGCTTCAACTACATAGCAGTTCCTTTTTTTTTTTATTTTTAGGCCCATCGGATGACTTGAAATTTCCCTTCCTGTGTATCGTACGACACGAGTTGGTGGAGCGACCAGCACTTCGTACTCTGCCGGCCGATACGGTAGATAAACGTATCGTTAGCGTATCCCTGTCACCCTACTGTTGACCATTTAAGTCGCTTCCAGTATGTTTCTATGCGCGTCGCATCGCGCATCGTATCGCATATTACCTTACCGCCTCAGTGTGAACTGAGCCTATAAAGCCGCGTACGTCAAGCGCCGCTCACAAACGCTAGGAGCAGAACCACGCAGAATAGAGCAGTGTTCATTGGTGCGCAGCAATGTTCCTGTGTGAGCGCGCGCGTCAGCAAAAACGGAAAACGAGAAATGCTGTCGAAATAGAGCACGCATAAACTAATTATTTCCTTTGATGTAACGGCACGGCGCGGAACGTGTTCGTCGTCCACGCTGCATCGAATCTTTTTCGTTGGTTTTGCCCGGCGCAGCTTTAAAGCCGCGTCCACACTGGGCGAGAAAATGTGTTCGGCGCGGCGCTGCCGGTGTGGTCGCCAAACTGCGCCGCTCTGCGCAACCACGATCAAGTTGCGCGCGGGGCGCATACACTGGAGCATAGCTGCGCCGTACAACATTCTGCTCCATTCTGTGTTGTTCTGCGCCGCGCATCCGGTGTGGGCGCAGCTTAATGTTTCCGCGAATAACGATCAGGACCGTCATGATCATGCCAATGCGTTTTGTCGATAAGTTCTCCCAGTTCTGACTGGCCGAAAACTGTTACTGCTGGTCAGTGGATGATCAGGACTACTCAAGAAATTCTAATGCAGATTCCAAAGAGCAAAGCCACAAGAGCTACTCGTCAGTGTAAAATTCCGAGAGGCAGCTCTCCTATCGAACAAAAAGAAACCAGACTCAGATGACTGGGAGGTGTCGAGTGAATGTAAATATTCATGTCGCGTTAGGCTTAAGTAATATTATTTCTTATAGTAACATTCATATTTGATTTTAACGTTATTAGCACGTCAGACACAATTCGTCTTGTAGTACATTGAAGTTTCTTGAAATTTTTTTATTCCCTGCGTGGGTTCGTTGATAAACTAAAATGGCCTATTCTTTTTCACTGAGGATGTCAATTTGAAAATAAGTTTTTCTTCACCATTGCTTAGTCTTAACTTCAGTTTCAAGAAGCCATTTTCTACTCCTCGTACGCATAGCATCAACAGATCATATAACGTTGCCGTAATGAATCACGATAAAATACTCCAGGAAAACTGGAATCTTGAAAACCATCAGAAAAGCCTAATACCATGGAGGCCTACTTACTAGTGAATCTGGCAGTATGTGTGTTTCTCGTGCTTTGTTTCTCGTATAACATAATGTACGATGTGTGACGGCTGTTTCTACATATGTACTTTAACTTGGTCAGTAATGTAGAATAAAACATTGGGCACACAAGATGTATTTCGACACCTGTGGACGTACATAGAAGGCCTCTCCTCCAACATTCACGTATTTCACATCTTGGTAGTGCGCACATGTTGAGAACAAAGAATGCCCGTAATAAAGTAAAAAACATAACACTAATCTCATTGTTCCTACAACAGAAACCCATATAAATAAATAAAATATCCCTTTTCAACAAGGAATTCGGATGTTGAACATAAACGATGTACATTACCTTCTGTTCGTTTAGCAAAAATCTTAAAGCCCGTTTGGTTGATAATTGTTGTTAAAATGTACCTTTATACACGCATAAGTTCAAAGAAATATGAAATTATCAAGTACAATAATGAAAGATACAAGCAATTTTTCAAAATCTATGTGAATGCTCGTTTTTTGTTTACTGCAGTCTAACTATGCTAATGTTTTTGTTACTCTTGCGTGAGGGGGACGGCGGAAGAGGGAAATGTAAAATCATAATAAGTTCTCTTTTACGTAATTACGTTAAACCCGATTCGTCCGTGTATATATGGATTTACCACCACACCAAGTCATAGTCATGTAGCTTGACATCTGTTATATCTTAGCCGGCCGAAGTGGCCGTGCGGTTAAAGGCGCTGCAGTCTGGAACCGCAAGACCGCTGCGGTCGCAGGTTCGAATCCTGCCTCGGGCATGGATGTTTGTGATGTCCTTAGGTTAGTTAGGTTTAACTAGTTCTAAGTTCTAGGGGACTAATGACCTCAGTAGTTGAGTCCCATAGTGCTCAGAGCCATTTGAACCATTTTTGTTATATCTTAATACACCTATTGTCTACTTCAAGATTTTCATGCCTTTTCGAAAAGCGGTTGGGAAAACAAATAACAATACAGGGAAAATGTGTTTTTCAGAAGTGTTCCAGCCTGTTAAAATGTGCTGTAGTTGTATGTGCTTTCTACAGCTATTTTATGACAATTTATACATCCAAGCGTCGGATTCGTTTCTTACAACTTTAAAATTAGATTAATTTGGAACTGTAAACACGATAATGTTAACATGTTTATATATCAACTATTTCCAAACACAATAGTGTTAACGTGTTTATATATCAACTATTTCCTGTTGCACAAAAAACACGTTTTTGATTGTCAATATATGCGTTAAGCCAACTAAGCGTGGTATTTTCCTAGTTTGAAAATTATAATAAGGTAACTACCAAAAAGCCAGTTCAGCTTCTAAACGATAAAATCTAACATGGCGTTGAAGGAAGTTTTGCGTTGTCAACTAGCGTTACGGGTGACAAGAGAACGAGACTCACACATAATATATTATCGCAAAGAGAGCAAGGTTTCTAGACGACGAGGACAAATTGCAAACGGTTATGATCGGTCATGACACCGTCTACTAGAACGAACCTATAGACTAGTCGTTGGTTCGGTGCAGCTTTTTTCCATTATATTAGCTTTGCGCTGTACCCATCCAGCCATCGTAATCGTAATGTTAATAATGAGGATACGAAGGTAAAGACAACACAACACCAACAGTTCCCGGGCGGAAAAAATCATGTTGACGGAATTCTCCAGGAAGGGCCGGACGCTGAGATCTGCGGCCGGAACTATTCAGGCGTTACGTTTACTGTGACTTGAATTGCATTTGGTCAACCACCACATTCTATCCATGATACAGATACATCGTCTTTCGCGAAACTGGCCCTTTTACCGTCGGGTTGCCTTTATTATGACGACTGTGCTAAAACTGGTCTCCAAAAGCCTATCCGATCGCAACAGCACACTTGCGCGCTCGTTTATAAAATTAGCTATTGACTTCAAAGAAAATTACTTTCGGGCTGATACATAAACCATGGTCAAAAATGTGCAACTGACCATGTAGTCACCACTAATTCAGTGGTCGCACAGTTTCTCTGACAAGACGGCCACAGCTCATGGTCAAGTGGTCAGAACTGCTGCGTCCAGATCACGGTGTCCCGGGTTCAATTCCCGGCCGATTGGGAGATTTTCTTTGCTTGAGGAATGGGTGCTTGTGTTATCTGAATCATTTCATCTCATCTTCATTAACCCACAGTTTGCCGAAGTGGCGTCAAATACACATACCCAAGGAGGCTGAAAACTCACAGATAGGGTCTCTTAGCCAATAATACCATACAATCATTTCATTTCTCTCAAGAAATAAGCTTCCTCACTGCTAAATTGGCCGTGCGGTTAAAGGCGCTGCAGTCTGGAACCGCAAGACCGCTACGGTCGCAGGTTCGAATCCAGCCTCGGGCATGGATGTTTGTGATGTCCTTAGGTTAGTTAGGTTTAACTAGTTCTAAGTTCTGGGGGACTAATGACCTCAGCAGTTGAGTCCCATAGTGCTCAGAGCCATTTGAACCATTTGAACCACTGCTAAACGGTGGAGTCTTACAAAAGAATTTCCTTTTTCAGGTGGTGGTAGTAATATGCGATTGTCTTAAGTTTTTGGGTAATAAAGTACTTTCTTGAAATATTTCTATTATTTTTAATAACTCGGGATGACTGCTGGTTTGAACGAAAAGCAATGGAAAATCTTTCATGTGTTGATAGTGGATGTTAGGATTATATCCTGAGGATTGTTTTTAACACCAGGTACACTCAATTTTCTTTAGATTTTCTGACCCAGCTGAACATCATTTAATGGGAAGCATGCAGTTCAACGTAGAATACGGACCACGGTGCAAATCGATATCCCTTTCCCTCTCCCTCTGCTCCTACCTGCTGCTCCCACCCGACTCTCTCCATCTTAGCCCCCTCTCTCTCCTCCTTCCTCCCTCCCCCTCCCCTCCACTTTATCACTCCCACGACACTAGGAGGTTGCTGCTTCTTCTTAACCCCTACACTATTACTTTTCAGATAGTAATTTGTGTACAAAGTTTAGATTAAATTGATCCAGGGCTTTAGGGAGAGTTTCGTACCCGCTTGTTGTATCTTGATACACACGTCACATGTATTTAATATATTTCACACGTTTCACCGACATGTCGAGCGAATCTGGCCTCGCAGTTTCGTTTTCACGCAGCTCAGTGTTAATGGCGTAATAACTCTTCAACCAAATTCATACAGTGATATAATTTTATAGGTACAGTCATCGTTATACGTGGATACTGAGAACGGAATGTGTTGCGAATAGAGTTAGTAGCAAAGAAGTAATAAATTTAAACGTCATGCCTTATGCGGCAGATTTACTGCATGAACAGGGAAAATGTAGTAAGAGAGAAACTTTGGTCCCAATCATTTTGCGAGGATTGTCAGCGAGTAGTGGCTTCCTAAACGTTTAAAATTATGTGTAAAGTTGGTTGGAAGTCACTAATGCTCTCATTCTCAAGTACTGGATGAATAATGGCTGGATATTTGTGCGAGGTGGGCTATATGTTAAATCACCAACATAATGTTCTTTCCCATCATAGCATGATTCAATTTTATTTACGCTGGAATGTCGTCCTCTGCTTTAGACAGTCCTCTTATTTCCATCATGTATGGCAGTGGCAATACGGCGCCTAAATGTGAGATGATCAGTTGGCTCCTCATTACGCCTGTACAGATTACAAGCATTTTGAACAAGAAACATCGATTAGATGTGCTATTACAGGAAAAGACCACGTTTTTCCTCTTATGGATGTTCTCTTTAAGGATATATTTTGATCTTCGCTATCTACTCAACCCATACGATTATTATATGCTTGGAACAGTTTAGATTGAGACACTGACTCTGCTTCTTGGCCCTGGAGAATCGGCCTACCTGTCTCAGTGGCAGAGCGTGGTCGTAATTGGTAGCCAGAGTAACGACACTGATATCATTCGACATGACAATTGATATTCCTGAAACAAAAGAAAGTTAATTAATATGTTGATTTCTTTCGAAGCATAACGTTTTAACGTATACGTTTAGACATTTACAAGAATTTTTATCTGAACAGGATTCGTGTGTTACTCTTTCTCCTTCTTGAATTTTTCTGGTGGAGACAAAATGGAGCTTTTAGGTATTATATTCCGGCGGATTGTCCCAGTAGCTTCAGTGCCTCTTTTCTTGAGATCTTGCAAAAGTCGGCATGGAATATTTTGTATCAGCTGATCAGCATGTGGACATATAACTCCATACCCCAGACCCTTGCCCTCATATTTTTCGCTGAAAGTTCCAGCTCCCTGATAAGGTTCCAGCCATATTAAATATCCATCGCTGGTACCTACACACCAGAACTTATATCCATATTGAATTGATTTTCCTGAAACATATATAATTATGAAAACACTTGAAATTATTTGGACATAATGTAATTTTTTTTAATGAGTATTCTTAATGACTCGTGCCTTTTTTGTTGGATGCAGTATTCATTAGAGGCCATTTTACAGTTGATTCAGGAATGCTGTCATTAGTCCAGTTAAAATTTTCTTCTTTTGTAGAATTGCGTTTTGATAGAATCCTGCTTATATTTTTTTGAGGAAGGAGTAGTAGCTGACTAAGATTTCTAATGCGTATTACCAGTATCATTTCCGTTGTTGCTACACACTGAAGATGTGCCAGGTATTTGTTCTTTCTGAAAAGAATTTATTTCCATTGGTGAATTTAGAGTCAAAGTCCGAACATGTGGGTCAATAATCCAAACATTTGCATTTAGTTGACTTGCAGGTAAGTTACCCATACAAGTATTATCCTCAGCACCTGGTTCTTCGTCAGTAATGTCACCTGTGGCATTCAGAGGAGTAGTTAGGAACACATCTACACCATTATTTGGTAAATAATCATTGCTGTACAGAAGTTCGTATAGTCCATTTAGTGTGATCGTTTTCCTGCGAGTAAATAGGAAAGATGTCACACAATCCTACCATCCTTCTGGAAGGATGTTTAGAAATAAGGTCTTAAATACTATCTATGAAACTGTTTTCAGATAATATTTCTACCACTGTATGTAAGATTAAACATTTAAGATTTTATTAACGTAAAAATAATATAAATAATAAATATTCATACTAAAGTTAACTCACCCATGCTAAACTATGTCGGTCAGTTCATCCATTGCTGCAGAAGAGTGATTTTCAAAGCACAACGCAGACGACTATGCCACCAGTAAGGGCACTGTTTGGCTACACTCTGTCAACAATGGACTTAAAACTAAAGTTTCATTGTTTGAAAAATGTTCCACAGCGCCAACAGTGTTAGTTATTTTAATTATCGTACTTCTATGCAGACAATCCTTCTGGAAGGATCATAGGGTCATCTGGGTTTATATCGAATGATATTATTTTCACATCGGACAGTCTCCATGTGATGAAAATCCCAAGAAAAAATCAGAACATCAATGGGAGGACCAAAATGTTCTTCCTTTAATAGCTCCCGAATGTTTGGTTTCAAGTTAGTCAAAGCACTTCTAAGGTCATGCTGTCTCCGTACAGGCGACTGTTCTGTTTTTATGATGGCTAGTGTCGAGTATCCGGTCTTACATGTGATTTAGATAACTACTTCCTTCGCCCCAGCCCCATTTATTGAAAATCTTCTTTAGCACTCCAGTCACATTTCAATTCAATCTTATCCCCTTGTACTTCATCAGGAAGTGCAGGCACATAAATTGTAAAGGGTGAACTTGCTAGTTAACAGTGCCAGTCTTCTGAAGATATTAGAGAAAAATGAAGTTTGAACTTTCCTTGAAGACTTTTCAGGTGTTCACTAGTTACAACTACTCATTCTTTGATACCACAGTGTTAGTTCATTGCATCGAGGTAATGGCGAAAACTTAGTTGTGGGAGTATCCAGGCGCGCTTTCACAGTTGTCTTTTCCAAAAACGCATTATGGCATAATTGGAATTCATTGATGTTGCTACATTGTCGTTTCAAATTCATATTATGAAGGCTCTTCAGTGAAGACTGCACAGTATGCTAAGGAAAATATAAAGCTGCCGTAGTGAATGAATAATGAAGCTCAGCTTTCCCTTGGGTGAACAGAAATATTTCTACCTCTGGTTTCAATTCATTCTACCTGTTAAGTATATTGCTCTTAGAAAAACCACCGGACGTGCGTAATGAGGATTACACGTGGGTATGAAATAGTAAAGCTCGGTGTTCAGCATTGAGATCATTACATAGGACTGGGAAAATGATTATTCACAGCACTTTTTGTTGACTACACTGATAGCCACTTTCAGTACAGTGTTCAGTTCCTCAGGTAAAGTTTTAGAAGCTATGGCTTGACCAATAAGATCAGGATTTTTTTCTTTGGCAATGCTTTGGAATTCAGTACAAATTCCCATAACTCTCTCCTAGGACAAACCATTTTCAGCCAATTATTCATTAACTGCAGAAAATACATCAGAAGCTTTTGATGTTGTTTCCAAATTTTTAGAAAACAATAGTTCTTTCATAATTTTTTCTCGTCCATAAATCGGCTGTGTACTGTTAAGTGACATTCTTGAGCTATAGCAGTAGAATCGTCACACTTCAGGGCAAAAGAGGAGACATGTTCAGTCTTCTAACTAGCTGTCGTTCCACATTCAGGGCCATTTCTTCGATCCTATGCAGCACACTGTTGTTTGAAAAAGGTATTTTGTTCATTTTTCGCGGACTGTCTTGTCCTAAAACAATTCGGTTTGCTTTAAGAATGTTAACTTTCAACATGCCGCCAGTAGTATGAGATTTTGTGTTGTTTGCTATGTAAAGAGAAGTTTCTTGTCATGCTTCAGTAAATTTCTCATTTTCCTTCCGAAAGTTCCCTGTGGAGTCCAATTTCATATAACGCCTTTTGGTTCATTTTTTGACGCCAGGTGAGTTGTAAGATGACGTTCGTGGCACACGGGCTGCAGTGAGTTGTTACTGATGGCATTTATGATAACCCAACACACTGTGACAGTTCAGTGAACTTCCATTCAGTAAACATGAATTTATATTTAATATGTTCTTCCTTATACAATCTTGTTTAGCAGTCATTTTTCACCCAGCGTAGAAAACCAATGAAAGTGCTATTTGCTTGTACAGAGCACGACAGGCGTAGTAATGAGTTAGGGATAAAGAGCGCATGCTGAAGAATGTGAGAATGTGTTGTCAGCAACATGTTGCTGACGCGCGATGCAAAGCTGATGCTGCCAACTCTGCAAAAAAATGCACTCGCCAACTTAGTCAGAATCTGAACTTTTCCACATGTCTGACCGTAAGTTTCTGGTTCCTTCTGAACAGTATGCACCCTCTACCCCCAAAATCCCCCCCCCCCCTCCACCTACAGGTGGAATCGGTGATTTACAGCCCAAAAGATTGCTTAAAATGACAGTGTGCGGTGCAGAAACGAGCTTTATGCGAGCCAGTCTCTATGTAATCGAAGTCACTTCGAGGACATATTCACTGAATTGCGGTCGGGAGTGCATTAACAGTCAGCACTTACTGCCATGGTAGCGATATTGTACACAAGGTTAAGTGAATAAATTGCATGTTAGAGTAACTTACTGCCCTTCTGGTATGTTCTAGCAGTGGTTCACATTCATATTTATCAGCAACCTAAACCTATCTGTTATTTTTTTCTATTCTCTCTCTCCCCCCCCCCCCCCCACTTCGTCCTTCTGCTACTCTTTTTCGCCAAGGGGATCATGTCTTGGATATTTCCGGGAATGCGCGTTGTTGCTGTTTCGATAGCCCGGCATCGGAGCATCGGAACAGTTCCTTATGTTTTTTTATTTCTTTCTTTGTTCTCCATCTCCTCCAGTTCCTCCGCTTCGGCGTTTGAGGTTTGTTTCTTCATCCTTCCTGTGGGCTGCTAAAGGCCGCACCACGCTTTTGACGTGTAACAGGTAACTGCGTAACGCATAATTCCCAGGCCCGGGTCGTCACGTAGGGTTAACACGTACCTCCTGGTATGGGCCAGGCCTGGGGAAAGGTCATTGCCTGGGCTTCCCAGTTGCCAATTGGTCCCTCCGCCAGAAGTTCGGGAAGTGTGGCATTCGGTGTGAACAGTTACCTAAGGCGAGTGAGCCCGCCTCTGAGCAGGGCCTCCAGTTAGAAGGAGCGCGCTATCGGAGATGGCGGCAATTATGGAGTATTTTTTCGCAGTGACCCAATGTCCACCTCAGTCTACGGCTACTAAACGTAAACGGAATGACGCCAAAGATTCACTCCCAGCTGCACCTCGATTCCTCGAGTTATCACGTATCGGGGGAGGTCGTGCCTTTGCTATCGTTAATCCGTTTATTATCGAGAAAGGTGTTGATGCAATTGCAGGCATTGTGAAATCCTACTCTCACTTACGTGTGGAACTTCGCTACTGGAGACCAATGGTGATTTTCAAGTCGATCAAGTGCTTACAGCTCCGCTCCTCGACGGCTATCCTGTTGGTGTTGGGGCCCATAGAACATTGAATTCTTCATATGGCGTTTTTTATACTCAGCTGCTTGATTGTATGACCTAGGGAGAAATCCAAACTTACTCTCTGATCAGGACGTCACTGTGGTCCATCGGGTAATGAAAAAAGCAGATGCAACCATCGTCCCTGCACGCACTGTTTTCTCACATTTGATCGAGTAGTGCGTCCATCAGAGATCAAGGCAGACTATAAAGTCATCACGGTCTGACCGTGCATTCCAAACCCGATGCGTTGCTACCAGTGTCAACATTACAGCCACACTTGGGTGTCCTGTCAAAACAGTCAAATGTGTTTCTAAGGGTGGGGACGCTCACGAGGCCGATTGCCTGGCTGCCCCCTCCTCCCCGCCGTATCAGTTGTAATGGCGACCATGCCGACTCATCCCGTGAGTGTCCCCTTTATCTCGATGTGCGAGCCATCCAGGAGATGCGGGTGAAGGAAAAAGTACCTTACCCTGTTGTTCGCATGTTGTTGGCTAGTAGAAACCTCTGCGTTGTACCATCCGTCACTTCTGGTACCGTTCTTGATACGACTGGTTCCACTAAGGACATGACGACGCAGACTTCCGACCTCCAGTACTGCAGTTGTGAAATCACTAAGTATCGCGGTAGCATCCCCGTGTCCTTCTCCTACAGCTGCGCAAGAAGCCACCAGATCTTCGCACCCGGTGACGAAATCACCTGCCACACAAACGGCAGGTCGGAAAGGACAAAAGCCGGCCGGGGTGGCCGAGTGGTTCTAGGCGCTACAGTTTGGAACCGCGTGACCGCTACGGTCGCAGGTTCGAATCCTGCCTCGGGCATGGATGTGTGTGATGTCCTTAGGTTAGTTAGGTTTAAGTAGTTCTAAGTTCTAGGGGACTGATGACCTTAGAAGTTAAGTCCCATAGTGCTCAGAGCCATTTTTTGGAAAGGACAAAAGGGATACCCACGCGAGGACTTCTGCGTCCTTCCAGCCAATAAACCTCTGAGTCTTCGTCTGCCAACCGTAAAGGGTCTAAGATATCGAATAAAGACAAACGGTCTTTCTCCTTCACCTACTCGTAGATCCTCTTAAACGGTGTCGCCACGTGATACCCTCACCCAGCCGAACCCATTTCGCTGTTTTTCCGCACCGACTACCGTGTGTCTGCACTTGAGTCAGTAGGACTACCCACGGAGAACGTC
The DNA here is from genome assembly GCF_021461395.2 of Schistocerca americana. Taxonomy (NCBI): domain Eukaryota; kingdom Metazoa; phylum Arthropoda; class Insecta; order Orthoptera; family Acrididae; genus Schistocerca; species Schistocerca americana. The sequence goes on from NC_060120.1 coordinate 116,102,160, forward strand.
GACGCTTGTAGATTTGAAGGAACAGGATACTCCAGCCTCTGCGCCCTGTAGCAGTGAGTCTTGGAGGGGCTGGCACTCGGCAGCCATCGAGGTAACTCTATATTTGTTCCCTCCTCTCCATTCCCGTTATGATCCTTCTCCAGTGAAACTTTCATGGCATTACACCCATTAAGGAGAAATTACGGCTGCTCTTCGAATCGCAGCTTCCACAGTGACGCCCTGATCAGAGAGTAAGTTTGGATTTCTCCCTATCATCAGGCAGCCGAGTGTAAATAACGCCATGTGAACTGCGTCCTTGCGACCACTTTGATTCCCTCGTCTCCCACTCCCCCGAGGATGGTATTCCATCTCATGGGGCAGTCATGCTGCTCGTTCGTAATTACTTTCATAGCCAAACCGTATCATCGAACACCTGGCTGCAAGCTGTTGCAGTTCGCATTTTCCTTCCTCGTTTCACCTTCTCTCTTTGTAACGTCTACATCCCTCCGTCATTCGCTGTCACGACGGCAGACTTCCTCCACCTTATTGGTCAGCTCCCTCACCCCCTTTTTGCTTCTCGGCGACTTTTAACGCCCACCATCCCCTTTGTTACTCCTCAGCAACCTGTCCGAGGGGTTCCATCTTGGTTGACATTCTTTCCGAGGGCTTACCTCTTGGATGACCTCAATAAATTCAACCTCATCTGTCTTAACATTGGAGCACACACGTTCCTTTCAGACTCAAGCGCACCGATTCCCATATGGTCCTCTCGTTCTGCTCGGCCCATCTTGCCCTTCGTCTAACATTTCTGCAGTTGTGATGAGCTGGTAGATTGCCTTGGAACGCTATTCTTAACGCCTCAGAACGTTCCATACCTCGCACATCATCTTTACCGCGCCGTGCCCCGATTCGCGCGCCAGGACGTGTTTTTAACCGTATCCTACGATGGCGAACTGTATTCTTTGTAAACAATTGCGTGATCAGTCGTCGCGTTCTTCGGGGTAGGGAGGAAAAAAGTAGCTGGTTTTCATTTACTAGTTCTTCCACAACCTTTCCGTCGGCTCTCTAGGACCAAAGTCCATTCACAGATTTCCGGCCTGATGATGTCATTGTGGACCCTATTGCAATGTCCAACACCATGGGCCGCTATTTTGCGGAGGTTTCGAGCTCCCGCTATCACCCCGCCTTCCTCTCTCGGAAAAGAGTGGAGGTGGCTCGGGTGATATTCTCCTCCTCTCGGAATAGTTAATGCTGCCTTTACTATGAGGAAGCTAGACCATGCTATCTCTTCTTCTCGATCTTCCGCTCTAGGGCTGGACTATATTCACATTCAGATGTTGGAGCACCTTTCTCCTGCGAGCAAGCACTTTCTCCATCATACGTACAATCGCGTTTGGGCAGATAGAATGCTTCCCAGACAGTGACGCTCACGCGAAGCCACTGTCATACGTATTCCTAGGCCTGGTAAGGACAAACTTCTAGCTTCCGTCCCACTTCTCTCACCAGCTGTGTTTGGAAGTTGACAGAACGTATGCCTCAAGCCCGCCTGGTATGTTGGCTCGAGCCTCGCAATTGACTAACCACTGCACAGTGTGGATTTCGAGCACGCCGTTCTGAAGTTGATCATCTCGTCACTTTGCTAACCCATGTCATGAATGGTTTTCTTCGAAAAATACCAGACTGTGGCCGTGTTGTTTGATTTGGAGAAAGCCTACGACACCTGCTGGAGGACTGGTATCCTCCGCAGTCGATACACGTTGGGTTTCCGAGGCCGCATATCCCATTTCCTCCAGGAATTTTAAAAAGAGCGAGTCTTCAAGTTACGTGTGGATTCAGCCTTGTCGGACACCTTTATCCTGGAGAACAGGGTGCCTCAAGGCTCCGTCCGGAGCGTCATAACCTATTATGACCTGTCTCTCGCCAGGCATCTGCGGTTCCCTTTTCGTCGACGAATTTACTATCTAATGCCCTTTTCCATGGATTAGTCTCCTTGAGCGGCATCTTCAGCGTTGTCTCGATCGTCTTTACTCGTGCAGAATCGACAATGACTTTCTTTTCCATTGATAAAAACGTTTGTATGTATTTCTGGCGGTGCAATGGATTTCTTCCACCGTCTGTACATCGTGTGCCTGTTGCTCTTCCGTTCGCTGAAACTGCGAAATTCCTGGGGCTCTTGCTTGATAGAAAACTTTCTTGGCCCTTCCACGTGTCTTACCTGGCCGCTCGGTGTACCCGTCCATCAATGACTGAAGTGTCGTAAGCGGTACTTCCTGCGGAGCGTATCGGACTACCCTTTTCGGTTGTACCGCTTCGTTGTCCGTTCGAAACTATAGAGTATGGCTGATGCGTTTATTAATCTGCATGCCCGTCCATCTTAACATACGCCGCCACCGTGAGATACGTTTGGCCACTGGCGCCTTTTACACTAGCCCGTTTGAGAGTGTGTCTGCAAAAGCTGCCGAACTACCACTGTGATACTGGCTTGGTGTCCTCCTCGGCGGATACGCATTCCGTTTGTCTGCCATGTCTGGCCACCCGTCCTATGCGCTCTTTCGATGACTCCTTTGACCGCCAGTATGGGGCGTACCCTTCTTTTTACCTCCCGGAGTTCGTTTTCGTCTATTGCTCCAGATGCTTAACTTCACGCAACTTGTCATTTTCCCCATGGGTGTGAACCCTTCACCATCTTGGCTTCGTGCGGCAACACCTGTTCATCTTGGACCTCATTCACTTCCCGAGGAAACTACTCCGTATTCGATCTATCGCTGTAAGTTTCACGACCTTCGCACGCAACTTAGCAATAGCACGTTCGTGTACACCGATGGCTCTAAGACTTGTCGCGTCGGGTGTGCCGTCGCCATTGGCACCGAGCGTTTTCAGTGTCGGCTTCCAGAACGCTGTTCAGTATTGACAGCAGAGCTCTTCGCCCTGCATCAGGCTATCCACTACATCCGGCGACACAGCCTTGTTAATTGTGTCATATACTCCGATTCTCTGTACCCTTCAGAGCGTAGTCCATCCCGTAGTGCAGAGGTTGGCAAACACGTTAGTCAGCAGAGCCAAATATCAACACTACAACGAGTGACATTTTTTTCGAGTGCCAAATTTTTTAAACTTGAACTATATTGTTGTTAATTATGGTACTCGTAAGCGGACCTTTGCTAAAAACTGTTTAGGTAGGTACATTGTTATTAACTTAATTGGGGTACTCCTAAGTTACCATTTGCTAATAACGCCCTCAGCCTGTTTCAGGTACGTTCGCCGAGGTCAACCTCTTCCATTCTCATCATGCATACTTGTTTCGTCTACATCCTTTAGTTCATCGTCGTTGTGTGAGCCAACCGTCTCAACAATCTCTCTTTCTCAGTGCTCGATACTGCATCTCCTTTCACTTTACAACACTCTTTAATTTTATCTTAATAAACTTTCAAGTTTTAAGTTTGATATAAATTGTAGATACGTGGAATAAAATTTGATATATTTCTTAATGATATTGTTTATCGATAAAATGAAATTTTAAGGTATCCATAAAATTAAATTGTGAGAAATACTGACAAACACTGATGTGAACAATGTCGTCGTCTTGGAAAGTTCCAATAAGTCACGTTGGTGTATCTTTGTTTTTAATTTTAGGCGCGATTCCAGGTTCTTATGGCTAACGTGACTTTTCCATTTACTGTTAATACGATTCATGATTGAAAATGATTGTTCAAATGAATATCTAGACTCGAATGAGCAAAGAAAAGCAATCTCTACTTTTATCTTTTTTCGTCGGATAGCTCGCTTTTTTCTACATACACCACGAGAAACAGTTCCACACTCTTAAACGGAATTCATATTCCTAACATGCATCATTTTGGATGACTTCCATGCATTGCCCATCTCCACTTTTGAAGACACTGTCTCAAGCAGCGAAATCGGTATGGATGGCAGAAAGTATACGTGCTCAGAGTTACGAGAGGAAGTAGCAGTTTCGCCTACAACCCAGTCTAACACCTTTTCTATAAATTAGGCTCGCTCAGGCCGAAAACCAGCATCTGCGCATTAACCACGCAGTTTCAATCGAACTGTACGTGCGCGCCCGTATTGCGTGGAAGAGCCCATATTCAGTTGCCCAAAGAGCCGCACGTGGCTCACGAGCTGTGCTTTGCCGATCACTGCTTTGGTGTAACGCGTCCAAGAAAGCTCCCTGTTGAGGAAAGCACCCTGATGTTCATTTGGGTTCTTGCTCACGTGTCTCTCTGACGGGAAATTAGGCTACTGCCAAGGGTACAGTCCCTCTACATCGGCCCGCTAGCCCTTCCATTCCTTGGGATGACCTCCCTGTTGCAGTCTATCGGCATATGGCATAACTTTGGCATCACTATTAGTCTTCTCTTCACGGGACCAAACTTCGTGGATTAAACCTCTCCCAGCGACGTGGCCGACCTCCTCTCGGCCGTCTCGCCACGAGATCATTGCGTATTGGGAACTGCCTTTTTTGCGATCGCCATTTTTTAGGTGGTGATCCTCCACCAATTTCTGCTCGTTGCCGTCAACCTTTGACGGGTTGCCATTTCCTGATCGAATGCTCTTCTTCTGAACTTGTTACGTTTCAGTGTATGAGTTACCGCCCTTTTTAGCGAACGACGCACAGGATGTCGACCATATTTTACTTTTTATGCGTCGTAGCAATATGGCGAAAGACGTGTAACCTGTGGTTCGGGACCACTGCTGTCTCTGCAGCGTATTTTGTGGATCTTTCTCCAAGGGGAAGGGCTTTTTTTTTTACCTGTCTTCCCTTCCGCCGATTGGGCTTAACGTCTAGTCGCTTTTAATTTTTTTCTTTTTAGTGTTCCAAGGACGCTTATAATCTCAGCTGAAAAGAAAACCACCTTTACGATTTAGATGTTCTGCTAGGTAGTTTCGAAACTTTGTTAACCGGTACGCCAAATTTTCGTAGTCACAATCGTCCGTCAATTTTTTATCCATTTCGATCTGTGATGGCAGTCTTCAGATCTGACTGTCATTATGTGAAAAAGACAACGGAATAAGAACTGTGCTAATACAGCGTTTATTTTCTTCAATTATATGCGTTACAGAATCACATGTAGATATGACGCTGGTAATCACAAAGCTAAAAAAGATAAATTGATGTACGTTGGCTACCATGCACTGGAATTTCTCTTTATTGCTACGATATTTCAGCTCATTGAATTTTTTCGTATATCAGTGAATGGTACACGGAACATTGTTATGTGGGAACGCACCTCCAGGAAATTTATTTCACCTCGCATTCTTAGACCGTTCACTTAAATCTGTGAAGGCAGTATTTCCGGCGGATGGATGAGGATGTTCAATGTTGGTTTTGGACTTCGAATAGTCGATTATTTGTAGTCGATAATGTAGAGTTGGCGATTAAAGGTGGTTCGTTTACGTTAGAAACTGATCTTTAGCATCACGTACACTGTATTTGAAAGTAAGACTATATCGCGTTAAGTGATTTCAGCTAAGATTCATGAGTGATAAATACGTTGTTGGCAGGTTCTCTTGGTAAGTATTACTTAAGAAAGCATTTCTCAGTGAACGTGACTTTGAACCCTTGAAAGCAATATGCAGCCTGCGTATAACTATTTAGAAGTATAGGGCATATGTGATTTGTCTTTTTGCTTAATTAAAAGGTAACCTTCTTTCTCAAGAGGTCACGCTGTCTGCAGGAAATTGCTTGAAGATACAGGAAATACACATATGGCAGACTTCCAGCTTCGTAATTATTGGAGAATTTCAGATACAGGTGAAATGCAATCAGTAGCATACGATTACTGGAGTCGTCCAAAAGATACTACTAAATCTGGCCATAAACTTGTCAGTTGGCCGCGATTTTGTCTCGCCTGCATGTTTTCATTCATTTCAGGACACATTCCAGAAAATGCAATGTGTAGCATCCTTTATCGCGTGAATAAGAGTGGTAATAGTCTTTTTCAGTTGTACTTGATAGCTATAGGAAAAAACTGTAAGGGTTGCTCAAATTACTGCAAGCATCTGCATAAACTACTTTCGACGGTGAGATGGTGTTTTTATTGTGGTGACATGGTGTTTTTATTGTTCTTCGCTTTCTTCCTTCTTGGCATTAGAATATAGCTTTTAAAGCAGTGCTTCTCAACCTCATAATCATCAACTTTTCTTGTGAAATAATTCGCATAACTTAGGTCGTAGACATCCATAACACCTCTTAGTTCCAGTGAGTGGCGCTTTACCACCGCACGTAATCTTAAGCGAGTAATAGTGCTGTATCGCGAGCAACTAGTATGGCTGTGGAAATCAGCCTGAAGATATTTCAGGCACTAAAGTCATCAAACGACAGCTACATTTAATGTACCTACATTAGTTGCAACTGCGTTCTTATAGGAAAGTGGACTCATTTCATTCATTCACATTAGAGATACAGCACTCAAGCAAATTGGCTGGGTTTTCCGCAAAGGAGTACTCATTTTACGCATTAATCTAAGCGCATATCGAGAATCCGTGAAGTTGCGCAGACTGCCTAATCCTGTTATCCCACCCTCCTGCTGAATGTTGCGTGGAACTGAAGGCTGGAAGGCTAGTCCATAGGTTCGTTCATGTGAAGGTGTCATGACGGTTTGCAAATTGCCCTGATCAAGACACCTTTGCCCTCTTACATGGATGCGGTCGAAATTGTACATTTTGTTGATTCACAGAAACTTGGAACTGTGCATTTAAATACGACTTAGGAACCTGTATGCGATGTGTAACCTCCGACCAACTTGTAGCACAGTAATTACGATGTTTCCTGATACTGATATTCCGCGTTGACATTTCGTTCCGTGTATCGGTATGTCAAATAGTCTGTCATTTTTCTCCAACGTAAATAACTGCTTGCTCTAGGGCTTAAAATTAAATGTCGTACACGCAAAACGCAAAAACATCTGGTCAGTCTCTGTACTAACTCCAGCACAGCAGTAAACGCAAGAAAGCGTGACGTTGGAAATTCAGTTATTATTTCTGGAAACTAACACGCGGATCGCGCCTACTCGTCACCATTGATTTCGTCCAAATATATAGTATATGCAGGGCTTCGTCAGTAATGAGTGTGACAGAAGTGGGAGAGCCAGATGGCCAAGCGTTAAGAAAAAAACATACGTGTTTGGGGGGAAGGGGGGGGGCATGAGCCATTCTGTTGGCGTCGCTATCAGACATCGGTCGGAGCAGCGGAAGGAATACAGAGGGTCGTGGGGTCGAGTGCGCATGTGGATTTTTAGTATTTTCAATTTCTACGCTACACTGCAAATAAACCGAAATCATGCTCATCGTATTTATTATTTTCATATGTAACATGCATGAAAAGGAAAGCGAAGGAAAATTTGCGATTAATAATAAATTTCCAGCAACGGACTGTAAGGCATAAACAAGAACTTCAGACGTAAAATTTATTTTATTACTTTACAGTTGTTAATCTACAGGTACTGGGATGGTATTCATCATAAAATCAGAGGAATCGGTAATCTTCTTTGCGTCTCGCACACCTTATAAACACCGCATTTTTACAATTAGACGATTGTTTTAAAGTTCCAAGAGAAAAACAAACGTACTTTACATTAAGAACAAGTTCTCTCTCGTAGAACAATTTGACAGAACCACGCGTAACGTCTCATTTGTCGAAATACCGGCGAGGAGAGATGGTGATGTAGACAGGAGAGTATTTTGATGCAGTCTCCTCTGGATGTGATTTCTTTTTCTATCTCGATGAGATAAGAGCATTGTTGAAGTTCCTTTGATCAAGTTCTTCACCCGACGATAAAAATAGTCCCTTTCGATTCCACGGTGACACCTTCAAATTTCACTGTAGTGGAGAGGTCTCGGTATACACGTTTACTAACATCAGAACTATTGAAAGCCGGAGGAGCTGAGTTAAATCGCAGGGTATACAAGATTTTGTGTCCTGCCTGCAAAAAGGAAGAGTTGCCAGAAGAATGGAATGTAGGGTTAGTGTGTTCGATGCACAAGAAAGGAGATATATTCAAATGCGCCAACTACAGAGGCATAATACTCCTAAACAATGCGTATAAAGGATTGTCAAATATCTTGTTTAGTAGACTGTCACGCGTAGTAGAAAACATTATTGGAATTATAGATTTGGATTCAGACAAGGAAAGTCAGCTGTGAACAAGATATATATCCGGCAAATAGTAGAAAAGTCTAACGAATTTAATGTCGGTGTGCACCATCTTATCATTGATTTCAAGTGTGCATATGACACAGTAAATCTAGCTGAACTTTGAGGCAATGCGGGAATCTCGGGTGCCTGAGAAGTTGGTGCTTCTGATAGAGCGCACCCTAAGGTACCCCCAGTGTACTATGCGAGTGTGCAGTCGAGGCTGTCACCCAAGTTTCCCACACGAACTGGGCTAAGGCAAGGAGATAGATTTTCCATCCCACTCTTCAATTTGGTGCTCGAAAAAAATGGAGCGTGAATAGGTTACCCGGACAAGAGGTACTTCTTACTATACGTCTGTTCAACGGTTGGGCAGGTGATTTGCACCTAATGAGTAGAAAATTTAGAGATCTACAAAGTATCTTCTCAGCTCTAAAACTGAGGGCAGAGAAGATGGGCTTGAAAATTAATGAAGGAAAGACCAAGTATATGAATGATGGTACAAATCAACCCTTACAGCTCATAGTAACCATTGATGAAACGACTTTTGAACGTATAGAATGTTTCCCTTATATGGGCGCAAAGATAGAAGCAAATGGCAGCTCTTCTACTGAAATTATAGCTCGCATAAGCGCTTCTAATCGATGTTTTAGAATGCTGCGACATAAATCCAAGCTTCTGTCGCGAGAGATTAAGTGCGGACTCTATAAAACGCCGATATGTCCAAAACTTACGTAAGATTAAAAAACGAACGATTACAAAGCATGGCGAAAGACAGATCACACGAAAGAAGTATGTTGAATAGACTCTTTGGACCTGTGTATGGAAATGGGAGTTGGCGAAGGCGAAGGAATTACGAGCTTTATGCCTGCTGTAAGAAGGATGATGTCAGGTTCGTAAAGCTCTGTAGATTCAGATGGACTGGTCTTGTAATACGACTCGATGAGACATATTCCGCAAGGAAAGTATGCTGCAGGGAACCTGGAGGAAGAAGAGCAAGAGGTCGACCGAGGTTGAGATGGAGTAGTGAGGTTGGAGAAGACGCTGCCCGAGTTGGTTGCCATTTAGGTCTACACCGAAGTCGAGAGAGTAAATGGTGGAACATTATCGGGGAGGCTACTGGGACGTAGCGCCAATGGAGGAAGAAGAAGAAGAAGAAGAAGAAGAAGAAGAAGAAGGAGGTCTCTGTGGATCCATTCGGCCTCATATTGCTAAACAGGAAGATAATAGAATTTTTGAGCGGAATTGACAAGGAAGCTGCCGAAGTGGCGTCAAATCGAAAGGGGTGTTCAATGACGGTGTTCTCGCTTCAGGTGGGAGGAAAGATGCAGCGATTTCAGTTAAAAATATGGGAAATACAGTATTTCGCACCATCTTAGTCTTTAGTTAATGTCCTCTCAATAATTCATATAATATCTTTTCACTTTCAGGTGTTCCGGTTGAAGGTCTTCAGGGGTAGGGAGGTTTTTCGGATTGCTTCCCGAGAAATTCTAATGTACACAGAATGAGAGTAGTGTTGATGTGTGTTATTTCACATTACGTCCTGGCTCTCTGAAGTAGTGCAGCTGTGAAGCCAAATCTCCTGTTCTCTGTTGTGGAAGCATGCGATGAATATAGCTGCACATTTAAACAAAATGGCGATGTGTTTCTTCTTGTAACTAGAATGCGAATAGTAAGGAAGACACAACGACACCTCGTCGCCAGAGTAGCCAATGTATCGCCTATGCAATCGCTGACACATTTCTCGTGACATTAAAAGTTTGTACAATGTAGCAGAATTTCGAGGTCAGTGAGTTTATAAATTAGAGTCTCTGCGTGAGTGTTAAATTCATTATCTGTTTTTTTCTGCTCCCTAAATATAGTTGTGTCAGTAGCTTTTCTCTGTACGTTTAATGTTGGCCTAGATGCCAGTTCGTTCCGTTGAAGTACAATTACTGCTTGTTTATAAGATTTCTATATACGTACTCTCCGTAAGCATCGCATGCTGTGTATACTTCTTCAGTCTTAATTTCTATGATGGAGTGAGCTTTTTATAAAATAATTATAATAATTGCCAAGAGTGGCATTGACATGGTTCTACCGATATAAGTGTTTGGTAAGATGATCGCCTACAAGGGTACGCAATTGACTGCAAGGATACGCATTTGAAATAATATTGTATTCGGAAGAAATAAACAGGTATGAATGTTAGCACCTGCTTTTGGTGTTCGTTATTAAGTCCGTCGGACGCATTTCCAAAATCTCACGAAAGAACAGCTAATGCTATTTCCCTACATTCTACATAAGTTGTGCAGTGTCCATGAGCGCGTACATTAATAAAGATGAACTCATCAGTATGACATTGTTTAATTTTGTTAATTGCTCTGTCCATCACTTTTTTTTTTTTTTTTTTAGGCGTGCGGCAATCGGTTGGCGGTAATATTATAATCTGTATTCGGCGGAGTTGTATACTTGAAACGGCGAATATGTCGTCACTTTTCGGTACAGGGGCATAAAGTCCTAAGCAAGTTGTTGGTATATCTGTGCTGTTTATTTCATTTTTCACCTTGATTAATTTGCCCCGTCGGATGTCCCGAAATGGATGGTAAAATTTTTCAGGGAATGTCAGTTTCTGGGGCTTAAAATCTTAAATACAACTCCGTGCTAAATACTCCTGTTTACTAAGATCTATGATCTCTGCTGAGGATTCTTGTACGCCCTCTTGGCGGTTGTTGAGTATCAAGAACGTTGTTTCTGAATACTTGGATAAAGTGTCATGTCTTTCGTGTTCATTGCCGTCATATGTCATTTTCTACTATCCACTTGCTCTGCATCGTTAATTCATTGTTTCCTGTGGGAATCTGTTGCTTCTTACGTGATTATACCGATGAGATGGTTTCTTGATCATAGGCCCTTGCTTCCAACTTTTCGACCTAGATAATTGTGCTTTGGGGTTTTATCGTCTAAGGAAATACACTGTGTGATCAATAGTATCGGGATACCTGGCTGAAAATGATTTAAAAGTTCGTGTCGCCCTCCATCGGTAATTCTGGAATTCAGTATGGTGTTGGCCCACCCTTAGCCCTCACGACAGCTTCCACTCTCGCAGGCATACTTTCAGTCAGGTGCTGCAAAGTTTCTTGGGAACTGGAACCACTCTTCATGTAGTGCTGCACTGAGGAGGTGTTTCGATATCGGTCGGTGTGGCCTGACACGAAGTCGGCGTTCCAAAACATCCCAAAGATGTTCCATAGGATTAAGGTCAGGACCGTGTGCAGGCCAGTCCATTACAGAGATATTATTGTCGTGTAACAACTCCGCCACAGGCCGTGCATTATGAATAAGTGCTCGAGCGTGTTGAAAGATGGATTCACTATCCCCGAATTGCTCTTCAACGGTGGAAAGCAAGAATGTGCTTAGAACATGAATGTAGGCCTGTGCTGTGCTGTGCTGTGCTGTGCAGTGCAAGCCCCTCCATGAGAAACACGTCCACACCATAACACCATCGCCTCCGAATTTCACTGTTGGCACACACACACACACACTGGCAGATGATGCTCACCGGGCATTCGTCATACCCACACCCTGCCATCGGATCGCCACATTGTGTGCCGTGATTCGCCACTCCACACGACGTTTTAGCACTGTTCAATCGTCCAGTGTTTACGGTCCTTACACCAAGTGAGGCTGTCGTTTGGCATTTACCGGCGTGATTTGTGGCTCGACCATGAACTCCAAGTTTTCTCACCTCCTGCCTAACTGTCATAGTACTTGCAGTGGATCCTGATGCAGTTTCGAATTCCTGTGTGATGGTCTGGACAGATGTCTGCCTATTACACATTACGACCCTTTACACTGTGGGCTGTCTCTGTCAGTCAACAGACGAGGTCGGCCTGCACGCTTTTGTGGTGTACGTGTCCCTTCACGTTTCCACTTCACTATCGCATCGGAAATAGTGGACCTAGGGATGTTTAGGAGTGTGAAAATCTCGCGTACAAACGTATGAAACAAGTGACACCCAGTCTCCTGACCACGCTCGAAATCCGTGAGTTCCGTGTAGCGCCCTATTCTGCTATCTCACAATGTCTAAAGACTATTGATGAGGTCGCTGATACGGCGTACCTGGCAGTAGGTGGCAGCACAATGTACCTAAAATGAAAAATGTATGTTTTTTGGGGTGTCCGGATACTTTTGATCACATACTGTTTTTCCTCAAGGCATATTTTACAATCTGTGAGTGATTGTTTTTTGAAAAACTCTCCACACTTTGAATTCATCGTTCCTACTGGCTTTTTCCGGCTGCTGCTTCACAACACGTTGGAATTCTCGAAACAGGAAGTTATTTTTACTTTGACTAGATATGTGTATGCGACCATTTCTGCTTTGTGTAATTCCATAGTAGTGTGTGAATATCAGTACTGATAGTGTCAGCGTCACTAATCAGCTATTGCATTTTTTGTACTGGAGAAGTAAAGTGCTTGGATGGTCTATTTTCGTATGGAATCAAATAACCTTTACGCCATGTAGCTTGACACTAAAATTTCTGAGTGTTTTGGAATGTTATGTGCATGGTGATATACGTTTTCGTAAAATTTTGTGCACTATATTTCTTTGTAACCAATAGAAATTACCGATCGTAGGTATACCTTGAATTGCGGCAGCGGTCATTTTGACCACTTAACGTTTCTTGAAAGACCCAAGCGCTATCCTTTGCCCCACTAGGCGAATCTCTCGAGTATGGCAGGTTCTGAAAACAATTTGGGACAATAGTCCCACACTTGGATCTTCTGGTGGTTACTTTTTCAAGAGAGCATTGGAAATTGGGAAATAGTGGTGAGAGTGAAAAAGTAACTATCCTGATTGAGATTAGTAACGTGGAATGTAAGAACGAATAATAGTGAGTAAACTGGGAAATGTGAGAAATGAAAAGATATACAACATTAATATATTAGGACTAGCAATAAGTGCAGTGGGAAGGGGAATATGAATCTAACGAACATAAAGTAACCGTCAAAAGCAGACAGGAAGAAAAACCAAATGGTGTTATATTAATAAATCAGATTTTTCTTTCTTTTAGTAACGTGATGCTGCAATGCACGCTGAAGCTTCCTAGTTTCGCTATTACCTAAAGTGTGAGTTGTTCGTGATTCAGTTACTTAAAATAGGTCGTAAGAAGTCAGACGAGATAGGAGTGGTATTGTATTGTATGGAACTTGAGACCTAGAAACGACGGAGAGGCTTCGTCCCCGCCGTAACCCGCAGGGGTATACAATCCCGCAACAGGCTACAGCAGTCTAGTCAGCCCACCGCCGCCCCACCCCAGGATGGTTGTGCTGTTCGGCCCTCTGTGGACCTCCCTGGGAACTTCTCTCACCAGACGAGTGTAACTCCAATGTTTGCGTGGTAAAGTGTTTGCGCAGCAATCACCGACATAGTGTAACTGAGGCAGAATAAGGGGAACCAGCCTGCATTCGCCGAGGCAGAGGGAAAAACGCCTTAAAAAAACATCCAAAACTGGCCGGCACACCGTACCTCGACACTAATCCGCCGCGCGGATTCGTGCCGGGGACCGGCACCCCATCCCGCCCGGAAAAGCGTTAGATCGCACGGCTAACCGGGCGGGCTAGGAATGGTATACTTACAATTTTTGCGGTGAATTCCAGCTTAAGAGCCTAAAGGCAGTGAAACTGAAATGAAAATAAAAAGTGGTAATGATGGTTATATTCAAGTCAGTGGTGAATCAATCGAATGTATGTAATATGTTCGGAGAAGTCAATGTGTTACAGCAGGAACACTCTCTTCCATGAAAACCAGCCTGTTATTCAGGAAGGAATGACATTCGATATAACACAGGGAGAGGGGGATGAAGTAATAGGTATTAGTTGCTTTCACCATTTTTTGAGGACTTCTCGGAGTTCGGCAAAGACAGGACAGAGGAGATTTTTTGATCATATCTTGAATGCACCTGGAAGACGATGAAAACATGTTTGACCCATTTGAGATAAAACACACACACACACACACACACACACACACACACACACACACATATATATATATATATATATATATATATATATATATATATATATATATATATAGCGCTAAAACGTGTTAGATTAGGCACCTGGGCAACAAAGAAGCCCACGGTCAACGTGGTCAAATGCATTCATGGCAGTCTTGTATGCAGGACTGTGGGGCTGGGAGCTCGTGCTCGTAGCGCGCGCCGGTTTGTCGGGGAAATGTAGCACCACTAGTCCCCTGCGGCTAATAGACTCCATCATCTACCGCACCGCTCCTTGACGGTCTTGAGCAACTCAAAGTGGACAGAGCTGTTGCCGGGCCCGGCAGCTAGCGGATCAATGGCACAGATAGTTGTCATCGGCTAAATGCTCCCGCCACAGCTCGTAAGACACAGTGCACCGAAACCTCTGGCATCTGGCGGCGCCACTGGTGACGTCACAAGTGGCTTCACTAGTGTCCTCCGGTAAAGAGCGGCCTAGTTGTGTTCTTTCTCGGAAATCATTCGGAGTAGGGCAGATTATTTGAAGCCGTCTGTAGAACGATTATACTGCCCCCAACGTAAATTTATCGTAAGGAGCACGAAGATAAGAGAAATTATTGCTCGCATTATTTGCGAGTGGAAAAGGAAAGAAAATCACTACTAGTTGTACTAGATACGGTGGCTTCTCGGAGTGTAAATAGATACAGATAAATGAACGAACTTATAAAATTTCAATTCCACTTTTTTTAAAGCTCTAATACGATTTTCGAAGTATAATTTTGTTTTGTAACCTTTCAATGGTTTTGAATTTTTTGTTGCTGGATATTTATCCCTTTAATTGGTATTTGGGGCTCTGTTAACTACCATTGTACAAATTCGTTTTCTTTTCGTACGCTTTGACCTTGAAACAGCAATTCTGTGTTCGTTATTTTGTGAGGAATATCATTACTGAATCGTACTAGATGAAGTTGACGTTAAAGGCTTGAATGATTCTGAATATCCGTAATTAACGTGACAACGAGGTAAAGTTAATACGATGTAAGATAATACAAGCCATGCTATCTGAAATTCGCATGATTGATTTCTATTCACAAACTAGTTGTCTTTGCATAAAGATCAGAAGTGATTAAATTCTGAAGCTTTTCATTTAACAAAATTTTCACTAATTTTCTGGTTGGAAACAGTGTGTGTCCTACGGACTGGCGACCAAGTTTGTGCTATGTAATATAGAAGCATACAGAGTAAGTTTTCCCCGATATTCTATTTTATTACACTACGCCTTATACTTGTGCGAGTAATAGCACTACAGGTGCCTTATCCATTTCATTAGGAAAAAACACAATCAAGAGCATTTCCAACTAAGGTAGATGCGTTATTCATTAGTGTGGAAAGTAGATAATGTACGTATAAAGTGAAAGCCGCTTCACGAAGACGGCCAGTACAAATTTTTCACAATATATTAGACTTGGTCGGGGTCGGTGTTTGGCGTCGTAGCAGAGGAGATACGGGGAAAGTTGTCAGCCGTAAGCAATTTCTACAGTGTACCAGGGAAAAAGGAAAATAACGTGAAGTGATAAATGATACCGAAAAGTATATCCTGTATTAATCAGTTGGTCAAATCATGCAGAGGAACCATTGAATAAAAAACGTAGACATTAGCGCAGTGTATCAAGATTTAACAAGGCGATTAACATGAGCGTCTCCAGCGTGAGGAAAACGTACGAAAGTGATCTCAATTCAGTAAATCCATTCGCATACATATAAAAAATAGTACAAATAAAAATATTGCAAGACTTTAGCAGAATGTTCTTTTAATAAACGAAGGTTTAATTGCAGTTAGCAGTGTGTCAAAATAGAAACGAGTAACTCTGGCATTGTGGTCAGTTTGACCGCTGCTGACGTAAAAGCCTCGCGATTCTGGTGTTCAGAGACACTGCCATACTAGCCTACGGCGGATGGCAAGTGCAGCTGCGAGGAAGCTGCCAACCGCCGCGTCACACCAACTCAGACTGAGGCGCGGGTAGTCGACGGTTGGTCGATGGGTTGGCAAGCGTGCTGCGTGCGCGCTCTCGCGCGGCCAGCCGGCGCGACAGGCGCGCTAGTCCGCGCCAGCCCAGCCCAGGCCGTTGCCCGAACACTGAACCACTGGTGCCAAGGCCATGCGCTTGCCCTTCAACATTCTTGCACGGGCCGCCCAGACGTTAGCTGTCACGTGCACAGGTACATTAGTCGCACCTGCCACTTTATGCATAGTCCTTTCGTCGAGCGAGATGAGAACCGACAGAAGGATCCGTAGCGTTTTTGGTATTTGAGTCACTCAACTTGGTCCGCTGTGATCAGCGTATTTTACCCATGACGAACACAGTCCCATCGAATAGGATGTTTAGAGCTTTATGATAAGAGGGTAAAGTATGTATCTCTTTAAATGTTAGCTAGCTCCGCAGCAAAAATTGTACGCACAATTAACAAACGGAATCAGTTGGAACGAATTCCACATAGATGGAATACACCTTTGTAGTTTTCACTCAGAGACGTTGCTGCTCTTTTTGTGCTATATTCAGTAGGTTTATGAGCTAATTTTCATCCTCACATGAAGCTATTTGATCTTTATGCTAGTAGCTTATAATCTACTACGCAATGTACAACTTGTCATAGTTTTACTTTGTTTGTGTCGAGATTATTAAACGCTATAAAGTTACACAGTCAATTGTGACATCACAGTACCGTGTCCTCTGTATCATCCGACCTGAACTTCAGGGTACAGTGTGTAGTGGTTTTCGGGACCTACATTACTGCTAACATAATTGGGTGTACGAGAACATTAACACCATTCCAGTGTATTCACAACCGTTTACATTTTTTTTTTTTTTTTTTTTTTTTTTTTTTAATAACACGACATTTACGACACACAACGAGCGAGGCTACTTCGCCTATAGACATCCAAAGTGAGATATAGGAGGAAGAAGGAACGAGGGAATCCGTTGAAAGTTCTGGGTGGACTGAAACTGATGTTTGCTTGCAGCGTATGTGAGGTGCACTTTAACTGCTTTTGCGCTTCCTGCACCGCTGACAGATACATATTGTTTCTTTAGGGGCAGAGATTTTCTGCCGAGTATCTATTGCTGAGTTAAGATGGAAGTAAATCGTAAGCAATTTCCTTATGGCGTGAACTTTTCTGCTTGTGACTTGGGATATTTTTTAATTATGCTCTTTTGTTTCGCGCGGTCGATGTTTCAGTTGCGCGTTCTTGCATTTTTCATTCTGCGTATTTACACTTAGAAACAGCTGTTTGAGAATTTGTGCGATTTTATTTACATTACGTGATGGCATGCAATTTCATTTAACGTTCGACTCCATTTTAACTCTTCTGTTGGACTGCGAAGGCACTCGATGGGTTATCACAGTGGACATTGTCAACTGTTTATGTAACTTAAGGGTGGGCCCTGTTTTTTAAACGAAAGCTGCGAAGACATGGATAGCACTGGAGGTCAGCGCGAGCCTACCGCAATCTGCTTGAGCTGTGGCCAAGTGTTCGCCACTCAGAACTTCCTTTTCGGCGAGGCGCTCATTAACGTTGGTTGGCCGCGGAACAAGCGTGCGCGATAGTACCGCATGCTCTGCAACCCACACACCTGGGAGGAATTAGAAATCAGGTGATTTTGAGGGAGGATCTGTGCTGTATCAAAAGTTGCAGGCGGCGTCAGTGATGATTCGAAGAGATTCACGCGTCTACCTATGGCGCGTTGCTCATCATTTTTCGTGCAGTGATAAAGCCTTGGGCTCTTAGTAGTTTTCTTAAATTTCATTACGTTAATGCTAGTGTGGTGTAGTGCTGACAGCAGCTCTATGACTTTCGATGGTGTGTGTAAATGTCCTTGGTTTTCCGTCATTCTTACTACGTTCGTGTCTGTGATTAGTGGTTATAGATAATATATTATGCGTGTGCTTTGGGTTGGGCGGCGTGGTCCGCGCTTCTATAAAGTGATCTGTCCTGTATGTCATGTGTCGAGTGGCCAGAGCGATAAAGCCGAGAATGGAAAGGAGGCTTTTCCCTTGGCTGGTAATCCGAGAAGATTTCATCAATAAAATTCGACGAGAAAGCCTCCGTTCCCAGAATTTGACATAATTACAACTCAACTGATTCACTGTCGGTATATGCACTGTGTAAAAGCCACAGGGGAATGAATAACAGGGAAATTGGCGAAAAGGCGATACTCCGAATAGCAGGTTGGTCAGTGTTCATTGAAATTTCTCGGTGCGTCACTTAGTTTTTATAGCAAATAGAGAAGTTGACTTTGCAACACTTACCATTGCAGAGTGAATAAAATATATGTAGCAAGAGACATACATCGATGTAACATTTCAAGTACAACGGCATTGTGTTTGTTTTCTACAACTACATATCACGCTGTTTGTGATTTATTGTGATGAAAGTATTGTTACCGCTTCTCTCCCAACCAATTCTTAATTTTAAAAATACCATGTAACAGTGTTTAGAAGTCCAGGGCCGCTGTTTGGTTAGGTGTATAAAGCCAGTTCATAGGTCGGAGGCAAGGATATATCCCTCCCCCTTCCCTCCCTTAATGTAGCATCGGTGTTGCCGACGCCCGGTTGAAGTTTCTTCTGAAGACACGAACAGTAATATTTATTGAATTGTAATAGAATTCCACCACAGTGTGTTGGAATGGCAGCTATTTCGAAAGCTGCAGTAGATTATCCTAGAAAACTTTTTGCAAAGTTATGCAGATATCGTTACGTAACTGTGGACGAAACATGGGTCATAAAGACCCTTTCAACGTTCAGGTTTGTCTGAACAATGTTCGCAGCGCACCACTGTACGTTGGTCGCCAGCAACAGTTCACATTTGCACTTTCTAACCACAGTGTAGCTTTCGAGCAGTCCAGAATCTGTAGTCGGAGCGTGTAAAGTATTTTCTGGCCATGACAAAATTAAGTAAATTTGCTTATGAGATAATTGTCTAGTGCTATTATTTCTGACGTTATAAAAAGAAAAATATCAATGTGGGGGAAAATGGACAAAAGGTTGGCTTCTGAAACGTGTAACACTTTCACAGGTCAATCTTTCGAAGGATCTTAAAATTGAAAAATAGGATTTAACTGCCTAAGAATGGGCAAAGAGATTTTTTTTTTGCTGCTTTATGCTAATCCGTATATAAGGAGAAATGTCACTAACGAGAAAACCCTTAAGTACTTATGAAAGACATGAAGTAACACGGAGGTTTTTTGCAGCTGACAGAAGCTATACTAATGCGAAATTTTCTGCTACGATATCATGATCGTTGAGCGACATCGTTACGGAAGCGTGTCGTGCCACAATCAAGTACTAAGGCACGAATTCCTAAAGGTGACAATTGGAGTTTATTATATCTTAGGCTATGCTTTATACATCCTTTCAATATAAATATGCCTTTTTACTCTTGTCTGACGAAGTATTCATTTATACAAGATATACGACATAAAATGCTAGCATTTTTGTTCATCATTAAAAAGCAGAACTGACGAATGTGACGTTGTGCCAATCTCGCTAATACGTGCTGCTTTCGTTTCAATCCAAACTTCAGAAAACTTAGTAACTGAACAGTTGTTTTCAGATTCCAAAACAGCTAATTCTTCGTAACTTATTCGACACCTCCAATCTCAGTAGTCCCTTCAGATGGCAGCATGTGCGTCGTAGACTGTCGAGAATTAATCTGTTCTTTCAAGGCTGTTAGTCTGTCTATTGAGATTCTTAAGCTGGGCCTCGAACAAAATCTGACCTGTAATCTTCTGTACAAAAATTCTTTGCGCCGAATTTAAATGTCTCAGCTTTCCAGCATACACGGTACCAGCTGCATCAGTAGTACCTTCTTCCATTTCATGTTGTTTAATAGTCACTGCCGACAGTGCTTCTTTCATCGGTCTCTTTGCTGACTTCCTGATAGACACACACTTCGACGTCGGCGAAGTGCTAATGAACGAGGAATATGATGGTGGTGTATGAATACCTTCAAACGTACTACATTCCCCCAAGTCTACTTTCAACTTATCCATTTCATCCTCATTTGTGTTTACATTCTGTGGAGGCAGGTCGTCTTGTGGGTCCTGCAAAAAGAGAAGTAATTAGAGTGTAGGCCTACTCTTAAATTAATATAAAGTGAAATTAAAGAACAGTAAAACAAAATAGTTGCAAAACTATCTTAAAATCCTGTTGTGGATTTCAGGCTAGTTTTCACTGAAGCATTTCTGTTTTATTTTTAGTTTCCAAAGCCCGAAGCCGACAGGAGGCAATTTGCAAAGGAATTCGAAGTAAGAGGGAAATTCCCACTTGCATTGGGTGCAGTCGATGGAGAGCATGTACGGGGTCACTCCTCTAGCAAATATTTGATCATTATACTTTAAGTACAAAGATTATCAGAGTTCAGTTTTAGCGAGTATAGTTAATGTCGGCTATGAATTTATTCCTGTTAGTTTTGGAGACAACGGCTGCGTTTCTGACGGTTGTGTTCTTGAATATCTCAGTTTAACGGAAGGCTGAAGGATAATACGCTCAACATTCCGAACCGTAAAACTTGTAGGGATCTACTGTTTGTTTCCATTGAGGACGAAGTGTTTACGCTACTAGAGGACTTCATGAAACCATGCAGTTAAAAGAATTTGGCGGAGGATATTCGCCATCTCTACATCTTGTCAAGGGCTCGAAGAGTTTTGGAAATTTGGAATTTTATTCGCCATATTCAGAATTTTCAATACTTCGATTGAAACAACAAACCATAATGGCATTGTGTGTGTTGCATAATTTTTTTTAGTTAAATGTGCTTCTGCACACATTACTCTCTCAGATCTGGAAGTTTCTGTTACCGAGGAAAATTCTATAACAGGGTTAAGAATAACGTACAGTAAGAAGTACTGTATTCTTCAGAACGCTTTGACTGCTGAACTTCCTTTAAATCCCTTCTGTATGCGCTACGGGGGTTGTTAATTTTGTTTTCAACCCTTTCATGCTTCGCGTTAGGCTAGATTTCTTAAAGTTAGGGAACTAGTTTCTCGTGCTCCTTATTTTTCTATTACGATCCACTATATTATTTGCTCTTAATTTTGGTTTATACGGTTCTGTGAATTCAGTCGTAAATTCACGTATGTGAATCCTTTGGAGAATTACTGATAGCTATGCTTGCAGAGAGAACCGCAGCAGAATACGACTGTGCATTCTGACTGCAGCGTGCTCCTCGTAGTATTTGCATGTGCAGACTTGCACACGGACGTGTTTGAACATGAGCTGCGTCAATTGAAGCGTTGCCCGACTGCGCGCGTACCGAAAACACAAATATTTCAGTCGACGATTCATTAATAAGCAACAATTTGTCTGACAAGCACTGTCGCTACAGACGTAGTCAGTTATTGTAATGGGCTGAGGAAGACGAAAGCCGCTGAAAAACGCGTGGGGTCTGGTTGACTTTCTTTTTTCCTCAGGATCTCTGCAGAATTCAGAATTTGGGAAAGGTCACCTATTAAGCATCGTTATTGGGGGATCCATTTCGTAATGAATTAAATAAATAACGAAGATTAGCGCGTCAAAAAGGTCATCATGCAGCAGAAGCGCCCCGATGACGTAAGTAAAGCATCAAGGTTTTGAAGTTCTTCCGTTACACACCCTGTTTCTTAGATTTCGCATTTTGTTACAAAGAAAAAAAATGGGTTGAGAATTTTTCATCGAAGATACTACGCTTTAGACTTCTACAATACGCCCTAGAACCAAAAACAGTGTAATGGGTAAATTATGACCTAGCAGAATCAAATGTATTGATTCCAGTGGAGTTAATGTTTTCGGTGGGAGGAGGATTACGTCTCTGAACTTTTCCGTTTGCCGTAATACTCAGGACTCCCACAAGTATCAAAATGTGTGTGCTCGTGGCCTCTACGAAAATTCTAATCGATGCCGACCTAGCCGTTCAGCGCGTTAATCCGTATCCACCCATCTACTCACGAAATTCCTAGCATGTAATAACTTCGTTTGTTGAAGTTTCTCAAGCGAACTTTTTACGACCTTACGTAAATAAAAAAATAAAAAATAAGAGCTGCTTAGTGAACTTGCGCATCAAAACAGTTTGCCATTGCTTCAGTTGTAAGTTTCCCTGTTTGCCTTTAGGGGCTCCATGGTGCAGCTAGCTCGATCGCTGATTTGTTACGTAGTGTGCGTTGAGTCGAGATGGCGTTAACACAATAACAGCAATAGAAGGCGTTCCACAGGTGCAATTCAGTCAAAACTACGCGGTGTGAACCTCGTAGCGCATACGGTACTGCCGTGGTAAGGAGGCGTACGGATCCCTCGTTGCAATATTGGCCTCAAAGTTCGCCCGATATTAGTGTTTTGAACACACGTGAACGGTGATTGAAACTTTTTGATCCTAAACCAAATTATAAAAAGTACCCCATGTTTGAATATACATGTATATAAAAGATATACCCTTGTAAACTCGGACGTTTCTTTTGTAAATAAAAGCTTCGGTGTACTACTTGTACATTAAAATCACGCCCAAGGATTGATTGGCATTGGATGTTCATTTTGAAACACCCTGTGTAACAGGTAAACAGTAGCGAACTGGCTCACGCATTGTAATGGGAAAAAAGTAGTTTGCTAAGTAACTGTCACTGACGGGCTAACAGAAGAGAGAAGAAGCAAAGGTAGAAGATAGGGAATGCTGACAGCAGATGGAATAACGTAACAGGAAGTAAAGGTGACGTTGAAGAGAGTGATGTCACGGAGGACGAAATTCTGGTGAAACCCATCTCCTGACACATTTGAATTTGATGTGGGTTCTGTGTATAAAAATGGATACATAATAGTCGTTTCATTTGCAATACTAGGTCTTCTTTTTTGTAGACCATGCCCACATTCTCTTATGCCGGTAGGTACCACAGTTCTGTTACTGCGCCATTTTATTTAATGAATGCATTCCGCAACAAAGGAAATGACGTATTTGTCGGTTTTCTTGTGTCACATTTTCATAAATATTAAATTTTTGTGTATATTATTGTTACATACGCTTTATAAGATTTTTGTCGTTAATGTTCGGTATTTTTGCAGCTGCTGTAAGGACAAATTATTGTATACAGCTTTGAAAACATAGTATTGGAGAACGGGTTCTTCAGCATCGGTGGACAGCAGTAAGTGAAATGAGAGCAAATAGATAAACTTTCTGCCTTCGAAATTCATTATGTTGGATATTGCGCTGAACTTTTCGCTTGTCACGCGTCGTAGTTAAAAGTATATCCCGTTGTACTGATTCGTATTACGTAAAATAACACTTGAAAGAATTTTGTATAGCAAACTGGTATAGTGTTTTCAGATTCCAGAAGTGTTGGCTATTGAGTGTTCAAGATAAGTGTATGTGACATCTCCGGTCCGTGCTGGGCGTACCTGGTGACGCCACAGCTTTGCGCGTTGTTTCTGCGCTGTTGACCGCCACTGGAAAATTAAAACCGAATGTAATTGTCAGGGATGTTGGGCAAATCTTGCCTTCGTATACTCCACCGTACATCTCTCTTCACTGTCCTTATGTTCTCAAGGAGCCGGGTAACATAATTTTGGATCTTAATATGCGCGAGGTATAATTTTCTTCCAGTTCAAAGAACATAAACGTAGAAGGGCTGCTACAGCTCTGGTCTCTTCCATGTACAACTTTGTGATCTCCGTCATTAAAAACAAGTAATCGCTTTGCGGGTGTCTTATGAATATACACGTTGACGCTTGGGCGTTAATTCAGCAAATTATATATGTTCTTTGCAGACTGTATGTGCAGCAGATATATTTCATGTGAACGTGCAAATGAAAAGTGTTGGTGAAGCAGAAGACTTTTTCAATGGGTAGAACGTAGTCGTTCAACAAGCACACAGAATTTCTACACGTATCAGTGTTCTACATATAGAAATATGGCGGATATTACGTATATACTAATTGCACACTGTAATGTGGCCATTTATGATATGTGTAAATCGGCGGACTTCCGGCTGCCACGGAATGTTTACACTCGTTGTCAGCCTCACATACTAACAATATAGTGTGCCATAATAATAAGTAGGCATTGCAAAAACAGTGTAGATTCGTGTGCAGTGTCCTGCGTAATGGCGATGGTAGAGAGGAAGAGGTTACGAAGAAAACACAAGAGACGAAATGGCTATGTGGAATAAGATAGTGCTGCCTACATGTACGCCAAGGTGACCCCAGATGTGATTGAGACCTCTCTTCGTATATCAGCATTTCATTAAATTTACGTTCTGAGATTCCATTTATTTCGTGTCAGTGAAATTAACTTCATTGGTATATATTCCATGTGGCAGAATGAGCCGCAGTGCTTTGTTACATCCGCCAGTCTGGTCGCCCTAATCCGTAGTGGAGAACCAACTAAAATTGCTAGTGAGGAATATGAGGAAACACGTATGACGGTGAAAGTTTGGGTCAGACCTAGAGTCGTAGTCAGCTAGCCTAATGGGTAAGGCTACCGCTCACGGTAAACAGAAAATCCAAGCTAGAGCTGCTGGCAGGTAGAAGTTGTTTCAGTTACCACAACCTATTCATATTTTGCAGTATGTCGTAATTTTGCTGATGTTACGCTCTCCCCCTTAAGTACAATTTTTCCCAGCGTTACACGCATCAGAAAGTTTGTGTTAATATCTTCATTATGCTTTTGCGTAGTAAGTGCCTTCTGATTATGCACTTTAAAAGAAAAAGTTTTCGACTGTAGTGTTCATGTCTTTTAGTAATACTCTTGCAACTTCCAATTCTAAGTAGTAAAAGTCGCCATAAATAGACAATTACCTGCGGGTTAAGGAGCGCGACAGATGTACCTGAAGGACACCTTTTCCCTTTGTACTGTAATCGACTAAGAATCCCTTGATCTCCCCCCCCCCCCTCCCCCACACACACACACACACACACACACACACACACACACAATAATAATAATAATGATGATGTGCGCTTGATTCTTAAAATCAGATAACCCTTGCAATTTAACCAATAAAGTTCTTAGGAAATGCGTGTGTTACGCGAATGTAGCCTAGCATACAGCTGTGTTCTAAATTTAGCGTTTTTATCTGGTGAAATAACTTTGTCGAATCTGAGTGCTATATATAATCGGTTGAAAAAAAAGTACAATTCTAATCAACCGTTGCATTGTTCATTCCACCAGATGTAACTAATTTCCCAAAAACTTTACTTGCGATGGTTTTTACACTACAGGTAGGCTTGATTAGTATAAAAATTTTGGAAGATATCACCCAAAGGCGTTTCGCTACGCTGGTCTACCTGTTTGCAAACACTTCAAGTGACTTATCAGAGTAGTAATAATTCTGATCACCGTGTGTGCAACGTATTATTGTGACTTACAGTTAGTATGAACTTAGTTTGCTGTAAATTATTCCGATGCACCCTTTGTGTCATTTAACTGTAAGAATGAAATTTTCACTCTGCAGCGGAGTGTGCGCTGATATGAAACTTCGTGGTAGATTAAAACTGTGTGCTGGACCGAGACTCGAACTCGGGACCTTTGCCTTTCGCGGGCAAGTGCTCCAGGCGAGATACTGGCAGAAGTAAAGCTGTGAGGACGGGGCGTGAGTCGTGCTTGGGTAGCTCAGATGGTAGAGCACTTGCCCGCGAAAGGCAAAAGTCCCGAATTCGAGTCTCGGTCCGACACACAGTTTTAATCTGCCAGGAACTTTAAACTGTGAGAATGATTTATACATTAAAAGTGGTCGAAGCCAAAGACTCAACTAAATTGAAGCACATCGGTGATGTATAACAACGTAAGTACAATCCTCTAATTCAGCGTATGTTGAATATACCAGTGAATGGAGCACTGCGCTGATGAAACCTTTTCTAGTACAGCTTTCCAAGGAAACTAGGAGAGGACTGGGGTTTACTTCAGCAGGTTGAATAAAATTTTAATTATCCTGGGGTGAACTAGTCCAGCCTCTCTCAAACTGCGTATTCAGTGGAACAGCAGCAGACACAAATTTTCTGTTAAATACTATTGGAATTCTCTTGAACGGAGAAAAAATGCACGTTGAAAATTAAAAGGTTTAGAAGAGTATGCAACATTCCTGTGACTTGCTGCTGACGAACATTATGTGCTGTGATTCAACCGTCATTGCTCCCTTCTTTAGGTACCTTTTATACATCTCAGCGGCAGCGGCAAAATCGCCATTCCCGAAGCAAAATGCCAAGGACGAAAAGCAGCGCGGAAAGACCTGGGTAGGCGGAGTTACCGCAGTCCGGCTAAATAGTTCGCTGCTGCCGGGGTCAGCTTAACCCGCGTTCCGTCGAACGAGCGAATGAGAGATATTGTAGTTTGTATGCTGGATAGTATATAACTCTCTAAAGAATATGCATTCTTGTGTGGCCACCGTACACAGGGTATACGACTGAAATGCGTGTAGATGATCATTCAGTTGTTTCTTCGTCATGTAAGGCGGGTTTTTGTGTAATGAAAAATTGTATACTGCAGACGCAACCAATATAAATAGTTTCCCTGGCTATTCCAAACTATAATGCCACCGGTCATAGTTATCTGTCCCTTTTTTGTTGATTTTATTTTACTTGTGCCAAAGCGGCCGACCCTATGCAACTGCAGTTCAGCATATTGCTCCGTAAAAATTCACTTTGCACGGTGTCAGTTCGGTACTTCCCGCTATTACTTCAATTTTGACAGCTGATAGCCTTTTTTTTCACTCGTTGTATTCCTTGCGTTAGCAGCATCGAAGAGATGTACGTGACACATAATCAAATCAGACTTGTCGCATAGGAAAGTGATTGACGTACGTTGAAACACTTACATTCTTCATAAGTTGAAGGTCCATAGAGATCGGGCATTTCTAAAGGATAGCACAAAAATATTCTAAAATTATCGTATGAAGAAATAATAAAGATGTACCAGGAAAGAGAACGCTGCAAATCTTCCAGGAATAAAATATCTTCAGAAGTAGTTTCGATGAAGGTATAGTGCAAATCAGTTTCTTAACGAAAATGATAGACGTAAAGGGAGGGCACAATTACTGTATTCATTATGTAATTTTGTTAAGAAGTGATAATGGTCCATAATTTTATGTTGATAGTCTATGATTCTTACTGATTCCAGATGCGGTTAAGATAAGGCACATTTTTAGAAGTTTCTGGTAATTTCGAAATCAATAAACGCGCATGCTTGTCCGTAAAGAACTGAGATGCTATTGACCATTCGTAGGAAGTAATTTTTTTTATCTAATTCCACATCTTCTATCGTCGTAGCCACGTAAGTCACACTGCACGAAAATACCAGTTATTGAGCTACTTGCGGATATCAGTTTCTTCCTCGAGTACATGTAGTGTACACATAGTGTTAACCTTACTCCACTGTAGGTTACCAACCACTACTGCCGGAGCCGTCGCGGACTTTTATATTTGCACGATATTTTTGTGGCGTTGATAGCTCTGAAATTGACAAAGTCAGTGGAATGTTTAGCTGAGAACTGTATAAAAATAGTGGAGTAATTGTTATCGTGAAAGGTCATTACGCACGAAGCTTTCCGTGATTTGGGGGATACAGGATTACTGAATAAATGTTTACTTTTCTGTTTCAGATAGCGCCTTCGGCTAAAAAACTATGGGGAGTAGAAGAACAAAAGGACGACAGTAAAGGCATTCTGACGCTAAACGACCATCAAATGTGGCGCGACCCCACATGGAGTACTTCGGGTAAGTTCAACATGGGATTTTTTCACGATATGATCATAGCCAGTTCATGTAGCGTATGAAATTCGAAGTATTTCTGGCTAAACTGACCTGCCTGGTTGAGATTTTAGACAGCTATGTAAAATTTGCTACACTGATCTGTCAGTGAAGTTCATGCTCCATTTTGTGATCACGTACCCTTCTCTCCAAAGTAGACCACAAAGGATCAATAATATTGAGATCTGATGACTGTGGTGGTCAGCCCAGATGCGACAATTCATCTTCGTGCGCACGAAACCAGTCCTGGACGATGCGAACTGCACTATACAATGGGATGGACGTGAACAGCCGGAATTGGCGCATAATCCCTGTCAGTAATGCGACTTTGCAGAGTCCATGGAATACCACAGTATGTTTGCCAAAATCATCATTGAACCCCAGCCATGTTTCACGCAAACTCGACTGGAAATTGGAAAAGTGTGAAACGAGACTCGTCTGACCAAATGACATCTTCCATTGTTCCATAGACCAGGTTTTATGGCTTCGGCACCGAGTGTTTTTGGAATACCAACTTTCTCAGCTTTTGGGGCTCTTTTCGTGGTTTGGTGCTGAGAGCGTTCGCAATTGCGACATTCAATTCTGCATTTACTTTCACAGCTGTTCTCCGTGTTTTTCTTCACAATCCTCTCCAGTGATTGCGCTTCAAAATAACTTATCACACACTTGAATCTGGTGTAGCGACTTAGCAGGTGACGTTTTTCTTTCCGCTTTTCCCGTATGTGGTATATATATTAGATTCTGTGGCTCTTGAAATACCAAACACTTGGTACGGAAGCACCTACTAGACGAGCACCAAACATTTGTCCACGTTCGAATTCGCGTAACTCCGATATAATGCACTCAAAAGTGCACAGAACACGGCTCTGGCTACGACCGACACTAGAATCGTATGCAGGACTTTGCACAGATGCCGTCCGTGGTAAAAAACAACAGCGCAAGCTGCGGGCTTGATTGGCGTCGGCGTTTGTGTTAAAACACACATTTCTCGCGGTGTTTCCATATTTTTGTTCAACCCCTGTTGTACGTTCTTAATTTATATATTACACAAGTATTATTCCAACGACAGGGTTGTTTCCGTCAGGTTACTTGAGCGATGTGGACGTAGGAGTACAAAGTTTAATAAATCCATGTATTTGCGTCTTTTAAGTATTGCGCTACAAAATTGTTCCTAATAACATCTGCAACTACGCGATTTCTTCTGCTTTCTTGTACTTCGGACGTGCTAATGTTATAAGATTCGTATCAGTGTCGTCAGTTTCACCCTGATCATAACTTCTACTAGAATTTTTATTGTATGCAAATATGCCGATCAATATCCGAAAGGTATGCTTAGTAATACTAGTAAATCTCTTTCGCCAGTTTAGTATTTCTAGTAAATCCCGTCCGCCAGTTGTGAAAGTGGACCAACTATTTTTCATACATAAGTGTTGCCTGATCGAACAATTGACGATATGTGAACAGCCTGTAATTTTGTTCGAAGAGGTTTCGAGATTGCAGCCGGTCGTCATGAACTTCACTCCACGATGTTTCAATTGGACACGTGCCAGACATCTCCAGGTGAGCCATCGAAGACTGGCGAAGACGTTTTCGGGTCTGCCTTATATAGCGCGCTGATGTACCGTCTGGCATGCGTCAGTCACAGTGACTGAAGGACCACACGGCCCGGCGGCAACCTCCTCACTGGTGGAACTGCAAGAATCAGCAGCCTTCGGCGTTGCCGCTTGCCGCAATCTTCGGTATGTTCTGGCGCCTTCGTCTGGAGTAAATCTCGGAGACGACGGGATTCGACCCATTATCCAGCATGTAGCCGCTGTCACGCGACGGGTATTTCAACAGATTCTTTTATAATGGAGTCCTAAAAAGAAGTTGCTGTGGCCAGAATTAATGTTTTGTCATACTCCGTTGAATGTCCGTTGGAGATACAATGTTCCGCAACTGCAGACTTGTGCAACGTTTTTTCACTGTGCGTGTTGTTTGTCCTACATAGACTATACCACACTGGCAAGGTACTTTGTAAATTCCCGCCTTCCGCAATAACAAGTTATCCTTCACTGATTCCAGCAAGTCTGAAATCTTTGATGGTAGGCGGAAAAATTCTCTTTCAACTGAAAATTACTATTTATCTTGCTATTTTGAAGGAAATTTTTCGAACGAAGAGAAGTTAGGGACTCTGCTGCTGTGTTCTTCTCGTAATCGAATACCGCATTCTTGGTTTTAGCTGAGAATGCCCTGTTAATTTGTCGGGTCGAGTATCCATTTTCTGTGAAAACTGTCCTTAAATGTGCAAGCTCTGTAGGCAAACTGTCTGCATCCTGTATTATAGGCCCTCTGTACAAGTGTTATAAGCACACTCATAGCTTGGGATGGTTGATGCCAACTTGAAGAATGCAGGTACAAATCACTGTGAATGGGCTTACGGTAAACTGAATATCCCAGAGAGCCATCAGTATTCTATCCAAAACATCCAGGAATGGGAGAAAACCATCTTTCTCTAATTCCAAAGCAGTGATGTCCGACTGTAACTGTTTACCAGTTAGTGCCGAGGAATCAGCAAGAGGTACCTGTGTTGGTTGAATTCTACTTTTGCACCTACAGCAAGTGCGATTCCTCTCTACGTTTTTTGAGTGGAGCTGAAGAAGCTGTATAGCACCTTCCTATGGATGCTGCCGAAGAAATAAGTAGGGAAACTTGGCGCTCTCTTTTTAATCCCATCCTCACCCCAGTAATATAATCTCTGAAGGAAAGGGCTATACTACGAAATCTCCGAGTGTCTCCGGACATAGTGTTGCTGCAGGCTGATAAAGGCATCTCAACTGTTATGTTACCTCATAGTTTATATTTGGAGAAGATGTATGGCCTACTTAGTTATACTATGTACATGAAGATGGATCACGACCCTACAGCCCGTGTGCAACGGAAGACGTGTACACTCCTGAATTGGGCTGGATTGTTTTTGGGGGAAGAGACCAAAAAGCGAGGTCATCGGTCTCATCGGATTAGGGAAGGACGAGAAAGGACGTCGGCCGTGCCCTTTCAAAGGAACCACCCCAGCATTTTCCTGGAGCGGATGAGGGAAATCACGGAAAACCTAAATCAGGATGGCTGGACGCAGATTGAACCGTTGCACTCCCGAATGCGAGTCTTGTATGCTAACCTCTGCGACGCCTCGCTCGGTACTCTTGAATTCTTCCTCGTTACCTCCAGAGACCATCAAGAACTTAAGACCACAATGCAGCGCACTACCACGACTGTATGGTTTTTCTAAAGTGCACAAAGAAGGCCTTTCGTTATCACCTATTGTGAGTAATAGTGACACCCCCTCATACGATTTAGCCAAACATCTTGCTCTCTTGCTGAGACCAATGGTTATCAGATGTCGAGATCATACACGAAGCTCTGCTGATTTTATCAACAGACTGGGGGCTCTCCACCTGAGTAGTTCGGATCTTATAGTGAGGTTTGATGTACTATGTCTTTTTACAAGGCACCTCTTGCTGATTCCTGGGCACTAATTGGTAAACAGTTTCAGTCGGACATCACTGATTTGTTTCGGCACGCTCTTCCGCCACCCTGTTTTATGTTTAACACAGAATAATCTGAACAGACTGACGGCGTCGCCATGGGCAGCCCCTTGTCTCCCTTGGTGGCTAACTATTTTGTGGAGGATTTTGAGGAAAGAGCACGTGAATCAGCGGTTCTTAAACCAACTGTTTTTTGGCGGTACTTCATGATACTTTCATAGTGTGGCCCCACGGAGAAGGTAAGTTAATGGAGTTTCTACATCATCTTAACTCCATTCATGAGAACATCCGATTTACTATGGAATTAGAGAAAGATGGTTGTTTTGTTTAGACGGAACAGTGATGGCTCTCTGGGACATTCGGTTTACCGTTAAGCCCATTCACAGTGATTTGTACCTGCACTCTCAAAGTTGCCATCAACCATCCCAAACCATGAGTGTGCTTAAAAAACTCTTGTACATGAGGCCCATACAGTACAGGATGCAGTTAGTTTACCAAAAGAGCTTGCACATTTAAGGACAGTTTTCACACGACCCGACAAATTAACAGGGCATTCTCAGCTAAAACCAAGAACGCGGTATTGGATAAAGAGAAGGACGCGGCAGCAGAGTCCCTAGATTTTCTTCTCTTCGTTCGAAATATTTGCTTCAAAATAGGAAGAATCCTTAGTAATTTTCAGGTGAAAGAGATTTTCCGCCAATCATCTAAGATTTCCGACCTGCTGGGATCGGTTAAGGATAACTTGTTATTGCGGGGGGCGGGAATTTACAAAGTACCTTGCCAGTGTGGTATGGCCGATGTCGGACAGACAGTACGCAAAGTGAAAGAACGTCGCACAGAGCATAAACGTTGCACTCTCCTTCTGAGACCCAGCAAGTTTGCAGTTCCGGAACATGGTATCTCCAACGGACATTCAACGGAGTATGACAAAACATTAATTCTGGCCTCAGCAACATCTTTTTGGGACTCAATTATAAAAGAATCCGTCGAAATACGCATCGCTTGAAGCGGCTATGTGCTGGATAATGGGCGCAATCCCGTCATCTCCGAGATTTGCTCCAGACGAAGACGCCAGAATACTCAGATGTAACGCCGTAGACAGCTGATTCTTGCAGTTCAACCAGTGAGGAGGCTGCCACTGGGTCGTGTGGTCCTTCAGTCACTGTGACTCTGACGCAAGCGCGGCAATACTATCAGCGCGCTGCGTAAGGCGGAGTGGAAGACATCGTCGTCAGTCTTCGATGGCTCACCTGCAGATACCTGGCAGGTGTCCAATTGCAATGTCGTGGAGTGAAGTTTACGACGACCGGCTGCAATCCCGAAATGTCGTAGAATATATACTTCCCCGTGAAAACCTTGAATTTTACTATCTGTAAATTCCCTGAAACACACAAACCTTTTGGGAAAAGGGAAATAAATGACAGATGGCAAAATTGGTGCTGTTTACTCAGCAACAATACACTTTGTGAAACCTTGATATGTAACTAAAACATTTTATTGCAGGTTTCTTGGAACTACAAAGTAGTATTTTTCAGAGTTGTGTGAATCTCATACGCATCCTTTTACACCCATCCCACAATTAAATTAGTTAAGAGCAAAAGTAGAATGCAACCAACATCGGTGTTGGCATGTAATATTTAGGATTTACTGTTCATTTAAAAGCAGATTTTTTTCAACGGCCGTCCTTGAAGACATGTGAGAGTAGGACGAATTGAAGTATATATTATCTCTGCAACTGTGAACTCAGTTAACTGAAGTAGAGTCGCCGTGGTACGCTATACACATCATATTCTCGCGGAACAGTAGATGACTAAGAAATACAGTAGCCGAGAAAAGCCATCAACTTTAGTACTTAAAATTTGACTAAACATAGGCAGTTAGTGCCTACATATCAGACGATGTGTAGTAAAGAAATTTGGATTTTCGCTTCTGACGAAAAGCAGGATCTATGGAAGATTATACTAGGGGTTAAAATGTTGAGCTAATTATCTATAAATGTTCCATGAAAGATAGGGAAAACGCAGAAATTCTCACTGTTTAATGTAATAAAACGTATAGGAGATACAAAGAACGTAACGTTATACAATTGTACCGATCTAATAGCGATATGTAACAGCCGATGAATTGTACGGATTGCACCACATGAACGGAGAATTCATGTAAAACATAACTGCCAATGGAAAACTTGCAGTCAGTTTTTAAATTATTTACGAGATTTTTTCCAAGCGAGATTCACTGATTGTGCATATCCTCTGGTAAAATTAAATATGGGGCAGATAGCGTAAACGTTGAAGCTTTATATAAAGACAGTAGTTGGAGGGAAAACTTAGAAATCAGTCAAGAACCACCGAAAGCATACGAAACAGAGTGGGTGACAGTTACAGAGGTTTATGTGACGAGTGTTTCATGAATGCTAACTGTTAGTGGTTAGGAGGAATGCGGATGATAGCATATCCGTTTCTCGTGACGCGCTCTGAACAGAACAGAGGGCTGCGCGCGCGAATCGATTTCCGATTGCCGTCTGTTATTAGCTATCGCGGCGCGTTTCCGTAATCTTCTTCGGCGACAGGTACCGCCGGCTCGGCTCGATATCCGTCCAGATGGGACGCGCCGGGTGCATGCCGCCAGCCGCCTCAGCACAGAGGACTCTCCACTCGTCTGTTGGCGTCGGAGCTGTTTGTCTAGCGCGTTTTGCTCTGGGGCCGGAATATAAGAGATTATTGCCTTTCGCCGTTTCGTTGAGAAGTATGAAAGGTCTCGTTCAGTATGCGAGCGTGGAGTTCAGACTTAAAATTTGATTCTTAAAAAATGTCGTTTCCGAAGGTGAGACATGGAGTTGTTTCCTGGGGCCAATTCCGTTCTGTTTTGTTTTTTTTGCCACAAAGTGGAATGAATGAACTTTCGGTGACACATGTGACGAGTTATGTGCGCGATGCTATTGTAGACTGATTTTAATGTTCTCAGTACATAGCGAATCGCTTAATAATTTTCGGATAGAAATACAGTAAGTCTCTGTGCACTTGCGCATTACCTTTGTCGGTTCGTTTTACGTAACTAATATGGTTTAATTAATTGTTAAGGACAGTCAGTTTCAATGCTAGGTTGTTCCGCTGTCTACTGTAGCGATAATCGTTGTGGAGGTGGCCTCCTCACTACGCTAATGTGTAATATTTCCAAGAAATGAAGAAAGACTCGAACAGTGGGATGTTAATCGTCAGGTCGACTTCTGAAAATGTAAAAATAATTCCTTTCTGTGCGAAGTGCGTATTTTGGTCTGTAATAATACCACTGGTAATGTTTAACCGGTGACGTTTCGATGTATCAGTTGGTAATTAAAGACTTGACAGTGTTGTAGTGTACAGTTTGTGTGTTGCTAGCGCAAGAACAAAAGGGAAATATATCATTTTCAATGCCAAACATTTGTTACGATATCTGCAGTAGACCCACATAAATTGTTAGATTCATTTAGTGGATAAAAAAAACTGTACCTTATAGATAACAAATACAATGTTTTATCATGACTTTGTGCCAGACTACCAATCCATACATTTTTCGGGTGGAAGAAAGTCTTCCATGTAACCATCGTTGTTGTTTCCTAAGGCGGCAGTAGTGCAACTGGAATTGAATGCGTGCGGCGAACACGTAGCATGAGCAAAGTGACTGTTTATTCCAGAGTTTTCGGATTAATTGTTTTGGCCGTAGCCGAGACAACAACCAGTTCTTCCAACGTCAGTGGGTTTCAGGTAGAGACTCGAAGGAGCCGATCATAACAAATAGATTGCTTTCTTTGGTGCTGCTTTGCGGACAGGAGTTTCATCTTGTAGTTGTTTGTTTATTCAGCATTTAGTGACCTGTTAATCTCGAACTGCTGAAAGGGTTCCCTTGTATACACTTTATGTCAAAAATTACCTGACTAACTTTGCTTCATTATGTCAGACATTGTCAGGTAGTGAACAGAAGTATATAACAGCGTGGTTCAGATACAAAGTTAAACCGAATATGCCAGACCCTTAGTAACAGAAAGTACGACCATACCTTCAATAACAGTATAATGCCTAAGTACTTCAGTGTTGAAATTAGCTCCGTGGTTAAGAAAAGCTTCCCGTTATTTGCAATTTTATGTGAAAAGTGCCATGTCGGTACTTGTATACGATACATGAAATCTTTCCTTTGCGCCTGATTGTCTTTCTTGTCTTTCCTCATTAATTTATACCTCCCACAGTCTTCTTTCGGATATCGACATCCACCTACGTTTTGTTCTTTATTGCGAAATGCATTTAATGATAGTACTGTCAGCATCGCTTTTTGCAAATTATTTGCCGAGTAGAGACATAACGAAACGTGAGTAGATGCCTCACGGAGTTCTTGCCCCGTTGGAATTCAGTGAAATCTCAGGCGTGGGATTCGTATAAATCTGACGCGGTAGGAACTCTGTAAAGTATTTATTAAAGAATGTTCAACGCAAAAAATTACGTTATCAATGAAGTGATCCAAAAAAGTAACACTGAAACCGTGGTCACCAATGATATGATAACTTCTGATTTAGATGCTCCAGAAATGTCTGATTCACGAGATTGAAAGGTATGTCACGTTGGGTGAGCCTTCTTGTTCTGTAAAACATAGTACATGCGTGGCTTAATTATGTGGAGAAACGACGAAGAAAGAAATGTAGCAGCATCGTATAGAAGGTGGGCTGATTAGAAGTAATGTAAACCTCCACCTAATATGAATTAGTGTCATATTTGCCATAGAAACCAGTTTTGTTCAACGTATATATTGATGTCTGTAAAATTTTGTCAGTCGAATTTTATATCATTTATCGCAGACACAGCAGCACTTCCTTGAACGTAAAAGGAAATACCGTGCCTTCGATTGCTTTAATTACTACCGGTAACTTGGCAATAATAAGATCAGAGGAATTTGGTTACCAGAAGAGATGTTAGTCCATTCTATTTCACACGTGGAAACTGTGTGAGATAACACATCTTCATTGATCTGATTTGTTGATGGCAGTACTAGTTCAAATGATATCTGAAACTTGACCAGTTACGTATCCTTTGTACGAGATAATCTTCCATGTACTAGATTTCCTCCATGCTTCTGACATCGACAGTGTGGATTACACAGTTCCTCTGGTGTTACTTTGTACGTAAACACGTCCTTGTTTACAAGAATTTTGCACGTAGCAATCCTGCCGATGTATTAAGTGCGCAGCCTAGAATACAGCCCGTTTGTTGTTGTAGATTTATAATGAGAGAAAAGTGTCCCTCATATTTCTAACTTTTTCGTACCGTCCTCGTCGTTATCTGCTCGTTCGATCTGAAATGTTGGGATACATTTCAGAAGTGTTTAAGTATAAGATCGTATGCCAGCTCTTTCGAAAACAAACAGCAGTTCCCCATTGTCCTGCTAATAATTTGAATTATTCTGCTTACAGTGAGGTGACAAATGTCGTGGGATACCACCTTATACTATGTCGATCCTTCTTTCCCCGGCATAGCACAGCAACTCTACGAGGCATATACAAAACAAGTCCTCTGCAGAAGTATTGAGCCCTGCTGCCTCTATAGCCATCCATAATTGCGAAAGTGTTGCCGGTGCAGGATTTTGTGCACGAACTGATCTCTCGATTGATTCAGTCGGTCAAACTGGTAGCGCAAATCATTCGCTACAATTGTCTGGAATGTTCCTCAAACCAATCGCAAACTGTTTTGGCCCCGTGACATGACATCGTTGTTTGGGAACATGAAGTCTATGAATGGCTGCAAATGGCCTCCAAGTAGCCGAGCATAACTATTTATCGTCAATGATCGGTTCAGTTGGACCAGAGGTCCCAGGCTATTCCATATAAGCACAGCGCACACCATTATGAATCCACTACCAGCTTGCACAATGCTTTGTTGCCAAGTTGGATCCATGGCTTCATGGAGTCTGCACCACGCTCGAACCTTTTAGCATCAGCGCTTACCAACTGAAATCACGACGCATCTGTTTTCCAGCCGTCCAGAGTCCAACCAATATGGCACGAGCCCAAGAGAGGCGCTGTAGGCGATGTATTGTTAGCAAAGCACTCGCGTCAGTTGTCTGCTACCATAGCCCATTAACGCCAAATTTCGCCGCACTATTCTAACAGGTACGTACGTCCCACATCGATTATTACGTGTATATCACACAGTGTTGCTTGTCTGTTAGAATTGACAACCCTACTAAAACGCCGCTGCTTTCGGTCGTTAAGTGAAGGTCGTCGGCCACTGCGTTGTCCGTGGTCAAAGGTAATGCCTCAAATTTAACATTATCTGGAGCCACATCTCTCTGCAGGCGGCAGCTTTGACATATGATAAGTATTTAAGGATTTGGAAAATATTTTGCTATAATACTGGACAATTCAAAATGAGTATAACTACTACAAACAGTTGTACCATTATAATGCGTAGCGATCGAGATTGAAAAAGAAAGGGCAAATTTTCGACAGAGCGACTGCCCCTTTACTCGCACTCGACCGCTCACACATGGAGGTTCACACATTTTAAAACCGTCGTCTTCACCTTTGTAGCGGTAGTACTATAGACGTGCCCTCTAGACGTCTGGAAATGGCACCCATGTATTCTTTTTATGAGGTTATTTGAAAGATCTTATGCATGTGTCTCCTATACCGGAAACTGTTCCAGAACTCCAGTGGCACGTTTTTATTGCTGTCGCGTCGGTGACGCCACATACACTTTAGAATGTATCCCAAGGAATGTATAATCACTTCGATGTACTCCTTGTAGCCATGGGTAGCCATAGAGAACACTTGAATTATGCAAGTAAAATTTGAACCTTTTATATTCTCAATGCTTATCATGTATCGCTATGCATAGTAAGTATAGACGTTTGTAGTCGCCATATTCATTTTCAAATGCTCTGTATATATATTTACGGTGTCTGTCTGCAAATGTGTATCGAAGAAGTTAATAGTAGGAATAGAATAGTTAGCTATAGTCTGGCGGCTACAGCTCGGTTATAGGCTGATCGCTTTACAGATGCTGTTAATGTGTACCGCGGAGCAAAATTGCAATCGGCTGCCGCGAGATACGACAGAAACGAGAGATGTTCTGCCGACAGCTGATTTTAAGTGACCAATG
Organism: Schistocerca americana; assembly: GCF_021461395.2. Classification (NCBI taxonomy): domain Eukaryota; kingdom Metazoa; phylum Arthropoda; class Insecta; order Orthoptera; family Acrididae; genus Schistocerca; species Schistocerca americana. The sequence goes on from NC_060120.1 coordinate 116,140,683, forward strand.
GCCTAACTGCGGCAGGCGAGAGGTTTTGTAGCCCTGAATTGAAACTTAACGTCCTGACTTAAGCATAACCTAGTGATGTGAAATGTATCAGAGAAAACGGCGATCACAATCGCTTTCTTCGCGGCGCTTAAGGCTAACCTCTACGAGTGAACTCAAAACAGAACAAAGTCATAATATATTTGTTTGCAAAGCCATCTGTCGCAGCAAAATGTTAGTTTAAACAGTAAAAGTGAACTGTAATGCTCGCTGTCATTGGTTACCTGAAACAATCCTCAGTGTGGTTGCAGATCATAGGCGACACAAGCAGATTCCAAACGAGAAGATAAATATAGGAAGGAAAATTATAAGGAAATAAAGTCAACTCGATGGTGAAAATGAGGCGGTAAAGTATTAGAAATAAAAAATTACATTTAAGCCAGTTAAATGAATAAAAATAAGTGTTTTGATTGGATTTGGAAAAACTAGAAGCTTCGCTGCATGTGACGACATTCGAACCTTCGACATTCCACACTTCAGGTTTATACGCTAACCGCTACGCTATGCCATGCCATTGCACTTCAGAGCGTTGTTGTGTTTATGACATTGGATTCAAAGTCGCAACGATTAAATGACAGCCTTCAAAATTCAGCTTTACGCAATGCCATTTGAAGTTTATCTAATGTAAGTCGATCGCTCTGATTTTCATAACTTTATTAAATCACGCTGATCGCATCGTTTGCGGAAGGATCCAGTAGTGTGTGACTAATGCTGCGTACCTGCGTATGAAACGTGTGTGTGTGTGTGTGTGTGTGTGTGTGTGTGTGTGTGTGTGTGTGTGTGTGTGTGTGTGTTGCTGTGGTTATCATGTGTGATAGAGGGCTAGACCCAGGATTCGCGATGTAAACACATCAAGAAAGAAATCCGTACAAGGAATTGGAAGTGAACAAACTGTTGTGGCAGTTTGGCAACGGCGAACGATTCGGGCGTGACGTTGAGCGCTCTGATTGGAGGAAAGCAGCTCCAACGCGTGGTGTGGCCACTGTAAAGTAATTTTAATGGGACTCCAGTACAGTTTGTATTGAAGGAGGATTTAAAATAACAGTTCGTTCAAAACTCTTGTGCCGTACGCTAAAACATTTGGTGCCCGAATTAAATGATTGCAGCTCCTGTTCTAGAAATGAGGTGCTTTTTAGTGAAGACACAGTCTTTAAAGCTCCTCATATAGTACTCACTACTTCTGCTTCTTTGATTAGTGATCCGGGGAGATAACGTAACGAGCGATGACTGATTCGGCGCGTGTCCTGTGGCCTGGTTCGCGTGCTGCGAGGCGCAGCGGCGCGCGGCATTTCATCGCCCAGCATCCTCCATCCTTTCTGCCCGAGGGGCCGGCGCGGCGCGGCGCAGTGCGGGCTAACGGTACACGCCCGCACGCTGCGCTGACTCAGCCGAGTAGCTCCCGCCTAGCCTGCCGCAGCACAGCGCGGCCAAGCCACTAAAAACACCGCTCCACGACCCCTTTGCCGTTGGTACTTCCATTTGTGCTGCTGCATAAAACTTTTTGTAATCAAGACATCATTCAGAGATTTTGCTTTTCTCCAATTTTTGGGAATAATAAATTGAAAAACATATGACTTGTAGGTTAAACATTTTAACGATCACAGATAATATTGTGGGTAGAGCAAACCAAAGACTGCGATTCAATGGCAGAACACTTAGAAGGTGCAACAGGTCTACCAAAGAGACTGCTTACATTACGCTTGTGCACCCTATTCTGGAGTGTTGCTGTGCGTTGTGGGA